>NC_090731.1:77870060-77905060 GCF_036898095.1 Palaemon carinicauda | reverse complement strand
GAATTGAGTATAGCGAACTATCAAGCAATCAAAACCGGACGTCCAAAATATCTAAGAGAATTGCTACACGTCGTGCAGCCATCAAATCGCGTTGACACGAAAATAATTATAGATGGTTTCAAATTATTAGAAATTGTATATATGTCTACTGTAGGCTCTAGAGCCTTAAAATATGCAGCCCCGAGACTATATAATAAGCTCCCACAAGACATCAGTAAGGCTGGAGATCTTAAGACTTTCAATAGGAAACTGAAGAGTTTCTTATTCTGAGAGTGCTGCTAACGTGATGATTTAACAGTAAGCAAGCAATATGTAATGTGAAATGTTGATTTTTTTCGAGCAAACATAATAAAATGACTGTGGGGGTCCTGTAGCGAGTAGGGTTCCTTTGCTTTATAGGACCAGAAAATCACCCCTTAATGTAAAGTTAACTTAGAATCATATTTAAAATCAAATCACTAAAATCTACACATAAAATACTCATTATTTTTCACAGGGCATCCAGATATACTGTAGTTCCAAGAATAGGTGTTACCTCACAAAACCAGCCATTTAGATGAGGGGCTCTCAAACCAGAGGTCATGACACCCAAAAGGGTCATGAGGGACCAACAACTGTTTGCACTTAGCACTACATTCAGCTTGCCAGAACGGGGATAAACTTGACAATTTTCGGTCAGCGCCGGAGCTAGCTCGATTGCATGCGCAGACCAGTAGCGCATTACCGATACCACGGCTGCCAGATTTATCACAATTATACTATTTTTTTTATTCATTTATTTGTGTGTCATAAGAAATTTCGACTACTGTAATATGCCAAACTGTATCTTGCATAATTTTGACATATTTCACTATTATCTTATATACTTATATTTATCATGCACTGTATAGTTTTTAATACTCGCCAAAAAACCGTCTCAAGTTGGAACATAAAATGTTGAACTGCGCAGTGTTTGCATGAAGATATGGTAACGGAGTTCGTGTCGGTTGTCAACAGGCACCATCTGGGTTCCACGGTTTCATGAAACTCTACCCGACAGTGTTACCAGAATGTATATAAAAGTATCAATTATTCGGATACTTTTTTGAACTACTCCATACGTCTTTATGGCGCTAACCATAATGATACGCAGCGGCATAAAGGGGTAAAAATTGACACTATTTTCATAATTTTAGGAGAAATTGGATACATTTTTATCATCTTTAATTTTTCCTCAACATCGGAGATTTTCATTTGAAGTTTTGGCATAGGGAAAAGCTTAATACGGTATTCATGAGGGGCCGTGTTAATGGAAAGCATGAGCGCTTAGGGTATAGGCTTTATTATCACAATTAAAGGGTATATCGACTACTGTATAGGCCTCAGCCAGCAAGGATGATATTTGTTTGGTGTCATATGAACCTTCTGTCAACTACCAGTAGCAGTCAACAGTACTATTGTCCTGGTCGGCGTGTACCATACGGATCCAGCATGCCAATAGTATTTGAACTAACTAAATTTCTCACCCTTTCTTAGACATCACTGTCATTCATTTGATCCCATGTCCCTTTTCACTGTTACTAAGAAATAGAAATGTTGGGAATAGGTTCAACACGGAATCTTTAAGAGAATTTTTTTTTTTTTTTAACCAAAGGAAATGGAGGCGATATCAAATGCTATGATTGCGGGAGCCTAATTATTCCATGATTCTACACAAGCATCATATCAAGAAAAGTAAGAAATACGAAGGATGATCGTTTATAATTATTTTTTGTCAGACTAATTATTACATTTTTGTTTTTGCTAGTTCATTCATATATCTATATTAGAAAAACTCATGTTCTCTTTATTTAAACAAATTGGCGATTGCTATGTTGTAATTACTATAATTATGAAAGATATAAAAAGAAATTTGTGATAAAGAGAGTCAGAATGATTAAATATATTTTTTCTGTTTAATTATTTTTGGGTATCATTTAAGTTCATTGATAGTCACATATATGAAGGCCTTATTTTATAGACTGATGTTAAAGAATGGTTTGATTTAGGAAATGTTGTAAACTGAATGGTTAAAGTATCGTGAAAATCTAACATTGATTAAAATACTGTCATTTCATTAATAGCCGTTTATTTCAATTGTTTATGGATGCGCAATAAACACAATAATAGCTGTCAAAACATATTTATCCTGAAAAAGAAATTAGAATCACAAAGGGTGTATATTGAATGTATATAGACAAACATATTTTTCTAGGCATGTAACGAAATAAATTCTAAGCTATGTATTTTGATTTAGATTTATGTTGATTTTGATTTATACTTTCTTTTTCATTTCCTTTTTAAAACTATCCTTACTGTCCTCCCTCCAGTTGAAGTGGCTATCTTGGAGGGTATTTATATTACCCTTGCATGATGTATCTACTCCATGTTGACGAGTTTTTCCTATTTTTTATCTAGTGTATGGGTTTATTAATCACCTTATTCATATTTCGTTAAAATAGTTTTTGTAATCATTATTGTTAATTTGGTTTTTAAGTACGATGTATCGTTTTTATTGCCATTAATTTATATGCTGTCTGGAGGCATTGAGATAAACCCAGAACCAGTACGTCCTAGACTTCGTCAGTACCGTCTACTGTATTGCAATATTCCCGGTGTTCATGCAAATATTCAAGACCCTAAAGTTGCATCCAGACAATGTGATATTCTTTTGTGCTCAGAAACTTTCATCTGACCTCCATACAACTGAGTTTAAGAACCCAATAGTTTTTAAATGGTATGTTATTCCTATAGCCAGGGGAATGGCGGTGTATATTAGGACTGAATACCCAGCCTCTCATAAGTCCTGTTAGGAATGTGGAGGTCATGAGATTATTATTATTATTATTATTATTATTATTATTATTATTATTATTATTATTATTATTATTATTATTATTATTACTAGCTAAGCTACAACCATAATTGAAAAAAAAAGATACTATAAGCCCAAGGGCTCCAACAGGCCAAAATAGCCCAGTGAGGGAAGGAAATAAAGAAATAAATAAACAATGTAAAATGAAATGAAAAATTAAGATAAAATATTTTAAGAACATTAACAAAAGGACTTATGTAAGCGGGTTCAACATAAAAACATATGCTGCGAGTTTGTACTTTTAAAGTTCCACTGATTCAACTACCCAAGAAGATCATTCCACAACTTGGTCACAGCTGGAATACAGCTTCTAGAGTACTGTGTAGTATTGAACCTCATGATGGAGAAGGCGTAACTATTAGAAGTAACTGCTTACCTAGAATTACGAAGAGGATGGAACTGTCCGGGAAGATCTGAATGTAAAGGATGGTCAGAATTATAAAAAGTCTTATGCAAAATGCACAATGAACTAATTGTACGACGGTGCCAGAGATTGATATCTAGATCAGGAATAAGAAATTTGGTAGACCGCGAGTTCCTGTCCAACAAATTAAGATAAGAATCAGCAGCTGAAGACCAGACAGGAGATCAATACTAGAAACCAGGTAAAATGAAAGAATTAGAACACTTCTTCAGAATAGATTGATCACCAAAAATATTGAAATACTTTCTCAATAAGCCAATTTTTTGTGCAATTGAAGAAGACACACACCTAATATTGCCTGTCGAGAATCACACCTAAAAGTTTAAAATAGTCATACAAAGTTAAAGAAACATTATCAATACTGAGATTCAGAAGTTGAGGAGCCATGGTCCTAACCTACTTACAATCATACTTTGAGTTTTGTTAGGATTTAACTCCATACCCCATAATTTGCACCATGCACTAATTTTAGCTAGATCTCTATTAAGGGATTCAGCAACCCCAGGTCTACATTCAGGAGACGGAATTGATGCAAAGATAATAGCATCATCTGCATATGCAACAAGCTTGTTTTCCAGACCCAACCACATGTCATGTGTATATAGCATGAAAAGTAATGGGCAAAGGACACTACCCTGAGGAAAACTAGATATCACATTCCTATACTCATTATGGTGATCATCAACAACAACTCTTTGCGATATATTACTTATAAATTCAATAATGATGCTAAAAAACGACTCACCCACTCCCAACTGTTTGAGTTTCAAAACAAGGGCATCATGATTAACACGGTCAAAGGCAGCATTAAAATCAAGGCCAATCATACCAACTTCCTGACCACAATCAAGGGCTTTCTGTACAGCATTGGAGATTGTAAGAAGGGCATCACATGCTCCAAGGCCTTTACGAAAACCAAATTGTAAACTAGGGAACAGATGATTACCTTCGGCAAACCTATCAAGACATTTTGCCAAAATACCTTCAAAAACTTCAGATGATATGGGAGTTATGGCAATTTGGTGGCAATCAGTTGGACTTGAGCTACCACAAACACATTTACATAGTGGAGTGACATTAACAACTCTCCAACAAGTGCTAAAAGTTCCTCTTCTTGCTAACTTGGAAAAATAACATATAACTCTGGAGCTAAGTAGTCTTCGGTCTTTATAAAAAAAAAAAAAACAAAGGAAAAATACCAATTGGGTGTACACCTCCATAAGCATCAAGGTCCATTAAGAGAGCTTAAATTTCACGAGATCGAAAAGCTAAACTAGTCAGTTTAGCCTTAAGAAAACATGAATGAGGAAGTTCGAGTTTCTCAATACTCTGCTTGCTGCTAAACACATCAGCCAAAGGGTTGCATTTTCCTTTGGACAGTGAGTGACAGAGCCATTTGGATTAAGTAAAGGAAGAACTGTTGCATCTACACCAAAGAGTGCAGATTTAAGGGTGGTCCGCCACTTATGCTCCTGGGTTGTACCAGAAAGGTTTTCTTTTATGGTTTAACTGTATTCTTATTCAGTTGAAGCATAAAATCTCTGAGCAAAAACTCTAAGCTGAGTATAGATATTCCAGGTCAAAACTTGTCTGGTACCCTTCCAAAGATGATAGGCCTCCAGCTTCTCCAAATACACATGTCTACAATCATCACTGAACCATGGTTTGCCCTCCAGTCACAACCTTAGTACATGAGAAGGGATGCTCTTATCAATTATATTGACTAGATTCTCATTAAAAAGGACTACAGGATCAACACTACAATATATTTTTGACGATTCAAGCCCAAAATATCAGGCAAAATCCCATTCCAGTCTGCTTGAGATTTCAAATAAATCTGTCATGAGTAAGATACATCAGGGACAGGGTGCTCAGGTAATAGAATTTTTTTGGCAGGCATAACAACTTTTATTTGTGTTTGATCTAACAAATTCCAGACATGGGTGATACTATCTTCAGCTATCTTCTTACCATTATTGCTTGGATATAAAACGATGATAGAGAGGCCTCTTTTGTTTTTGTTGGTGATTTCAATGCTATTTGCCATTGCTTAACCCTGGACAGGTAAACATGTAGTGTATATGCTACCGCCTATATGCACAAAACCCCTTTTTCACTTCTGCGCTGCTTGGGTTCGGCTTCTGAGGGGAAATTTACCCAGTACCAGTTAGTTAGACCAGAGACACACCTGAAGGAGCAACTGCCATTGTCCTCTCTCGCTGTTTCTTGGAAATCTTAATTTTTTATTTTCCTGGTAGCGTATATGCTACACGTTTACCGGGTAAGTGACTGATTGATTTTCACAAGTTTTACAATATTGATTACAATATATTTATTTCTGTGAATAGTGTTTTGATACTTATAGTGAACGTTGATAGATAATTTGAGAACATGATGCTAATGGTATATTGGATGTAGGATTACCATCTATAGTGTAATTTAGTCAATATTAGTAATGTGTTTTTTTTTTCTTTTTTTTTTAGTTTCGATCATGGCACGCAGAAATCTTTCTGAAGAGGCGATCTTGATGAGATTGTTCAGCACTGATGACCTTGGAACCGATACAGAGGTTGATGAAGACGAAATAGAGGTAGATAGCACGTGTGAGGACGATTATGACATGGAAAATGAGAACAGCTTCCCAGCGACGATGGCCGATCCTCCTCAAGATATTTCTGTCGAACCATCAGCTTGTTTGGCATTTGATGAACCACCTGCAGTGCCTTCTACTTCGTTTGCAGTGCCTTCTCTTTTGTCAGCAGCGCCTTCTCCTTTGTCAGCAGTGCCTTCTTCTTCGTCAGCAGTGCCTTTTTCATCAGCAGTGCCTTCCCCTTTGTCAGCAGAGCCTTCTTCTTCGTCAGCAGTGCCTTCCCCTTCGTCAGCAGTTCCTTCTATGTCAGCAGTGCCTTCCGTTTTGTCAGCAGTGCCTTCCCCTTCTTCAGCAGTGCCTTCCCCTTTGTCAGCAGTGCCTTTTTCGTCAGCAGTGCCTTCTTCGTCAGCAGCGCCTTCCATTTTGTCAGCAGTGCCTTCTCCTTCGTCAGCAGTGTCTTCCATTTTGTCAGCAGTGCCTTCCCCTTTGTCAGCAGTGCCTTTCCCTTCGTTCAATATTTTCTGTTTTATCTTAAAGTTTTCTAAAATTCTAGCAATAATTTTCGGATATTATAGGTCACATAGGCTGGAATAGTGTAAATATGAAAGAGGAAATTTAATTACTGGCGCTAGTTATTTATTTTGAAAATTAAAAAAAAAGCTAACTTTTTTATTTCAGGAATTTCATATATCATCTTATTTATCTATTATTCAAATTTTATGTATATCATTTTCAGCAGTCTCAATTTATAATTTATATTAGAAAAAATGTCTTTGTCACATGTAACTTTTTTTTTATTACTAAAAATTTCTCCCTTTTTCTTTTCTTTCCAGATTTTTCTGTTTTCAACCTAGGCAACGGAATATGCCTCGGGTACTCCTAGAAACTACCATTAGGCTGTTTTTATCAAGTAGCAAGGACAAAGGTAGTCTCTCAAAATCAACAAAAGTTTTCAGGTCTCAGTTAATAAAAAATCATTAAGTTACCTGCATGTTTTTTTTTTTATTGAGAATATCCCAGTCGTAGATAGCTAGAATTACATGTATAAAAAAATTAATAAAAAAAAATGCATCACCGGAACTACCAAGAGAAATTAAAACAAGCGGTAGCGTATACGTTATAAGTTTACCTGTTACGTTTTGGATTTAGACGTTTACCTGCCCAGGGTTAAAAGCTTTGGACCATTCTTCTGAATCGGGCTGTGAGCAAACCATAAGTGAAGCTACTCATAGGTTTGGTAACCGCTTAGACCTTATATAATTCCCTGGCGTTACGTAAGGTTGGTACTCCAGTTGGGATATATGATCATGCCTTGATTTCATTAGTAATAAAGATGAGCAGCCTTTCCCTGATGTATCATAGTCATGTGCGATATATATAAAATCTCAAACACACTAGAATGGCATTTTGAGTGATCTTTTGGTCTTGAATTGGTCATGATTGTATAATAGTGCTGTTCCTGTTATTCCTTTGAATGTGAATCTTGTCAACATAATTGATAGGTGTTTCCCCTTTCATGTGCTAAGACACCGATTGAAAGAAAAACCATGGTTCAGGAGGAGGAGGCCTATCATCTTTAGAAAGGGAACAGATTTGACTTGGAATAATTTTGGTTACCTTAGAGCTTTGGACAGAGAGGTTATGCTTCAATTGAAAAGGAATAGAATTTTACCATTAAAGAAACATGAGGGGTCAGCTACCCTTAAATCTGCACTCTTTGGTGTAGATGCTACAGCTTCACCTTTACCTAAACCAGATGGCTCTGTCTCTCACTGTCCAAAGGAACAGACGGCTCTTTTGGCTGATGTGTTTGACAGTAAGGAGAATAATGAGAAACTTGATCTTCCTTATTCATGTTTTCTTGAGGCTAAACTAACTAGTTTGGCTTTTCATTCTCGTGAAATTAAAGCTATTTTGATGGACCTAGATGGTTACAGAGGTGTAGACCCAAATGGAAATTTTCCTTTGTTCTTTATAAAGACTACAGACCTCTTAGCTCTAAATGTTATTTGTTATTTTGCACAAAGTAGTAAAATAAGGAGCTCGTAGCACCTCTTGCAGAGTTTCTAATGTTACTCCACTAAGTAAATGTGTTTGTGGTAGCTCAATTCCGATTGATTACCCCTCAATTTCCATAACTCCCATATTATCTAAAGTTTTTGAGAGTATTTTGGCAAAACGTCTAAATAGGCTTACTGAAGGTAATCATCTGTACCCCAATTTACAAGTTGGCTCTCGTAAAGTTCTTGGCTCTTGTGATGCCCTTCTTACAATCTCTAATGCTGTACATGCATCCCTTGATTGTGGCAAGGGAATTCGTATGATTGGTCTTGATTTTAGTACTGGCTTTGACCGAGATAATCACGAGGCCCTTATTTTGAAACTCAAACAGTTGGGAGAGGATGGGTCTTCTCTTAGCAATATTATGAATTTTTAAGTAATAGATCAGCAAAAGTTGTTGTTGATGGGCATATTAGTGAGTATAGGAATGTGATATCCGGTATTCAGCAGCGTAGTGCTCTTGGCCCATTACTTTTCATACTATATACTCATGACATGTGGTTTGGCCTAGAAAAAATAAAACTCATTGCATAAGCAGATGATGGTAATGTTTGTATCAATTCTATCTGTTGAATGTAGATCCGGGGGAGCTGATTTTTTTAATAGAGACCTAGCAAAAATTAGTGCATGGTGCAAATTATTGCGGATGAAATCGAATTCTAACTCGAAGTATGATTGTAAGTAAGTCAAGAACACTTGTCCCTCACCCTCTGGATTTCAGCGCCGATAATATTTCTTTAACTCTGAATTTTCCTTCTTCCATTCTACCTTGTTTTGACTATTGTTCTCATGTCTGGTCTTCAGCTGTTTATTCTCATTCTAATTTCTTTGACAGGAACTTACAGTCTATTAAATTTCTTATTCCTGATCTTTATATTAATCCCTGGCACTGTCGTTCAATTGGTTTGTTATGCATGTTGCCTAACATTTTCCATAATGCTGACCATCCTTTACATTCAGATCTTCCCAGACAGTACCATCCTGTTCATAATGATAGGTATGAACTTAATTCTATTAGTTTGGCCTTCCCCATCAGGTGGCTTAATACTAAGCAGTATTCTAGAAGTTGAATTACAGCTCTGACAAGTTCCTGCTATTCCAACTAGGGTTGTAGCTTTGCTAGTAATACTACTACTACTACTACTACTACTACTACTACTACTACTACTACTACTACTACTACTACTAATAATAATAATAATAATAATAATAACACTATCGACACCTCCTCAATTTTTTTTTTTTTTTTTTTTTTTTTTTTTTTTTTTTTTTTTTTTTTTTTTTTTTTTTTTTAAGTTAGACACACCACGCACGGTACTGTGATACTCAAGCAAAGGGTAATTTTATATATCGATCGTTAATTAATGTTCACGTGGATTTTTTTCAGATAATTTACCTACCTAGGATTCTGCTTGCAGGTATTTTGGGGTCAGATATGTTGATGATTTATTTTGTGTTTAGCCCATTGATAAGGATGAGAATTCTTTTCTACCAGCTTTGAATACTATGGTGCCATCTACTGACTTTTCATTAGAGATTGAAATTGATAACAAGTTGCCATTTTCAAATGTTTTAGTAAAGCGGTCGACAACTTTCAAAACTTCATGGACCACTAAATCTAAAATTTAAATTTGGCATATCTCCAACATGATTAAAAAAAAAAAAAAAAAAAAAGGTAAATACCTTTATATAACTAAATGGGCACTCAGTAGAGAGCGTACCTATACCACGCCAAGCAGTTTTATTTTGCTCTTAATTCCGCTGCATACTTGTCCTTAGAATTATTTTCTTAAAATATAATAAATTTGTGCTTTGGTCCTACCTCATATCTTCACCAAGTTTCGTTGAAAGGGGTTCATTGGGTTTTTGGTAATGTTGTTCACAAAAAAAAAAAAAAAAAAAAAAAAAAATATATCATTGCTATCATTTTCAAAGTACTGCTGCGTACTTGTACTTTGAGGAACATTATCCAAAATGTTACAGAGATATTCTTTGGTCACAGACACAAAATTAGCATTCATGGTGGAAAAGGATAGCTCCTTACATAGTTCAGGGGATGAATCAAATCCCGCGTAGTAAAATAAATCAATAGAACAAAAGTAGACAGACATAAATGAATAAGAAAATCCTACAAAAGGAATAAACATGAATACACAAGTCCGTCCGAGGCTGGTAAGAGAATTCACCTCCTGTAAATCCACAAGGCATGATGTCACAGTAAAAACCCAACAACAAAGAGCCAATGGGTCTGCCCCAATGTTTTTACCTCCCACTGTACTTCACTTCAACACTATCCCCTCCAATCCTTACAATCCTAATCGCCTGTAGCTGTAGCTATAACAGGACAACCAACTATGGTGTAAATCAGCAAAGTAGTTTTTGTGTAAAGTCTCACTAAAGCAAGCCCCCCCCCCCAAAAAAAAAAAAAAAAAAAAAAAAAGCATACTGTCAGGGGTGGATACCTACCCGACGCTAAATCTATGATTTTGTTGAAGATTTAGAGATGGATATGTATTCACCGTTGCCTGTCTGTTTGTATTTGTTTGTGAGCAACTTTACTTAAAGAAAAAAAAAAGAAAAGAAAAAAAAACTACATCGAAGAATAAGTATGCAGTGGAGTCTAGTGCGAAACAAGACTTTTTTTTTTTTTTTAGCTTGTGAACAACATAAGGCGAGAACTACCTAACCACTTTCAACAGAACTTGGTGATTATATTGGGTATAATCAAAGGACAAATCCATTAGATTCTGGAGAAAATACATTGAAATACAAGAAGGTTACACAGTAGAGGTAACAGAAAAATAAGGCTGATGTGCGTGGCAGAGGCATGCCCTCTACCGCGCACTTGTACTTCATCCAAAATATTAGATTTATCCTTGGATCATACCCAACCTGACGACTAGGTTTGAGCAAAATCTGTTCAGTTGATTTAGTTGATTTAGTATTCACTAATAACAAACAGACAGAGGCGTATACATATCCTTCGCATTATGTTCGATTATGCCGAAGGTAATAAAAATCAGAGAACTCTTGTAGTATTAATGTAAAAATTAAGCATTTATTTTAACAATATTAAAGTTTGATTATTATATAGAGATAATTCAAATTTGAAGTTTATCTAATTATTACACATTTTAGTGATATTTTCTCCTGCTTATTTGCGATAAGTTTGTGGATTTTTTGTTGCAGCAAGACGAAAAGCCAATTTCATGTCAATGCGAGATTGGTAAGTAGTCTTAATAATTGCTGTAACAGATGAAAATGTCTTTTCACATTAACATATTGTTGAAAATTTAATCAAAGTTCTCATTACTATTTCACTCTGCGAAGAGTATTGACTATTTATAGCGAGCCAAAAATGAAGTCTCGTTAAAGATGACTGGAATTTTGATTCAAGACTCTCGTCACATGATAGATCGATGAAGCTTTATTTCACAATCCCCTTTAAATAATAATGTTTGTTAACAACACTGAGCTCTCTGTCTTCGGTTCAGTTTGTAACAGGGTCTCCTGAAGAGGATTAACAAAACAAAAAATTGAAAATTATTCAAAATTTTCTGTAAACCACCGGTTGGCAACCGCTGACTTAGTATCCAGACAAATAAGGTCTTTTGAATTTACGGTGCATAAAAAATTTGTGAATGGTAATCCGTATATATATCAACCAAAATGCTGAATTTTTTTCTTGTATGAGTTTTTTACGGGCACTGCTGGTGAGTGGCACCGAATTCTGCGAAGTCTTAGGAAAGTTCACGCAATAGCATCTACCAGTACCAGTACGATGAGGACAGGGAAGTGGGGAATATGGGGAAAGGATAAGTACCCCTGAATACAATCCAGTTTATAGCCCGAAGGCAGGTACCTGGGATGGGAAAGAAGAAGGGAAAAAAAGGGGGGAAAAGGAAGTACAGGAAAAGAATAAAAGAGAGGGGCAGACCCTCATGCGACATTAGATAGTAGTAGAATTATTCTGAGAAAGGAAGAGACAGGCAGGAAAAGGAAAGGTTCTTTGGTTCACGCTCAGCAAAAGGACACCAATCGACTGTCAACAATTTGTTGATTGAGTAAGGTATGATGGTTAATGAAGGTTTTTTTTTTTTTTATGATGATGATTTAATGTTTAAATGAAATTACAATTTAACTGCTGAAAGGATATATAATGAATTTAATCAGATGATATGAATCTGTGCCTAGGAGGATCACAATTGATCTTAGGCTCCAGTCTCTTCCACCAATAATGATCACGAGCATGTTCAATAGTGAGATTTCTAGTTAGGGTGCAAAGGTTGTCATCGTCTAAAGCAAGTTTGTCCCAGGTTTTCTGGCCGAGCCTGTGAAACCGGACATCAAGAGGCTCCAATTTGGAATATTCATGTAATTCCCTAATTGTATTGTAATAGGGAGGGCTCTCTTTGTAGGCTCTCCTCAAAGCCCTATTTTGAATTGCCTGTATTTTATTAAGGGAAGTTTTGCTAATTGCTCCAAAAATTATGGTGGGGTACTCTAACTGAGGCCTTACTAATGATTTATATAAACGAAGTTGCGTTTAAGTTGATAAGTATTTAAAACGTTGTAATTTATCAAAAGTTACTCTAGAAGCAGCGATTCTCTCTTTGACGTGTGAAAGAATACCAGATTTCTTAAAGTTACACCCAAGTATAGTGGCCTTTTGTTTAAATGGAATTCTAACATTGTTAACAATTATTTTTTGCAGGACAGCGAGCTGAAATGGGGAGGAGCTGAAATTTGTTCAAGTTTGTTGTTATTTTCCATTTCTTTTCGTAATTATTTACTTTTTGTATTTCCCGGACTGTTTTTATTTGCAGCGTACGTTTGTTCTTATTAGGAATAGATATTACCTGAGTGTGGTCATCTGCAAACATGATTTGCAGACAACCTGGAGCAGGAGGATGGGTGTCTCTGATATAAAAATTGTAAAGTGAAGGGGAGAGAACACTGCCCTGAGGAACACCAGATAGAAGTGGAAACTCTGGTCCAATAAATTCTTTAATCTTAATCATGGCCACTCGATTGTCAAGAAAGTTACACAATAACTTGGTATCTAGATTTGGTAGTTGTGCTTCTATGAACTTGTATTTAAGACCCTCGTGCCATACCTTATCAAAAGCTCGGCTGACATCCCTAAAAATTAGGTTACAACGACCCCCAAGATTTGACTTGACAGCAATGTATTCATAAAGACGGGCTAATGCAAGTTGGGTCCCTTTACCCCTTGTAAATCCGATTTGATTGTTATTGATAAGTAAATTTTCCTCAAGGAAATCCTCAAATCTTTCATTAATAATTTTCTCAAGAATCTTACCAGGTGTCTCTAATAAGGATATAGGTCTATAGTTAGAGACTGAGGTGAGGTCTCTGCCCTTTTTCCCTACAAAGGGAAGTATTGCTTTTTTTGAAATAATCAGGCCAATAACCCACACTCAGAGTTTCATTAAAGATGTTGCAAAGAAAAGAGAGCATCGAATATGGAAAATTATTAAGGATAAGTTTATTTACTTTAGACTGCCCTGGAGCTTTGTTTTTAAAACTTTTGATTATTTTGATAATATCTTAAAGTTGGATAGGTTTGAGGAAAGGGTCATCTTAGTCAAGTCTCCCAAGATCTACTGAATCATAAGGTATTATATGATCAGCATGTTCACGGATTGTCTCAGTGACATGCTGTTCATGTTGTTGGTGAAACCTTACATTTTCTATTGGGTTTATTTTAAAGATATTGGACCAGAAGTCTCTAAAGATCACCTCCTGATCTTGAGATGAATAGATCTTTTAGTTATTATGGGTGATGTATGCTATAGGTTGAGAAGTTGAGCCCAACAATTTTTTGATCATATTCCAAAATTTTGCAGGATCTTTATAAAAGCCTTCACATTTGTCTAACAGAGCCTCCCAAGTAGAATTAATGAGGTCAGTTGATTCTATTTTGATCCGTTCTTGTATATTATGAATATACTCTAAAAGTTGATGTGTGGGGCCTCGGTTGTTAATTAATTCTAGGGCTTGCTTATAACGGATCTGAAGTAATTTAAGAGAATCTGTTTCTTTAGTATAGGGTAGTATCCTGAAAGTTTTAAATGGGATATGGAGCTCTGAGGCTTCCTTGATCATCCTATACCAAAAAGCTATCTTATCGTCTATGTACGATTTATCCTTTAAGATGTTATCGGGTTCGTCAAAAGTAGAGAGAGAGTCATCAGGAGTGTCCTTAAAACATTCCCAGTTCGCATTGTTCAAATCTATAGTTGGATTAGCGACCACCATAATGGGTCTCACAGTAATCTTGAAAATAATGGGAAGATGATCCGAAGTGGTTAAGGGGCCTTGAGTTAGTGAATAATTAAAAATGTGGAATCTATTTGAAAGAAGTATATCTGGTTTACTAGAAGTTCTTCTGGTAAAATACGTATCAAAATCTGGGCCTAAGAACCTTATAAGGTTTCTATTCAACAGGCCATTGATTAATGTGCCAATAGGGTTGACACTGTTATAACCAAGGGCTGGATGAGCTGCATTAAGATCAGCCAGCAGATAGACAGGGATGTTACGTCTCATCAATGATGATATATCCTGCTGTGGAAATACTGGGTTCCTTGGGGGTAGATAGGTCGTGGCGACTATAATTGGTCCCCGTACTGTCTGTATTTCAACAGCAATCAGATCGTGATTGAAACCATCAATTAACTTGACAGCAACATCCCGTCGAACCGCTATTGCTGTACCTGCCCTCTGTTCACCAGAGGTGTTACACTGAAACACAATATAGTTCCAGATCTTGATACAGGTAGAATCAGGAATTCTAGTTGAGTTAAGAAGAATGAGATGAGGAGAGAGGGAGGAGTAGATATTAGTAAGTTCCTTACACCTAAGGAACGTCCACTTTAATACATTATGATGAATCACTGTGTGGCGGGATGTTGCAAAACAACCCCCATACCCTTGAATCACTCTAACTGACAATTGTCCCACAACACAAACTTTCCCCTTACTTTATCAACCGGACTCTTGGACAGAAGGAAAATTGGAACAAAACATAACCTTAAAGCTATATTACCTTACAAACTAAAATAATTAACACCGAAAGCATCCACATTCAAAATACTTAAAACTGATCAAACTTAATATTAAATATGCAAAAACCAAAACACCATTCATATAAAAAAACCTCACAAACTTAAAATTAAGATAGACCACAACCAATATGTATATATTATTTTATAGGACCCCGACACTGTCCTCAACACCAGCCAAACTGTCTTTTATGGCAAACTACCACTATCACCGCTTTGTGGTCAACTATTCCACTGGGTGGCAATTTGCAAACACTACTTCCCTGATTGGGGTCATTGTTATCATCATCATCATATTCATCATCATCATCATCAGCAATCTTAATTGAAAGGTCAGGTCATCATCAGTTCAGAAATCCAAAAAAGCAGTCCAAAAAAAAAATCGTATACAGGCCAGGTCATCAACAGTTGAGCAATCGAATAGCGAAGTCTAAATGCAATCCTTTATTACAGGCCTGGTCATCAACAATAATCCACTTTCAAAAAACTTGAGTCTCACCAAAGGAGGAATCACGGCCTGCCAAAATAAAAAAAGAAAAACACTTATGAACACTCCTAACTAACTGAACTATCGCACTATAATCAAAGATAGATAATAAATTGTTCCTATCATTCACAATCACGACAAGCAAATATAAACAAAACTGTACATACTCAGAATATAAATAATCACTTCCTCGCTGCTAATACAAAAATAATAAATCAAGCGTTCACACAACTGACGGTTACAGCAGTCAAATCAAAATAAGCATTCACCCAAGACATTCACCTCTCTCTTAACCTAACGAAAATATAAACAAACAATCTCATTTATACCCACAGTCTTTCTCACCACAAACGATCGATACACTAACTACTTTCGCTCGCTAACACAATCTCTCTCTCTCTCTCTCTCTCTCTCTCTCTCTCTCTCTCTCTCTCTCTCTCTCTCTCTCTCTCTCTCTCACATGATTTGGCAAAAAAACAAAAATTTAAATAAAGCAAAAATAAAACCTCCACATTCCTCCCCCCTTACTTTGCCAAATCCATCTCACACAACACTTACATTATTTTTTTCATAACCCAGTCGCAGTCGGGAACGGGACCTCTACTCCGAGTAACTGGGCCCCCATATACTCTCTCATTCACTTCTTCCTGATCACAATCATTCGCTACATTAACACTATTCCTATCTAAATCCCTCTCATCTAATATATCATGTACAATCATATCTACCTCGTTCTCATCTGGCCCTAAAATTACACTCATTTCTGTAAAAAGTTCATCCATTTTATCAAAAATATTCTCAACTTTAGCAAAAGATTCATTCATGCTACTTATAATTCTCCTGTCTCTCATTCTCGCATTCGTCATACTTTCTTTTACATCATCTAATGAAAAACCACACACACTATAGGTATCATTCATACTCAGCCATGAGTCATCTGTATTAATACATTTATCCTCCACACTCACTTGTACATTTACACCCTTGTCATACTTCTCACTTAAAACTTTCAAACGCCTCTTTTTCTTAAGTTCAACTAACACTAATTGTTTATTTTCCAGCCCTAATTTCTCATGCATACTAGGTTCACACTTGCTCATTTCCAACCAATTACTCATCCCATTCTCACAAACATTGATCCTATTCCTTCCACACACACAGGACTCACCCAGCTGAACCCTCTTACACTTACTGAAGGTAATCTTCTGTACCCCAATTTACAAGTTGGCTCTCGTAAAGTTCTTGGCTCTTGTGATGCCCTTCTTACAATCTCTAATGCTGTACATGCATCCCTTGATTGTGGCAAGGGAATTCGTATGATTGGTCTTGATTTTAGTACTGGCTTTGACCGAGATAATCACGAGGCCCTTATTTTGAAACTCAAACAGTTGGGAGAGGATGGGTCTTCTCTTAGCAATATTATGAATTTTTAAGTAATAGATCAGCAAAAGTTGTTGTTGATGGACATATTAGTGAGTATAGGAATGTGATTCCGGTATTCAGCAGCGTAGTGCTCTTGGCCCATTACTTTTCATACTATATACTCATGACATGTGGTTTGGCCTAGAAAAAATAAAACTCATTGCATAAGCAGATGATGGTAATGTTTGTATCAATTCTATCTGTTGAATGTAGATCCGGGGGAGCTGATTTTTTTAATAGAGACCTAGCAAAAATTAGTGCATGGTGCAAATTATTGCGGATGAAATCGAATTCTAACTCGAAGTATGATTGTAAGTAAGTCAAGAACACTTGTCCCTCACCCTCTGGATTTCAGCGCTGATAATATTTCTTTAACTCTGAATTTTCCTTCTTCCATTCTACCTTGTTTTGACTATTGTTCTCATGTCTGGTCTTCAGCTGTTTATTCTCATTCTAATTTCTTTGACAGGAACTTACAGTCTATTAAATTTCTTATTCCTGATCTTTATATTAATCCCTGGCACTGTCGTTCAATTGGTTTGTTATGCATGTTGCCTAACATTTTCCATAATGCTGACCATCCTTTACATTCAGATCTTCCCAGACAGTACCATCCTGTTCATAATGATAGGTATGAACTTAATTCTATTAGTTTGGCCTTCCCCATCAGGTGGCTTAATACTAAGCAGTATTCTAGAAGTTGAATTACAGCTCTGACAAGTTCCTGCTATTCCAACTAGGGTTGTAGCTTTGCTAGTAATACTACTACTACTACTACTACTACTACTACTACTACTACTACTACTACTACTACTACTACTACTAATAATAATAATAATAATAATAATAATAATAACACTATCGACACCTCAATTTTTTTTTTTTTTTTTTTTTTTTTTTTTTTTTTTTTTTTTTTTTTTTTTTTTTTTTTTTTTTTTAAAGTTAGACACACCACGCACGGTACTGTGATACTCAAGCAAAGGGTAATCCTATATATCGATCGTTAATTAATGTTCACGTGGATTTTTTTCAGATAATTTACCTACCTAGGATTCTGCTTGCAGGTATTTTGGGGTCAGATATGTTGATGATTTATTTTGTGTTTAGCCCATTGATAAGGATGAGAATTCTTTTCTACCAGCTTTGAATACTATGGTGCCATCTACTGACTTTTCATTAGAGATTGAAATTGATAACAAGTTGCCATTTTCAAATGTTTTAGTAAAGCGGTCGACAACTTTCAAAACTTCATGGACCACTAAATCTAAAATTTAAATTTGGCATATCTCCAACATGATTAAAAAAAAAAAAAAAAAAAAAAAAGGTAAATACCTTTATATAACTAAATGGGCACTCAGTAGAGAGCGTACCTATACCACGCCAAGCAGTTTTATTTTGCTCTTAATTCCGCTGCATACTTGTCCTTAGAATTATTTTCTTAAAATATAATAAATTGGGCTTTGGTCCTACCTCATATCTTCACCAAGTTTCGTTGAAAGGGGTTCATTGGGTTTTTGGTAATGTTGTTCACAAAAAAAAAAAAAAAAAAAAAAAAATATATCATTGCTATCATTTTCAAAGTACTGCTGCGTACTTGTACTTTGAGGAACATTATCCAAAATGTTACAGAGATATTCTTTGGTCACAGACACAAAATTAGCATTCATGCTGGAAAAAGATAGCTCCTTACATAGTTCACGGGATGAATCAAATCCCGCGTATTAAAATAAACCAATAGAACAAAAGTAGACAGACATAAATGAATAAGAAAATCCTACAAAAGGAATAAACATGAATACACAAGTCCGTCCGAGGCTGGTAAGAGAATTCACCTCCTGTAAATCCACAAGGCATGATGTCACAGTAAAAACCCAACAACAAAGAGCCAATTGGTCTGCCCCAATGTTTTTACCTCCCACTGTACTTCACTTCAACACTATCCCCTCCAATCCTTACAATCCTAATCTCCTGTAGCTGTAGCTATAACAGGACAACCAACTATGGTGTAAATCAGCAAAGTAGTTTTTGTGTAAAGTCTCACTAAAGCAAGGCCCCCCCCCCAAAAAAAAAGCAAACTGTCAGGGGTGGATACCTACCCGACGCTAAATCTATGATTTTGTTGAAGATTTAGAGATGGATATGTATTCACCGTTGCCTGTCTGTTTGTATTTGTTTGTGAGCAACTTTACTTAAAGAAAAAAAAAGAAAGAAAAAAAAACTACATCGAAGAATAAGTATGCAGTGGAGTCTAGTGCGAAACAAGACTTTTTTTTTTTTAGCTTGTGAACAACATAAGGCGAGAACTACCTAACCACTTTCAACAGAACTTGGTGATTATATTGGGTATAATCAAAGGACAAATCCATTAGATTCTGGAGAAAATACATTGAAATACAAGAAGGTTACACAGTAGAGGTAACAGAAAAATAAGGCTGATGTGCGTGGCAGAGGCATGCCCTCTACCGCGCACTTGTACTTCATCCAAAATATTAGATTTATCCTTGGATCATACCCAACCTGACGACTAGGTTTGAGCAAAATCTGTTCAGTTGATTTAGTTGATTTAGTATTCACTAATAACAAACAGACAGAGGCGTATACATATCCTTCGCATTATGTTCGATTATGCCGAAGGTAATAAAAATCAGAGAACTCTTGTAGTATTAATGTAAAAATTAAGCATTTATTTTAACAATATTAAAGTTTGATTATTATATAGAGATAATTCAAATTTGAAGTTTATCTAATTATTACACATTTTAGTGATATTTTCTCCTGCTTATTTGCGATAAGTTTGTGGATTTTTTGTTGCAGCAAGACGAAAAGCCAATTTCATGTCAATGCGAGATTGGTAAGTAGTCTTAATAATTGCTGTAACAGATGAAAATGTCTTTTCACATTAACATATTGTTGAAAATTTAATCAAAGTTCTCATTACTATTTCACTCTGCGAAGAGTATTGACTATTTATAGCGAGCCAAAAATGAAGTCTCGTTAAAGATGACTGGAATTTTGATTCAAGACTCTCGTCACATGATAGATCGATGAAGCTTTATTTCACAATCCCCTTTAAATAATAATGTTTGTTAACAACACTGAGCTCTCTGTCTTCGGTTCAGTTTGTAACAGGGTCTCCTGAAGAGGATTAACAAAACAAAAAATTGAAAATTATTCAAAATTTTCTGTAAACCACCGGTTGGCAACCGCTGACTTAGTATCCAGACAAATAAGGTCTTTTGAATTTACGGTGCATAAAAAATTTGTGAATGGTAATCCGTATATATATCAACCAAAATGCTGAATTTTTTTCTTGTATGAGTTTTTTACGGGCACTGCTGGTGAGTGGCACCGAATTCTGCGAAGTCTTAGGAAAGTTCACGCAATAGCATCTACCAGTACCAGTACGATGAGGACAGGGAAGTGGGGAATATGGGGAAAGGATAAGTACCCCTGAATACAATCCAGTTTATAGCCCGAAGGCAGGTACCTGGGATGGGAAAGAAGAAGGGAAAAAAAGGGGGGAAAAGGAAGTACAGGAAAAGAATAAAAGAGAGGGGCAGACCCTCATGCGACATTAGATAGTAGTAGAATTATTCTGAGAAAGGAAGAGACAGGCAGGAAAAGGAAAGGTTCTTTGGTTCACGCTCAGCAAAAGGACACCAATCGACTGTCAAGAATTTGTTGATTGAGTAAGGTATGATGGTTAATGAAGGTTTTTTTTTTTTTTTTTTTTTTTTTATGATGATGATTTAATGTTTAAATGAAATTACAATTTAACTGCTGAAAGGATATATAATGAATTTAATCAGATGATATGAATCTGTGCCTAGGAGGTAGACAATTGATCTTAGGCTCCAGTCTCTTCCACCAATAATGATCACGAGCATGTTCAATAGTGAGATTTCTAGTTAGGGTGCAAAGGTTGTCATCGTCTAAAGCAAGTTTGTCCCAGGTTTTCTGGCCGAGCCTGTGAAACCGGACATCAAGAGGCTCCAATTTGGAATATTCATGTAATTCCCTAATTGTATTGTAATAGGGAGGGCTCTCTTTGTAGGCTCTCCTCAAAGCCCTATTTTGAATTGCCTGTATTTTATTAAGGGAAGTTTTGCTAATTGCTCCAAAAATTATGGTGGGGTACTCTAACTGAGGCCTTACTAATGATTTATATAAACGAAGTTGCGTTTAAGTTGATAGGTATTTAAAACGTTGTAATTTATCAAAAGTTACTCTAGAAGCAGCGATTCTCTCTTTGACGTGTGAAAGAATACCAGATTTCTTAAAGTTACACCCAAGTATAGTGGCCTTTTGTTTGAATGGAATTCTAACATTGTTAACAATGATTTCTGCAGGACAGCGAGCTGAAATGGGGAGGAGCTGAAATTTGTTCAAGTTTGTTGTAATTTTCCATTTCTTTTCGTAATTATTTACTTTTTGTATTTCCCGGACTGTTTTTATTTGCAGCATACGTTTGTTCTTATTAGGAATAGATATTACCTGAGTGTGGTCATCTGCAAACATGATTTGCAGACAACCTGGAGCAGGAGGATGGGTGTCTCTGATATAAAAATTGTAAAGTGAAGGGGAGAGAACACTGCCCTGAGGAACACCAGATAGAAGTGGAAACTCTGGTCCAATAAATTCTTTAATCTTAATCATGGCCACTCGATTGTCAAGAGAGTTACACAATAACTTGGTATCTAGATTTGGTAGTTGTGCTTCTATGAACTTGTATTTAAGACCGTCGTGCCATACCTTATCAAAAGCTCGGCTGACATCCCTAGAAATTAGGTTACAACGACCCCCAAGATTTGACTTGACAGCAATGTATTCATAAAGACGGGCTAATGCAAGTTGGGTCCCTTTACCCCTTGTAAATCCGATTTGATTGTTATTGATAAGTAAATTTTCCTCAAGGAAATCCTCAAATCTTTCATTAATAATTTTCTCAAGAATCTTACCAGGTGTCTCTAATAAGGATATAGGTCTATAGTTAGAGACTGAGGTGAGGTCTCTGCCCTTTTTCCCTACAAAGGGAAGTATTGCTTTTTTTGAAATAATCAGGCCAATAACCCACACTCAGAGTTTCATTAAAGATGTTGCAAAGAAAAGAGAGCATCGAATATGGAAAATTATTAAGGATAAGTTTATTTACTTTAGACTGCCCTGGAGCTTTGTTTTTAAAACTTTTGATTATTTTGATAATATCTTGAAGTTGGATAGGTTTGAGGAAAGGGTCATCTTAGTCAAGTCTCCCAAGATCTACTGAATCATAAGGTATTATATGATCAGCATGTTCACGGATTGTCTCAGTGACATGCTGTTCATGTTGTTGGTGAAACCTTACATTTTCTATTGGGTTTATTTTAAAGATATTGGACCAGAAGTCTCTAAAGATCACCTCCTGATCTTGAGATGAATAGATCTATTCGTTATTATGGGTGATGTATGCTATAGGTTGAGAAGTTGAGCCCAACAATTTCTTGATCATATTCCAAAATTTTGCAGGATCTTTATAAAAGCCTTCACATTTGTCTAACAGAGCCTCCCAAGTAGAATTAATGAGGTCAGTTGATACTATTTTGATCCGTTCTTGTATATTATGAATATACTCTAAAAGTTGATGTGTGGGGCCTCGGTTGTTAATTAATTCTAGGGCTTGCTTATAACGGATCTGAAGTAATTTAAGAGAATCTGTTTCTTTAGTATAGGGTAGTATCCTGAAAGTTTTAAATGGGATATGGAGCTCTGAGGCTTCCTTGATCATCCTATACCAAAAAGCTATCTTATCGTCTATGTACGATTTATCCTTTAAGATGTTATCGGGTTCGTCAAAAGTAGAGAGAGAGTCATCAGGAGTGTCCTTAAAACATTCCCAGTTCGCATTGTTCAAATCTATAGTTGGATTAGCGACCACCATAATGGGTCTCACAGTAATCTTGAAAATAATGGGAAGATGATCCGAAGTGGTTAAGGGGCCTTGAGTTAGTGAATAATTAAAAATGTGGAATCTATTTGAAAGAAGTATATCTGGTTTACTAGAAGTTCTTCTGGTAAAATACGTATCAAAATCTGGGCCTAAGAACCCTATAAGGTTTCTATTCAACAGGCCATTGATTAATGTGCCAATAGGGTTGACACTGTTATAACCAAGGGCTGGATGAGCTGCATTAAGATCAGCCAGCAGATAGACAGGGATGTTACGTCTCATCAATGATGATATATCCTGCTGTGGAAATACTGGGTTCCTTGGGGGTAGATAGGTCGTGGCGACTATAATTGGTCCCCGTACTGTCTGTATTTCAACAGCAATCAGATCGTGATTGAAACCATCAATTAACTTGACAGCAACATCCCGTCGAACCGCTATTGCTGTACCTGCCCTCTGTTCACCAGAGGTGTTACACTGAAACACATTATAGTTACAGATCTTGATACAGGTAGAATCAGGAATTCTAGTTGAGTTAAGAAGAATGAGATGAGGAGAGAGGGAGGAGTAGATATTAGTAAGTTCCTTACACCTGAGGAACGTCCACTTTAATACATTATGATGAATCACTGTGTGGCGGGATGTTGCAAAACAACCCCCACACCCTTGAATCACTCTAACTGACAATTGTCCCACAACACAAACTTTCCCCTTACTTTATCAACCGGACTCTTGGACAGAAGGAAAATTGGAACAAAACATAACCTTAAAGCTATATTACCTTACAAACTAAAATAATTAACACCGAAAGCATCCACATTCAAAATACTTAAAACTGATCAAACTTAATATTAAATATGCAAAAACCAAAACACCATTCATATAAAAAAACCTCACAAACTTAAAATTAAGATAGACCACAACCAATATGTATATATTATTTTATAGGACCCCGACACTGTCCTCAACACCAGCCAAACTGTCTTTTATGGCAAACTACCACTATCACCGCTTTGTGGTCAACTATTCCACTGGGTGGCAATTTGCAAACACTAATTCCCTGATTGGGGTCATTGTTATCATCATCATCATATTCATCATCATCATCATCAGCAATCTTAATTGAAAGGCCAGGTCATCATCAGTTCAGAAATCCAAAAAAGCAGTCCAAAAAAAAAATCGTATACAGGCCAGGTCATCAACAATTGAGCAATCGAATAGCGAAGTCTAAATGCAATCCTTTATTACAGGCTTGGTCATCAACAATAATCCACTTTCAAAAAACTTGAGTCTCACCAAAGGAGGAATCATGGCCTGCCAAAATAAAAAAAGAAAAACACTTATGAACACTCCTAACTAACTGAACTATTGCACTATAATCAAAGATAGATAATAAATTGTTCCTATCATTCACAATCACGACAAGCAAAGATAAACAAAATTGTACATACTCAGAATATAAATAATCACTTCCTCGCTGCTAATACAAAAATAATAAATCAAGCGTTCACACAACTGACGGTTACAGCAGTCAAATCAAAATAAGCATTCATCCAAGACATTCACCACTCTCTTAACCTAACTAAAATATAAACAAACAATCTCATTTATACCCACAGTCTTTCTCACCACAAACGATCGATACACTAACTACTTTCGCTCGCTAACACAATCTCTCTCTCTCTCTCTCTCTCTCTCTCTCTCTCTCTCTCTCTCTCTCTCTCTCTCTCTCTCTCACATGATTTGGCAAAAAAACAAAAATTTAAATAAAGCAAAAATAAAACCTCCACATTCCTCCCCCCTTACTTTGCCAAATCCATCTCACACAACACTTACATTATTTTTTTCATAACCCAGTCGCAGTCGGGAACGGGACCTCTACTCCGAGTAACTGGGCCCCCATATACTCTCTCATTCACTTCTTCCTGATCACAATCATTCGCTACATTAACACTATTCCTATCTAAATCCCTCTCATCTAATATATCATGTACAATCATATCTACCTCGTTCTCATCTGGCCCTAAAATTGCACTCATTTCTGTAAAAAGTTCATCCATTTTATCAAAAATATTCTCAACTTTAGCAAAAGATTCATTCATGATACTTATAATTCTCCTGTCTCTCATTCTCGCATTCGTCATACTTTCTTTTACATCATCTAATGAAAAACCACACACACTATAGGTATCATTCATACTCAGCCATGAGTCATCTGTATTAATACATTTATCCTCCACACTCACTTGCACATTTACACCCTTGTCATACTTCTCACTTAAAACTTTCAAACGCCTCTTTTTCTTAAGTTCAACTAACACTAATTGTTTATTTTCCAGCCCTAATTTCTCATGCATACTAGGTTCATACTTGCTCATTTCCAACCAATTACTCATCCCATTCTCACAAACATTGATCCTATTCCTTCCACACACACAGGACTCACCCAGCTGAACCCTCTTACACTCTACTTTCCCGAACATCCTGGCTGACTTACTCCCTTCTTCCTACATACCCTAGCTACATGCCCATCTGCACCATATTCAGTACACTCACCCCATGGCTCCTTGCACATTCTAGCATAATGACCATCCCTACCACAATTACCACAAATCCCATTCATACGATTACTACAATATCCACTCGCTAAATGCCCAGTCATACCACACCGATAACAGTTTACCCCTTTCTCTTTCTTACACTCGCTAATTCTATGCCCTACCTCACCACATCTAAAACAAGCACCTAGAGCCCATCTACATTCATTCTTCTTATGTCCTATTTTCCCACATCTATAACACTTCTCTTCACGGATACAACTACCTGACCTACCTCGCGGCGCACTAGCACTCCTATCCCTCCAAACCTGATTCTCTTGCCTAAACCCTTCATTTATCCTTACAGGTATTCCCACATTACTCGCCCTAACACTCCTATCTACTACACTATCAGCTACCCTCATCGGTCCTCTCATAACAGCATCTCTAAAACTAACAAATTCTGGCACACTTTCCTCCATTCCAGTTTTTACACTCACAAATTTACTTTCTTTCATACATCTATCCAACTCGCAATCCTCAACTATCTCTAAAATATCATCCCATATCAATCTTTCTTTCGTCCACCTCATTTTCTCCTTCCGTTTCAAATTAACAAACTCGGCAACATTCTTGGGTACAGTAGCCAAAAACTTCTTCATTAACTCCTTATTCTCATTTATACCTTCATCCCTATACTTCTTCCTAGCTAAAGTTTCCAACCTACATACATACATCGATATTGCTTTTCCTGCATTCATCCGTGCTTCATCAAAATCATTCTTACGCTTATACTTAACACTCCCTTTCATACGTTTTACCTGCTCAATTATTCTCTTTTTCACACTTTCATAATCAACGTCACCTACACTCATTATCACTCCATACATCGTCAACAAATACCCAGTCAAATATTCTCCTAACTCCCTAGCCCAAACTCTTTTACTATCACCATACTTATCCAGACAATACCTCTCATACTCCTTGAAAAACTCGTATACATCCCTACTACTATGCTCATTGAACCTTTCACATCGAGGTACCTCTCTCATAAACATAGTCTTACACACATCACGTTCATTCTCACTGCTATCGTCACTGCTACCTTCCTTCTTGCTTCCTATTTCCTCACTAGAATATAAGGAATCTAATTCCACAGTCATACTCCTATCCTTGATCATACTCTTCCTAGCCCTTTTCTTACTCGCCACTTTCACCCATTCACGATCGTCCTTGCTATCAGCCTGATACTTTTTCTTCTCTTTCTTCACATCACTTTTACCATTCTTCTCATGATTCCTATCACATTTCTTTTCATCTTTACTATGCCTTATTCCCTTATCTTCAATCTCACTATCACTATTACTATCACTATCACTTCCTCTCCCATTATCACTAACCTTAGCCTTCTCATCCACTATCAACCCATTACCCGAAGCTGAGGACACTCCTCCGACTGCAACTTCACCCATTATAGTTTTCATCATCCACATGACTTTCCCCATCATAGCTTCCAATCGGTTCTCCATTCGTTCCTCATTCTCTTTCATCCTCATCTCAACACATTCTTCCACTCTCTCTACAGTTCCCCTTGACTCCATAAGCTCCTTCTGCATCGCCTCATTCTCCCAGTTCAACCTCTCATTCTCTACTACCAACCTCTCCTCACGTTCTTTACTCAGCCGCAATTCCTCCTTCAAAACCCTTAATTGCTCCTCGATTTTTCATCAACCTTAATCCTAATTCCGTCCTTCGTCCAACAGTCCAGCTTCCTATCCCACCTCGGCAGTCCCTGTTCGGGCGCCAAAATAATGTGGCGGGATGTTGCAAAACAACCCCCATACCCTTGAATCACTCTAACTGACAATTGTCCCACAACACAAACTTTCCCCTTACTTTATCAACCGTACTCTTGGACAGAAGGAAAATTGAAACAAAACATAACCTTAAAGCTATATTACCTTACAAACTAAAATAATTAACACCGAAAGCATCCACATTCAAAATACTTAAAACTGATCAAACTTAATATCAAATATGCAAAAACCAAAACACCATTCATATAAAAAAAAACTCACAAACTTAAAATTAAGATAGACCACAACCAATATGTATATATTATTTTATAGGACCCCGACACTGTCCTCAACACCAGCCAAACTGTCTTTTATGGCAAACTACCACTATCACCGCTTTGTGGTCAACTATTCCACTGGGTGGCAATTTGCAAACACTACTTCCCTGATTGGGGTCATTGTTATTATCATCATCATATTCATCATCATCATCATCAGCAATCTTAATTGAAAGGCCAGGTCATCATCGGTTCAGAAATCCAAAAAAGCAGTCCAAAAAAAAAATCGTATACAGGCCAGATCATCAAAAGTTGAGCAATCGAATAGCGAAGTCTAAATGCAATCCTTTATTACAGGCCTGGTCATCAACAATAATCCACTTTCAAAAAACTTGAGTCTCTCCAAAGGAGGAATCACGGCCTGCCAAAATAAAAAAAAGAAAAGCAATTATGAACACTCCTATCTAACTGAACTATTGTACTATAATCAAAGATAAATAATAAATTGTTCCTATCATTCACAATCACGACAAGCAAAGATAAACAAAACTGTACTTACTCAGAAAATAAATAATCACTTCCTCGCTGCTAATACAAAAATAATAAATCCAGCATTCACACAACTGACTGTTACAGCAGTCAAATCAAAATAAGCATTCACCCAAGACATTCACCACTGTCGTAAACTAACTAAAACATAAACAATCTCATTTATACCAACAGTCTTTCTCTCCACAAACGATCGATACACTAACTACTTTCGCTCGCTAACACAATCTCTCTCTCTCTCTCTCTCTCTCTCTCTCTCTCTCTCTCTCTCTCTCTCTCTCTCTCTCTCTCTCTCTCTCACAGGATTTGGCAAAAAACAAAAATTAAAATAAAGCAAAAACAAATCCTCCACATTCCTCCCCCCTTACTTTGCCAAATCCTTCTCACACAACACTTACATTATTTTTTTTCATAACCCAGTCGCAGTCTGGAACGGGACCTCTACTCCGAGTAACTGGGCCCCCATATACTCTCTCATTCACTTCTTCCTGATCACAATCATTCGCTACATTAACACTATTCCTATCTAAATCCCTATCATCTAATATATCATGTACAATCATATCTACCTCGTTCTCATCTGGCCCTAAAATTACACTCATTTCTGTAAACAGTTCATCCATTTCATCAAAAACATTCTTAACTTTAGCAAAAGATTCATTCATGCTACTTATCATTCTCCTGTCTCTCATTCTCGCATTCGTCATACTTTCTTTTACATCATCTAATGAAAAACCACACACACTATAGGTATCATTCATACTCAGCCATGATTCATCTGTATTAATACATTTATCCTACACACTCACTTGTACATTTACACCCTTGTCATACTTCTCACTTAAAACTTTCAAACGCCTCTTTTTCTTATATTCAACTAACACTAATTGTTTATTTTCCAGCCCTAATTTCTCATGCATACTAGGTTCATACTTGCTCATTTCCAACCAATTACTCATCCCATTCTCACAAACATTGATCACATTTCTTCCACACACACAGGAGGACTCACCCAGCTGAACCCTCTTACACTCTAGTTTCCCGAACATCCTGGCTGACTTACTCCCTTCTTCCTACATACCCTAGCTACATGCCCATCTGCACCACATTCAGTACACTTACCCCGCAGCTCCTTGCACATTCTAGCATAATGACCATCCTTATCACAATTACCACAAATTCCATTCATACGATTACTACGATATCCACTCGCTACATGCCCAGTCATACCACACCGATAATATTTTACCCCTTTCTCTTTCTTACACTCGCTAATTCTCTGCCCTACCTCACCACATCCAAAACAAGCACCTAGAGCCCATCTACATTCATTCTTCTTATGTCCTATTTTCCCACATCTATAACACTTCTCTTCACGGATACAACTACCTGACCTACCTCGCGGCGCACTAGCACCCCTATCCCTCCAAACCTGATTCAATTGCCGAAACCCTTCATTTGTCCTTACAGGTATTCCCACATTACTCGCCCTAAGACTCCTATCTACTACACTATCAGCTACCCTCATTGGTCCTCTCATAACAGCATCTCTAAAACTAACAAATTCTGGCACACTTTCCTCCATTCCAGTTTTTACACTCACAGATTTACTTTCTTTCATACATCTATCCGACTCGTAATCCTCAACTATCTCTAAAATATCATGCCATGTCAATCTTTCTTTCGTCCACCTCATTTTCTCCTTCCGTTTCAAATTAACAAACTCGGCAACATTCTCGGGTACAGTAGCCAAAAACTTCTTCATTAACTCCTTATTCTCATTTATACCTTCATCCCCATACTTCTTCCTAGCTAAAGTTTCCAACCTACATACATACATCGATATCGCTTCTCCTGCATTCATCCGTGCTTCATCAAAATCATTCTTACGCTTATACTTAACACTCCCTTTCATATGTTTTACCTGCTCAATTATTCTCTTTTTCACACTTTCATAATCAACGTCACCTACACTCATTATCACTCCATACATCGTCAACAAATACCCAGTCAAATATTCTCCTAAATCCCTAGCCCAAACTCTTTTACTATCACCATACTTATCCAGACAATACCTCTCATACTCCTTGAAAAACTCGTATACATCCCTACTACTATGCTCATTGAACCTTTCACACCGAGGTACCTCTCTCATAGCCACAGTCTTACACACATCACGTTCATGCTCACTGCTATCATCACTGCTACAATCCTTCTTGTTTCCTATTTCCTCGCTAAAATATAAGGAATCTAATTCCACAGTCATACTCCTATCCTTGATCATACTCTTCCTAGCCCTTTTCTTACTCGCCACTTTCACCCATTCACGATCGTCCTTGCTATCAGCCTGATACTTTTTCTTTTCTTTCTTCACATCACTTTTACCTTTCTTTTCATGATTCCTATCACATTTCTGCTCATCTTTACTATGCCTTATTCCCTTATCTTCAATCTCACTATCACTATTACTATCACTATCACTTCCTTTCCCATTATCACTAACCTTAGCCTTCTCATCCACTATCAACCCATTACCCGAAGCTGAGGACACTCCTCCGACTGCACCTTCACCCATTATAGTTTTCATCATCCCCATGACTTGCCCCATCATAGCTTCCAATCGGTTCTCCATTCGTTCCTCATTCTCTTTCATCCTCATCTCAACACATTCTTCCACTCTCTCTACAGTTCACTTTAACTTCCTTAGCTCCTTCTGCATCGCCTCATTCTCCCAGTTCAACCTCTCATTCTCTACTAGCAACCTCTCCTCACGCTCCTTACTCAGCCGCAATTTCTCCTTCAAAACCCTTAATAGCTCCTCGATTTTTCATCAACCTTAATCCTAATTCCGTCCTTCGTCCAACAGTCCAGCTTACTATCCCACCTCGGCAGTCCCTGTTCGGGCGCCAAAATAATGTGGCGGGATGTTGCAAAACAACCCCCACACCCTTGAATCACTCTAACTGACAATTGTCCCACAACACAAACTTTCCCCTTACTTTATCAACCGGACTCTTGGATAGAAGGAAAATTGAAACAAAACATAACCTTAAAGCTATATTACCTTACAAACTAAAATAATTAACACCAAAAGCATCCACATTCAAAATACTTAAAACTGATCAAACTTAATATTAAATATGCAAAAACCAAAACACCATTCATATAAGAAAAACCCTAACAAACTTAAAATTAAAATAGACCACAACCAATATGTATATATTATTTTATAGGACCCCGACACTGTCCTCAACACCAGCCAAACTGTCTTTTATGGCAAACTACCACTATCATAGCTTTGTGGTCCACTATTCCACTGGGTGGCAATTTGCAAACACTACTTCCCTGATTGGGGTCATTGTTATCATCATCATCATATTCATCATCATCATCATCATATTCATCATCATCATCATCAGCAATCTTAATTGAAAGGCCAGGTCATCATCGGTTCAGAAATCCAAAAAAGCAGTCCAAAAAAAAAAAAAATGTATACAGGCCAGGTCCTCAACAGTTGAGCAATCGAATAGCGAAGTCTAAATGCAATCCTTTATTACAGGCCTGGTCATCAACAATAATCCACTTTAAAAAAACTTGAGTCTCTCCAAAGGAGGAATCACGGCCTGCCAAAATAAACAAAATAAAAAAAGAAAAACACTTATGAACACTCCTAACTAACTGAACTATCGCACTATAATCAAAGATAAATAATAAATTGTTCCTATCATTCACAATCACGACAAGCAAAGATAAACAAAACTGTACATACTCAGAATATAAATAATCACTTCCACGCTGCTAATACAAAAATAATAAATCCAGCGTTCACACAACTGGCGGTTACAGCAGTCAAATCAAAATAAGCATTCACACAAGACATTCACCACTGTCGTAACCTAACTAAAACATAAACAAACAATCTCATTTATACCAACAGTCTTTCTCACCACAAACGATCGATACACTAACTACTTTCGCTCGCTAACACAATCTCTCTCTCTCTCTCTCTCTCTCTCTCTCTCTCTCTCTCACAGGATTTAGCAAAAAACAAAAATTAAAATAAAGCAAAAATAAATCCTCCACAACTGTGAGGGAATCCATTATGGTAATCGTCCTTTGGTCAAGTCGTAAAAGCCTGATTTCAATCTGCTGAACTTATCTTGATTGATCCGAGTAATCCTGGAACTGTATTTGTCCAGTTCAATGGAGCCATTATTAATGAATTGAACAACTGTGGAGTTAGCTAATTTTTCAGTGTATAAGTATTTGATTGTGTGGTTCTCAAAAATCATTTTCTTAATATGGTCATTAGATGCGGATTTAGGGGGGTTTGCTATATTAATGGAGGTATACAATTTTAGACCAACCTTAGGTGTTGATTGTATCATTGGAGGAAGGGGAGGGAGAGCAATAGCTCCTCGCAATTCTGTGTCCAAAGGTTCAGATGTTGAGGTAGAGGGCTGTGGTTGTTCTTTAGCAGGATTAGCAGGCTCCGATATATCCGAATCTGCGTTACTCAATACTCTTTTCCTATTGAATTCATCAGTATCCATTTCACCATTAACTGCCACAGATTGAGGGGTATTGGTACGTACATTATCTGATTCCAGCATGGTTGAGAATTTATTGGCTAAATATATAGCTTCGATAGGAATTTTGACCAATGGGAGTCCATTGGCTTTATAAAAAGAATCAACCATTGACTGGAAAGTCCCTGGCTCGACTGCTTCACTAAGGTTAGCCATGATAAGTGCAGTGTTCATAACCGTCTGTTGCTGAATGGTAATACTGTTGAATATAGGTTGAGAGAAGGAGTTAGGATTGGAGGGGGCTGAGGCTTGAGCAAAGGACTTATTTGGTGAGATAGTTGATTGCTGGTTTCTAAGAACCTTTGCTTGATCCTTAACCATAGATTTCCGGGTGGGGCATCTTGCTGTCATGGTTGGATGGTCACCATTGCATGTGATACACTTATGGTTATGCTGATTGGTGCAATTAGTCCAAAAGTGTTCCACTGAGGCACAAAGCAAACATATCTTATATGTGGATGGTTGAGGGCAGTCCTTTTTCGTATGATCGTATTTGTAGCATCTCATGCATTGAGATAGGGAGACAAATACGTCCTGGGCCAGATATTTGGGGGGAAATGATTGGCTTGAAATGAGCAGACCCTTGGTAAGGCTGTCTCTCACCATTTGAATGGTCTCAAGTTGAACTTTAAAGGTCGATTTGGTGTTTGGTAATTTGATGACCTTAGTTACCTCAACATTATTCCTACGTTCAATTTCAGCCTTCAATTCATCTTCAGATTGGTCATAAACTATGTCATCGGCCTGCGTAATGACCAGGGTACGTAGGGCATTTAGATGAGGAGGATCTAGGACCTCAAAATTCTTGCTAAGGAAAGCATCCTTAGTTTTGGGAAGGAAGATTTTCTCAATAGTAGCTTCATCAGCTATAGCCAAATAAAGGTTGTTGACTGTAAAATGAATGAAGCAGGAGTTATCCGGTAGGATGCTCCATACAGCCTTCCTTCGGGCATCATTGTCAGATCCCTGACTGGTATCTTTAATCTTCACTCGCGTAACTTTTCAGGGGATCAAAATTTTGATCTTTTTTTGAAAAAATGGTGTTGCAATCGCGTGACACAAATTTTGAGACTGGGGGAGGGTGGAGCAATATCAACTTTTAAGGGAAATGCAAAAAAAAGTTAAGAATTGTAAGTATTAAGAGCGCTAGAACCAAAAAACTGAGTTTCAAAAGATAAAGGTATTAGTTAACACTTTATGAGAGACAGTGCCTTATGCCTATTGCCCTATCCTATGTAGGCACTACTGGAGAAGTAGGAGCCTAGACGGTGCAGCATTACCCAGTGCCCCCTGAGAGTTTTAAGACCACAACGGCAACTCCGGGGGAAAAGGGCTACTGATGGTTAGTGGTAGTTAGAAATGAAGTACTAGGAAGAGAGAGACAAGTTCAAGAAGGAGAGAGACAGTCAAGTGGTACTCGAGAGTAAGGGGGTAGGAGGGGCTGGGAAGGGAAGGATAAGGATGAGGGGTAAGGTTGACTGGCAAGGGAGCTATCCCTCTACTGCTGTTGGAGTCAATGCTGGATCCAAGCTGATCGTAGCTGCTGTGATGGCTGCTAGGAGAGAGCTGGGAGACGTCCATTCAGGTTGAAGTCCAGGAGCAGAATGAAGCAGTGTTGCCAGATCATGGTCACTGAATGATTTCTGAGGAATTTGCAACAAAATTTCTGGATATTTCCAAACATTCCTGACAATTATTCTATTTGTTATCATGAATAGATTATACAAAAGGAAATAATAAAAAAATCAATTGTACATTTTTCTTATATGAATTTAAAGAAAAATTCAATAATACTTACGTCTATGCATCAAATTAGAATTTTCATGAAAGTAGAAAAAACTACAAAATTAATAACATATTTCAAACCAAAACATGCAAATTATTGGCCATTTCCTTCGACATATTAAATGAATTGTAATTTATTTGACTGAATACAAAAAGTAAACGTAACTTCAATAACATTAGCTTAATATATATATATATATATATATATATATATATATATATATATATATATATATATATATATATATATACATATATATATATAAAATATCATGAAACCTTGATCTTCACTAAAACAAAAAAATGGGCTATGCCTAGGCCTACACGCAAAGTTGTTGGTTTGGACTGATTTCAACAAATAACTCAATACTACTTCTAAATGGTGAATAACAGATTTAATCAATTGTAGTTATGTATGAAATCACAGCAAAATGACAGAATCTTACCGTAAGATAGTTAATTAGGCGTCAAGCCAACAAACTTAGAACACTGAACTTCAAATATGAGTGAACATGCCGAAAGTGACTGTCAATATGGGTACCTTTCAACAGTCGGACTGAGATTGTAGGCCTACC
>NC_090731.1:77852560-77867560 GCF_036898095.1 Palaemon carinicauda | reverse complement strand
ATTGACAAAACAGAAATGCTTTCCTTTCCTTGCTCATAAAGAGTGTCAGTACCACTCGAACTCTCACAAGATTAATAGGGTCTCATCATCCATTGACATGGGACATAGTGGATGCCAGGAGTGAAACATGTCTGTTTATGCACTGTGAGCGAAGTTGTACTAAATTTAAGCCGGTAAAATGTTTACGATGCCTAGATATACGAGGTTTAATACAGCAGACAATGCAGCTTCAGGAGATGAAAACGAAGGAGTAGTAGGTTACAGTGGTGTTGAAAAAGAATATAGACCAGAGCAACAAACACAGGACTTAGAGAATAGGTTACACCATCTAAGCAAGTAGATTTTCATCAGAACGAGAAGAAAAATAGCACACAGCAACAGCATTTCGGACGAACATGAACAAAGTTCGAATGCAAACAAGTGTAAACGTGCATGCACAGCTGAGTGAGGGTACTCAAAATGTCGTAGTTCGAAAATTACCAGAACTACAGGGAAGTATTGGCCTAGAGTACCTTTAAAGGTACTCTAGGTAGGCCTTTCGACGACCAACAGCCTAATGAAGGGTTTCAATCGATCAAAGTGTTTTGAGAGACTTTGAAGTGGCCATATATGGTAGATAAAAAAATTAAAAAGTACAAATAATAAGATAACTTGAAGATGCTCCCAAAATGAAAGCAATGTGTTGGCCATAGGACAGTTCAAGATATTGTACTGAAATAAAGAAATGTTTAATTGAGAAATACGCCTTGCCTGGGGAAAATAAAAGATGATGTGAAAGAAAATTATTAACCAAAAATTTGAGGGGGAACCAGTTTCAAGTTTTGCAATACGCATATACAATGTTGTGACAGTTTCGCAACACAGAGTGTTAACCTTCTAGAAGGTGATGAGTGATAGCTCTTGAGCCCATTTGCAGTTTAGTAAACCTTTTTTTATGTGAGTATTTGTTCGCCGATATTCGCTGACCAGAAGATGTAATAATGTTGGCACAAAGCCTTCTGGACCGTTTACCAGTAGAAAATGTGACAGATAATAACCCTCTTGATTACGAAAAGGTGCCAACCATGAGATAAACATATGCAAGAAGCTAACGCTCAATCTTGGGGAGGGTAGAGCAAAGTCAGCAGGGTAGAAGACTCGCCAGGTTTGGCAGTGATGCGGAGAGTGGCACCAACGAATAGAGTGCCTCACACATGGATCTCCCCGGTGATATGCCTATCAAGCCTACGTTCATCTGTCTTGGGATTGCCTGACAAAAAACGCAGAGAGCAGGTGGGCTGTAGCACATCACCTCCTCACTTAATATCCGAGGAAGAGGAGGTAGAGGAAGGGTGAGATGAGGAAGAGGGATACCCTCAGCAGCAGTGTATTAAGCAGCGAGCAAAATCCCCTAGTATGATGGAGCAGGAGCCAACTGGCATGCGGGCAGTGGTACCTCCCTCAGTGCCCCCAACCTCACTCCCATAGCGCTAAGGACGCCAGAAGACATAAAGGTATTGCAAGCAAGGTCGTTAGCCCTTGCCGCCTATCTCATGTCCCAACATGGTGGTTCGGAGTCCTTAGCAATCGGGAGAGTTCCTTGAGCCACCTGTGGTCAGCGACATCCATTATACTCGGCACACCAAGAAGAAATAAAAATACAATAGCAGTCAACTTTCAAGTGGGATCTTTGAAATTTGGACATGTTTATTTTTTTTATCATACATACCTTAGGTATTCCAGGTATCCAAGGTATACTTATTCTTGACTTTATTATGAATAACAGAATATTGTTATGTGGGAGAAGACACAAAGTAGAACTTATGTGAGTAGGGCACATTTTGCCAGTAAATATATGCGCATATATATATATATATATATATATATATATATATATATATATATATATATATATATATATATATATATATATATATATATATATATATATTATATACAGTATATATATACACACATATATATATATATATATATATATATATATATATATATATATATATATATATATATATATATATATATATATATATATGTATATATATATATATATATATATATATATATATATATATATATATATATATATATATATATATATATATGCGTGTATATATATATGCGTATAAGCATAAGGGCTCCAACAGGGAAAAATACCCCTGTAAGAAAATGAAGTAAGAAAATAAATAATATTAGAAATAGTAAACAATTGATAAAATATTTTTAGAAATGAACATATACTTGCATATATACACACATACGCATATATATATATATATATATATATATATATATATATATATATATATATATATATATATATATATATATATATATATATATATATAAAACTCATACCGTGGTAGACGGTATTGACCATGCTAGGCGGTATATACTGTTCTAGGCGGTATATACCGTGCTAGATGGTATTTACCATGCTAGGCGGTATATACTGTTCTAGGCGGTATATACCGTGCTAGGTGAGATTGTACTGTGCTAGGCGGTATTTACCCTGGAGGCAGGGTAACGGAATGGGTTTAAGGCAATGGACAAACTGTCTCTTCATATTTTACTCCTGATGCCTGGTGATTGATCTTACTAGGGATTATTATGGAGTGGCAGGGGTCACTTGCCCCAGTTACAGAGGCACTACGCATCACAAGGAACTGACTATCCTAGCCCATGATTCTTCTTTGGATTTAGTCAGTCACGGAAAGAGAAGATGACAGCATGGTCTCCAGTCCCAGGAGTAGCAGGGTGCTAAGAATCTCCTGGTTTATAAATACTAAAGAAAAATTTAAAATAAGGTAATTGGAATGTTAGAGTCATATATCAGATAGGGAAGTTACAGCAAGGGTAGAGTGAATTTATGAAATATAGTTTAGATATCTTGGACCTAAGTGAAACAAAATGTAAGGGGATTGGTAAGGAATCTTTAAACCAAGGCAATTGTCACACTTAATAAAGAATTGAAACCCCCTTTTGGGTCATGTGAACGACCTCTTCTGCTGCCGTTGCTTGAGAATAGATATCGCCTCAGCTCCCAGTGGCGACAGAGGTCTGTTGCCCTCTCATTTCTGTTGACGAGGACCTTTTCCTGTCTCCTCTTTGTTCTTACAGAATGGTGGGAAGACTACAGCCAGGAGACCGGAGCAAACTGCTTGGAAACAGCGGACCCCTACCTCGAAACCCCTAGGCAAGATGGCACCTACCCCATGATGCCAAAGGACCATGTCTTGATAGTCTGCCACACCTAGTGCCAGTTCGAGGAGAGCCATGATCGAAGGCTCACATTACTCTGTTGTGCTAAGGGCACCCAAGTTAAGCTTTTGATTTAGACTTATACTTTTGTAGTATTATCTAGAGTAACCTTTAAAAACTAGTCTCCCTGCTGCAGTCTTGCCGAGGAATTATGATGTGTATTAAAGTATTGTACGAGCACTTGTTGATGATTATCAAGATAATATAACATATAAACAATGTTCGGCTGCTATCCAGGATTATTAATATTAATAAAGTAATTGAATTGCTCAAGATCAATGTTATAGAAGTCTTAAAGATCAGATTCGCCTCTGAATTATCCCGTTTCCTGAATTAAACTTTTAGAAAGGATTTATCTGTGTTGGAATAAATTTTAGTGGCATTTTAGTGGGATATCTTTCAACTTGGTGGAAATACAAAATTACAACATGAGTATACAGGAACACGACGATTTGTACATTGAAGTCGACGAAACCGTCGGAGGCCTACATCATGTCGTAAGGACGCAAGGAGAACCTGTACACAGTGGAACATCGATGGGCACAGAGAGACCATCATGGCAGGGAGCATACCAAAACAGCCCTTCACTAGAAGACGGGTTCGAACCCCGGGCCGGAGGGAATGGAAGACACAGCGAATACGGCAGTTTCTCACCTCTTTCAGAGTATGTAACCATTTTTGAAGACACGTGCCACAACAAGGGCGAGGATTTATATCAATCGAGACGTTTCTTACTTCGGTCGAGGCAGCGACGTCGGAGCAATGTTGGACCGATCGTCAGAAATTTGTTTTGGCAAAACAGAGAATTCGAGGAAATGCCCATAGGAGAGTCAAGAGAGATCTAGAATTCAAGGAGCCCAGGTCTTGGGAGCACCTGAAAATACACCTAAAACGGAGGTTAGGTCTAGGTACCGCCAGTTTGCATCAATACATATGCAATTACGATCCTGTCCGGAAAGAAGGCGAATACTACTACGACGTTTTAAAGCAGCAGACCTGGACAACTTCTTGGATGGCCATGATGCCTTGGAAGGCATTAAAGACCTTTGGTTGAAGAAGGTCATGAAGTCAAATCGACCTGTATATGCGTGGGGTACACTGTTTCATCCCGTACCCGTAGAAAGGGCTATGAACAACGTGAGAATTCTCATTGAAAGTACGGAAGAAATACTCCAACCAGAAGGACATATGCAACAGCAACCCTCATCGTCGTTGTCATCATCTGGGAGCTATTTGAATGGACAGAAGAAATCATCAGGCCAAAGACCCAACTAGAGGTCAAAATCTTAGAAGAAGATACATTGTTTCAACTGCAAACAGTGGGGACACTACGCTAGCCAATGTAATGCGGCTCAAACCCCCAGCGCATGAGCAACAGCAGCGCCCCAGGCAGCAGGAGGAATGACACCTGCGATGGGAACGACATCGTATTACCACAAACCCCTGGTGGGTTTTACGCAAGCATACCCAGGATGGAGGCCCCCAGCGACACAGCCGTCATAGCCTGCGGTTTGGCCGGCGCCACAAGCACAATGACAGCCCCCAGCGGTGCCAGTGTCACCAAGGACGACCCAATAGGAAGAAGACCGATGACAGCACCCCAGCAACCTGTTATCAAAGTTAAGTTCCCTTATGGTATCAAAATCTGTTTAAAAGATACAGGGGCATTTGTGTCTCTTATTGTGGAAACACACATTACAGTAAATCAAGTTCAAAATGAGGTTCCTTTAAAATGTGAAGTCTCGGGAGAAAAGAAGTTCTCATAAATAGTTTTGTTCACAACCTTTTGAGTTGGGAGACAAGAAACTCATTCATGATTTCTACGTCGTCCCTGAGTTAGGTATTACGGGGATAGATGTCATATATGGTTCAGACGTGATCTGGTTATCAGGTTTAAATGTGCTTTCATGTCCGGAGTGATTAACTGTAACCATGAGGGATTGTATCCTACCCATAGGAGGAACAGTTGCATCAGTAGTACCCGTAATAGAACCTGTTGTTAATGTAACTGATAAGTGGGACCTTCGACTTACACAAGAAGTGTGTATAGATCCTTGTGTTGCTATGGTAATTGAACTGTGTGTGTAACAAAGATTTGAAGAATGGGGTTGGCTTACTTACGCCTTATGTAGATTTTGAAGATAACTTGTTGCAGGACTCAATAGTGCAGATAAAGGAGGGGAAAGTGAGGATATTGTTCCATAACTTTGCATCTTTACCAGTGTTAATTAAAGAGAATACGCTCATTGCGTGGGTTGAAATGAATGTTGATTTGGCGTTTAAGGCTGCCTTTAAGAAAAGTACCTCATCAGATTGCGCATGCGCCTTTAAAGATTTGGGATATAGTTGAACACCTGTTCAGTATCATTTTTATGTCGCCCAGCTATTGGAAGAAAATCAAGATGTATTTTTGTTAGAGGAAGAACCTCCGGGTTATTGTAACTCTATGCCTTTCAACATAGATACGGGAGACAGTACACCAGTTGTAACGTACCCCTATAGAGTACCGTTTGCATATCAGGCTGAAGTGAATAGACAGTTAGCAGAGATGAAAGAAAATGGAATAATCTCAGTCTCTGATTCTACCTGGCGATCTCCTATCTTAGTCGTAGATAAAAAGTCTGGCGCTTTACGCATATGTGTAGATTACAGTAAATTGAATAGCATAACAAAAGGGGATTTGTTTCCCTTACCCTCTATAGAAGAGATTTTGTGTAAAATGAGGAATAACACGTTCTTTTCGACGTTAGATCTTAAATCTGGGTATCACCAAATAGCACTTGATCCCAAGAGTAAAGAGAAAACGGCATTTGATGCTGGCGACTCATTGTACTCCTTTAATACTTTGCCATTTGGGTTAAAGAACGCGCCCGCGCATTTTTCATGTGTAATGATGCGCGTATTTTCTGGATTGGTAGGCAATGCAGTGTTATTCTCATTGATGACATAATAATTTTAGGAAATACTGTAGAAGAACATATGACTAATTTTGTTAAAGTTCTTGAGGCATTGAGACGTCATAATATGAAGGTCAACCTAGCAAAGTGTCAGCTGTTCCAGCCAGAGGTTCAATTTCTAGGTCACATGTTAACTAACAAGGGCGTAAGCATGATGGTAGAGAATATAGAAGCTATTCAAACTTATCCGAGACCCCTAACCTCTAAGCAAGTTAGTTAATTTTTGGGGTTAGCCTCTTATTACAGACGATTCATTATGTATTTCGGAAAAATATCGTGACCCTTAGATAAACTGTATTAAGTTTGATCATCAACCCCTATCGTATATTTTCAAGAAATCAGGTTTGTCAAGTCATCAGGCTAGATGGTTGGAAGCATTGTTAGAATTCAATATCGTTGGATTCGAATATATCCCTGGACGAAGTAATGTAATAGCGGATGCCTTATGTTGTTCTGTGGCCGCAATAACGAGGTCGATGAGTATGTCACGGGCTGTGCAAGAAGGCGGGCAGACGGCACTCGGTGACCCCTCCCAGCTGGGAGAGACGTCAGCTGATAGGACAGAACCTGTGAGGGAGCGTGTTGGGCCCATTGAGAGAAGGAATGAACCGAATGCCCAGCGTATGAATGAACCTGTCTTTGAAGCTTGCGACGTCCGTGATGATGATTGCGATTGGGAAATAACACAACTAATAAAGGCACAGAATGAAGATCCTGTAAAGGGAAGAGTTAAGGCTTATGTTAGAGGGGAAACAGAAATATATCCTACTGACGTTTCGGTTCCATCAAATAAATTTGTAATAGAAGACGATGTATTGTATGTCACTGATTTGAAATGAAACGAGTTAGTTTATGGAACTGTATTACCCACTCCTTTCATAAGTAAGGCCATGGCATTATCACATTCATCGCCAGTATCCGGTCATTTGGGCGTAGTGAATACACTCAGAAGAGCCATTGATCATTTTTATTGGAAAGGAATGAAACGACTGATAAAGAATTATGTAGACACATGTCACCTTTGTCATCTGTTCCGATCACATAGATTAAATGTACTTCCAGCTCGAGTGTGGCCTTTATTTAAAAAGAAATGGTAACATGTACACATAGATTTAATAGGTCTCTTGCCTGTATCACATGCAGGACATAAGTATATTTTTGTTCTAGTAGATGCGAGAATTAGATATACATTCGTGCAACCTTTGATTGACAAGACTGCACAGGAAGTCGCTAGAGCTCTTAGAGCTTTCATTGAATTGTTCGGTACTGCTAGAGAAGTTGTATCAGGTTACGGAGCCAAATTATGTAAATGAAGTATTCAGTCGAATATCTGAATTGCGTGGCATTAAGCATTAGCCCATTCTTGCATATAGGCCTAGTTCAAATGGGTTGGTATAGTCTAAGAATCGGGTCTTCATTAGTATGCTTAAGTACCTAGTAGCAGATAACCCGAATATATGGTCGGATATGTTGTTTACATCTCGAGTTTACCCTAAACACAAGATATAATGAGGGTGTTGGCGATACGCCTTATTATTTGGTTTTCGGTTAAGATCCAAATTTGCCATATGATGTTTTCACGAAAAAGGAGAAACTACCTGTGTATAGTATAACGTAGATGATTTTTGAACTTATGTTGATAATGTAAATAAGAGGGCTTTTTAAATTTCAAATACGTTTTTAAAAATAGCCCAGGAGAGGAATATTCATAGTTACAACAGGAGATTTAAAATGAAATCACATGAAATTCAGATTGGTGATCGTGTATATATAAAGCGGCTTCAGGGTAAAGAGCATAAGTTTGAATCAGCTTTTGTTGGACCATTCAGGGTGATCCATATCAACCATGATAAAATAATTGTGAAGAGTATTGCAAAAGGTAATGCATATGAGGTTCGCGCATCGTCAAGATTGTGCCAGAAAACGAGATGACGAGTTCAGACAATCGGAATGTGACAGCAATTTACTCTCTTTTGGATTCCAATGACGCATCAGCTGAGTTTCAGCACATTGCTCGAACTCACTTTGCTGCTGAGAGAGAGAGAGAGAGAGAGAGAGAGAGAGAGAGAGAGAGAGAGAGAGAGAGAGAGAACTGCCCTTTAACCCTGGATAGGTACGGTCCTCGGACACCCCTTTAAGGGTATACTCGGACGCGAACGACCCCGACGCCAAAAAAAATTCTTGAAAAATCAGTTTTTGCAGTAACCTCCTTTTTTCTTTTGCCAAAAAAAACTTCAATGAATGCTTAAAACAACTGTATAGATAAATACTACTCATCTGCAGAAAAACTATTTATTATAAATATTTTAAAAAATTAAGTAGAAAAAAAAAAGACCTGACATAAAAATTCATAAAAAAAAAGTTTATACATATATACACAAATCCTTTTAGGAATTGATTCTTGAATGTTTAGGACACATCTTGATGTATTTTGGATGAAGTCAGACCCATGGAGGTGAAGATCTGAAATGAGAAAAAAAGGGTAACTTTTTTTGGCCAAAAAAATTTGTCCAAATTTCATGAATTTTTTTGGGTACCCAAATGAAATAGGAAGTGGCTAATTTTTTTAGGGAATAAACATATGTTATCCTAAAATAGAAATATGTAAAAAAATCTTCATTATTTTGTAAATTACATTTATATCAGGGGCCATATCTAAAGGTAATTTTTTGAGTACTTAGAAATTCCGTAAAAAAATACATATATTTAATATATAATATGATATTTATGCAGGTAAAAATATACCAAAATATCACAAATTCTATAGGGAACAAGAATATATATAGATAGGGCAGCTTACGCTTCGGATATGTCCACAAAATGGCCGCCAACCACACTGACTCAGACTCCCTAACCTGCCACTTGAAATGTAGGAAGGGTATGTCAATTTCAAGGTGTTATTTACTAATCTAATTATTATTGGATATGCATAAAAATTGTATGGTGGGTTGCTGGATAATTGTCGATTATTTTACGACTATAAAATTAAAATTCTGACCCAAAAAAATTTTTTTGAAGGGAAATAAAATCGAAAAAAAAATGTAAAACTATATTTTAGCTAAAAAAATTTGATATTCAATCAAAAAAAAAGTAAACAAAATTTTCCGACAAATAAACATCTAGAGGAATCATTACTCTGTGATAGTTCCTTAGTACGTAGTAATTTTGAAAGAATTGGGAAAAAACGAAAAAATGGTAATCACCGGAAAATCGAACACATACCTATATATACGCCATATCTGGCTAAAAAAAAGATAGGCATGGGTAGCCAGATCATCTAGAAACACTTTCCAACACTATAAAAATATAAGTTTTGCGACACTACTTGCCAATTCCTTACGGTAACATGACTAAGCAAAAAAATGCAAAACAAATAAGAAGGGGCACTCGAGGAAAAATGGCTAACATTCTAATATACGGCATTTCAGAAAAAAAAAAATTCAGCCACGTGCTAGGCAAACCATCAAGGCAAATTTTCCGACAAATAAACATCTAAATGAATAATTACTCTGTGATAGTTCCTTAGTACGTAGTAATTTTGAAAGAAATGGGAAAAAACGAAAAAATGGCAATCACAGGAAAATCGAACACATACCTATATATACGCCATATCTGGCTAAAAAAAGAAGATAGGCATGGGTAGCCAGATCATCTAGAAACACTTTCCAACACTATAAAATTATAAGTTTTGCGACACTACTTGCCAATTCCTTACGGTAACATGACTAAGCAAAAAAATGCAAAACAAATAAAAAGGGGCACTCGTGGAAAAATGGCCATTCTAATATACGGCATTTCAGAAAAAAAAAATTTCAGCCACGTGCTAGGCAAACCATCCAGGCATATTTTCCGACAAATAAACATATAAATGAAATATTACTCTGTGATAGTTCCTTAGTACGAAGTAATTTTGAAAGAAATGGGAAAAAACGAAAAAATGGCAATCACAGGAAAATCGAACACATACTTATATATACGCCATATCTGGCTAAAAAAAAAATAGGCATGGGTAGCCAGATCATCTAGAAACACTTTCCAACACTATAAAAATATAAGTTTTGCGACACTACTTGCCAATTCCTTACGGTAACATGACTAAGCAAAAAAATGCAAAACAAATAATTAGGGGCACTCGCGGAAAAATGCCCAACATTCTAATATACGGCATCTCAGATAAAAAAAAAGACATGCACGTGTTAGCTCAACCATCAAGGCACACTTTCTAACACATAAACATGAAAAAAAAATCAATAATATACGGCAATTCCTTACTACGTAGTAAATTTTTACAAATATTGAAAAAAAACAGAAATTGGCAACCGCAGTTAAATACCCAATATACCAATAACTACGTCGTATCTGACAAAAACAAAATCACGCATGGGTAGCCAGATCATCTAGACACACTTTCCAACACTAAAAAAGCAAAAGTTTTACGACACTATTTCGCAATATCTTACGGAAAAATGACTTGGCAAAAAAATGAAAAAAAATGAAAAAGGGACACTCGCGGTAAAATGCCCGACATTCTAATATACGACATCTCAGATAAAAAAAAAGACATGCACGTGTTAGCCCAACCATCAAGGCACACTTTCTAACACATAAACATGAAAAAAAAATGAATAATATACGGCAATTCCTTACTACGTAGTAATTTTTACAAATATTGAAAAAAAAACAGAAATTGGTAACCGCAGTTAAATACCCAATATACCAATAACTACGTCGTATCTGACAAAAACAAAGTCATGCATGGGTAGCCAGATCATCTAGACACACTTTCCAACACTAAACAAGCAAAAGTTTTACGACACTATTTGGCAATATCTTACGGAAAAATGACTTGGCAAAAAAATGAAAAAAAATGAAAAAGGGGCACTCGCGGTAAAATGGTCCTCGTGGTGATGAACGACATTTTAACTAAAAAAAAAAACATGCACATGGTAGCCAAACAATCCAACAAGACTTTCCACAACTGATAACCTATACAAGTTGCACCATTCTACGACAATTTCATAATACGTAATAACTTTGATAATTATGCAAACTACCCTAGAAGGGTAAACTCGGACGCGAACGACCCCGACGCGTCTCAGAAATCGGGGAAGGAGTACAGCTACAGCAATGCACATCTGGACACTACTAGAGCGTGTAGGGGAGACACCTCCTGCAGGTCGATCACCCACAAATTCAGTCACGGGGGTGAGTCACGTGAGAAAAACCTGTTTTTTTTTGACGCTCGGGGTCGCAAACGACCCACCGTACCTATCCACGGTTAAAAGGCAGTGAGCCTAGGCTTAGTGTCAGTTACCAAGGATTTAGCAATGGGCTTAGGTTAACTAGTTAGCCATGGGAGTGTTCGGTTTTTTGCAGCAGTGTTTTTGTTAACTGCTTGCGTGTGTGTGAACAGTGAAGTGAGAGTACGCAAAGGCGTAGTCTTTGATGAAAGATTTAGGTTGTCTTTCATGTCTGACGTACATGTTTTACTGATTAGTTATGATCCAGTGAAAGTTGCCAGTCCACTGGTTACGATTCTCTGTCAGATTAACAAGTTAGAGGATCAATTGAAACAGGTTAAAGAAGATGTTGCTGTAGTTAAGTTAAGAGCGATTCTTGATAACGTTAAAAGAGCCCTTAGTAACTCATTGGATACTTTCGAAGGCTTCGTGACTTCAAAAGGGAATAGTAAGAAACGTTCGATTAATTGGATTGGCGAATTGATTGGAGGTTGGACTTGACTAATTACCCAGTCGGAACTAGATCAATTGGAAAGTGCGTTGACTAAAGAAGCAAAGAACACGCACACTATGATAAATAAAGTAATCTTTCATACCCATATCGCAGATGAGAAACTGAAGACAGTTTCTATAGCAGTAACTAAAGTTCAGGAGGCATTAAGAGTGTTGGAGAATGGGATTAATGATTTCGGGGAAACAATAGAACAAATCCAGAGAGATGTGATTTATGTAGAAAGTGCAATGTAATTAGCTTTTGTAGCTAGTGAGCTAACTTTAAACTTAGGAAACGTGGCAAGCCAGATTCAACAAGTGGCAACCACGGGGGAAATCACATCATATATCTTGCCTCCCGGGGAATTTTCAAGGATAATCAAGAAAATTCATGAGACTATGCCAATGTTTATTCCACCTCAAGAAAATAATTTGGCGGATTTCTATCGAATGTCATCCGTGACTGTTACTAAGTTAAAGGGCAAGTTTTATTTTTCTGTAGAGATACCTGTTAAGAATGAGGATTCAGATTTTCGTTTGTATGAAGCAAAGTCAATGTGGACGCAGAAAGAAACAGAGGAACTCGCAACTCGGGTATTGATTGATCTGCTGTACTTTGCTGTAAACAATAGGGACACTTGGGCTGTGACCTTGCCTAAGTTAGAAAAGTGTAAGATAAGGAAAGCATATGTGTTGTGTGAACCTCTGTATACGCTTTTCGCGCCTACCACTCATGTTTGTTTGATGTTTACCTGGAAGAGCCTAGTTTTGTACATACTGTAGTTGTAGGTTCGAGGTAAAGGCTGACTTTGAAAGGGAAATAATTAATTTGGGACATCGTTGGATTGTGTCTGTGAGACGAAAGTCAAAGTACAAAGTGATGTGTGACTCAGGGGATGAGGTTAAAGTGTTGACCTCAGGGGTCACTGTCTTGACTCATCAGAATAGGTGCTCTGTTCAAGGGGACGGGTACCATCTACCCGGCCAAAGAAAGAGGAAGAGTGAACGAGTGACAGTTAGGAACACTTCTGTAGTGAATGCTTCTGTCATCCTGCCAGGTGTGAATGTGTCTCACATGTTAGTTCACCTTAACTTGACTCAACCAGGAACCATGTCCTTAGATCATATTCCTTTCTTTGATCAATTTGTCAATTTAAAAACATCACATAGGAATTTGAGTGTGGGCTTTTATTTAGCTAGTATGTGTGTTTTTCTTGCCATCCTGATTGGGTTAGGCATATGTTGTAGGCCGATAGTATGTGGTCCTGCCTGTCTCCGATGGCGGAGGGCAGAGGGGGTCAGAACCATCATGCTGACAGATCATCTGCCGGTAGGGGAAACTTTGGCCTTAGAATCGAAAGTTCCAGGAAGGACCTCCCGCCAGGTGCCCCATGCAGGCAGAGGTCGAGGGAACATTCCTACACAGGGTGGGGCTCCGGTGTGTCCAAATGAGCCCTCAAGTGTATCATTGAACGTACCGTCTCTGGCACGGTGTGAAGATGTAACGACCCAGTTGGTGTCGCCTGTAGGTTTAGTGTGCACACAGATGTTTTTTGTTTTTATGTACTATTACTTTGGTTTGTAAACACTTTACTAGTGTGATATAGCTATATGAAAATATCATTAATAACATTTATGATAATTTTTCTTTTTGTATGCGATGGCCATCCTGTATGTAATATGTATATTTCTATTTACTTATGATTTCTCTGTGGATATAAGGTTTCCTTTTCCATGGAGATTGAGTTGATTTTATGTGCTATGATTTTTTTGTCAACTGTTATTATACCATGTCTCTAATTACAGAATCCAGGGAATAGAGTAAGACCAAGATATGTAAGGCACCCCCCCCCCCCCTCCCCTGTGATCTGAGATTAGTAAATTGTCACTTAGGCGAGACTGAGGATTAAAATCCTAAGTTGATAATTTTTTTTTATATGATTTGTTTTACTCATGGAGGTCTCTGTTTCAGATTTCAGTTGCTAATGTGTAACCTTTGGATATTTTAATTCTTAGTTTTTGCTCGCCTATAGTTGTCAACTATGTATTGTTCTTCAGGACTACATACCAATGTTTTTTTTTTTTTTTTTTTGCTTTATGCCTATGTAACCTTTTTTAGTCACATGTTTTTTTTGGTATTTACCTACTTATATTTACTCATATGTATTAATTTTCCGAGTTATTTTCTGGATTTCTTGTTCTTTTTGAGTATATAACCTTTTTGAGTATATAACCTTTTTGAGTATATAACCCTTTTGAGTATATAGCCTTGGTTTTCAGTCAATCATATTATGTATTTTATGTATCCATGTGGTTACAGTTCCTATTTTCTCATGATAAAAACACAACTACTGTTATGATATATATGAACTTGCTTTGTTCAGATTTTGTAGTTTGTTGCTATTTGAGTTTCTTTTGGGAGAACAGTCATGTTTGGGGTTTGAGTTTATAGTAAACTTTGTAGTGATTGCTTTCTTTTTGGAACATACCACAATTCCAGGAGAAACTCTAACTTGGTAGGGAGGTATTTGTCACACGTAACAAAGAATTGAAACCCCCTTTTGGGGTCATGTGAACGACCTCTTCTGGTGCCGTTGCTTTTGAATAAACATCGCCTCTTCAGTGGCTGAAGAGGTCTATTGCCCTCTCATTTCTCTTGACGACTACCTTTTCCTGTCTCCTCTTTGTTCTTACAGAATGGTGGGAAGACTACAGCCAGGAGACCGGGCAAACTGCTTGGAAACAGCGGACCCCTACCTCGAAACCCCTAGGAAAGATGGCACTTACCCCATGACGCCAAAGGACCATGTCTTGATAGTCTGCTCCACCTAGTGCCAGTTCGAGGAGAGCCATGATCGAAGGCTAACGTCATTCCGTTGAGCTAAGGGCACCCAAGTTAAGCTTTCGATTCAGACTTATACTTTTCTAGCGTTATATAGAGTAACCTTTAAAAACTATTCTCCCTGCTGTAGTCTTGCCCAGGAATTATGATGTATATCAAAGTATTGTATGAGCACTTTTTGATTATTATCAAGAAAGTATAACATATAAAC
>NC_090731.1:77832560-77847560 GCF_036898095.1 Palaemon carinicauda | reverse complement strand
CCTTTAAAAGTTTTATCTGGAAATATCATAATATCATAAAACATTACAGAAAAGTATGGTAGAAGGAAACTACTGGATAATTTGGAGAATGGCCTTGTAATCAAGGACTCTGGCAAAGCAATATATGTTGTTCACGCTAAAGATTAGGCTGTAATAGCCAGAAGGTCAAAAGCTATATCTGACCAGAAGAACTAACCGGCAATGTATAAATCTTTGCTGCAGGGTGCTACAATAATACAAAATGCTGTGAAGAAAGTCCTGAAAAAAAAAACCTTGTTCATTTAAAGGATCGGTGAGGAATGAGTTGAAAAGTGGGATTCCACAAGAACTATTTCGCTTCATTAGATGGTTCATCCAAGTAATCTCATCTATGAAAATTGAGGCATGCCAAAAGACAACTACCAAAGCATGCTACCTTATTGGACATCATATTTTTCAAGAATTCAAATCTGAAAAACAAATGCACTACGCTCCTAAATCTTCCTCTTCTACCTATTGTTCACAAGAGACTCCCTTGACACTTGGTGAAGATTTTCACAGCCAAAATCACATTTGCAATAAGAAAGAAAGTGACATGCTGCACATGAATGGAAATAGACTCTCCAAATAATTACGACAAAAGTCCAATAGAATGAAGAAGGATTTAATGGCATTTATATAACCCCCAGCTTCCTGTAGATTATTGCAATTAGATATTCCTTAGATAGATTTGATGCAAAGGTTGATACTCTAAATGGTCACAACACTTTACAAGATACATAACTGTTTATATATCATAAGCATTAACTTGAGACATTCCAGTGTGAAACAGTCACTCTTCCTGTAACTATCGATGGAAAGACATCTCTTTTGAATTATGTTACAGAAATGTCAGGATGTTGCATCACTAAGGGTCTTAGATACAAAGATTTCAGGGGCTAGTGTACCGAAAAATAGCTGATTTGGGTGTCAGATGCTGAATTCTACTTTTGTGCATTTCCGGCGACTACATAGTGTTGGCAATGCCAAACGTATTAAATTTTGTGAATTTCGTGCTTCTAAAAAAAAAAAAAAAAAAATGGGGTATAGCGAATGACCTGGGACCAATTCCGTCCATTGAACCATATACTACTTTACAGATAATGTATAATTTCTTTTTCAAGCTGCGGATACTCCTAAAAAAACGAGCCTATTATGATACCTCATGGGTGGTTTGGAAAATCATGCATAAAAAAATTATAATTGTTGCATGCAATTCTAAAAAAAAATAGAAACAATTGGCTTATATTGATAAAAGAAAAAGTGTATGACAGGCAAGTAGCAATTTATACAGTAAAACATCTATGTCCGAATGTTGTCAAAACTTCAAGTGAAATTTGACTAATATATATATATATATATATATATATATATATATATATATATATATATATATATATATATATATATATATATATATATATATATATGATTGCATAATCATTTTTAATGCAATTCTGGAAGTTTTGATGCAACACCCAAGTGCAGATAATATGATAAAAAGATGTTTTATGAGATATAAATAGTTATTCATCCCAGAAAATGTGCTTCCCAGTGAGAATAATTCATGTGTTAATGATGCTAAAACTTCAAGTGAAGTTTACTCGAAACTAAATTTTGAGTGATATGAGAGTATATAAATCCCTAAGACTTCTTTAATTAATAATGGATTTTCAAAATTAAAAAAGATTGATGGAATTTGTATATAATTTAGAAGGGCTCAGTTGGTTTGAATCCAAATTTTCTCCTTTTTTTTCATTTTTTTCACAAATGGTCTATATATTACATATTTTTTTTAATAACAATGTAAATATTACTAATTTAAAAAATATCAAGAAATAAAACTAAAGGAAATAAAAGACACTATAAGTTAAAAAAAAAAGTATGAAGAAACAAACAAACAAAATCAATTTATAACGATCTTAAAAAAAAAAAATATATATATCAATTTTTCTCAAATTTGGCATGAGAGTACCTCTATATACTCTAAACAATTACACAAAGTTTCATGAGTATAGAATAATAAATAGGGGTTACTTGTCTTTGCTCCCTAAGCCACCTTCATGCTTGGCCAGTACAGTGATAAACTTAAAAGAAAAAGCCTCTCAAATCACGCTTGGTCGGCTCTTAGTCTGATATGATCACAGATCAAATGATTCCAACATGAATAGTATTCCTACATGGTCTACATACATTTCCGTAGCGTATTCAGATGATAGCCACGTTGATCCTTTACTGATTCACAATCCCACTCTTCCAGTGATTAATACCGCGGCTCACGAATGAATGACCCTTGTTACAGCTCTGTAAAATTTTCACCTCCTTAACAAGATGACATGTTCAAATTGCATGGGGAGATACTTGAGACTTTGGACGTGTATTTGTACAAAAGAACTCTCAAGTTAGAGTATGCAGGCAAAGGGATGTTATGCCCAATTGCATTTCACTTGGTGCTCTGTGTTCAGAGATGACTAGGCAAAATTGTAGAAAAAAAGTGGTCTCAATGAAGCGTGGAGCTTGGATTTGTACAGTAACATATCTGTTGCTCTGATACTTAATTGATATTATCACAACCATGTCATAAAGTCGCATGTTATGACCTTAGATTCATATTTTGATCTGTGCCTTTCAGAAGTTTTGCAGGAATGACATTTTTTTCATGCCTTGTCTGAAGATTTGTGAAAACTACCTGAAGCTTGTCAGGACAAAACAGATATCTAGAAAGCTCATCAACTAAACTTAGAGAAGCAGCTGGATGACTTTGACAAGTCTCATAGAAGGTTGCCACTCTATCAGAATGTGCATGAGGCAAGTTATAGCTTAGTTGAACTTCATCCAATCATTAAAGTTTATTTACACTTGGTATCACTGAGGAATCTGTGCTACCATTACTTTACTTTTAACAGGTGACATTATGCATAGATCATCACAGAATACCTAGCATAAGTAGATGATATCCAAACTTCCAATGACATCATGTGGGAAAGGCAACCAGCTAGATGCTTTACTTTGAAAACTAGTTGCATACATTTCACAGGTTTTGGCATTTATCAAGGCCAAGAAGTTTTCAACAAAATCCTAAAAGGAGAAGGTCGCTTGATGGGAATCGCCAACTGGCCTGTATTGCTTAGGAAATTTTGGTTGGCTACTTTAGTAGTTGGGAGTTTAACATCATAAGCTGAAGAACTGCTTGCTATAACACAGTTCCTAGAGCTCACCATCACAATCTGACACCACCAATGTTTTGCCATAAACAAAAAAAATTGTAGAGCAAAAATGTCACCAAGGCACTACAATATTTTACATAACAAATGTTCCCTGGAAGTATTCAAGGACATTTTAAGCATGGAAAATAGAGGATAATGAGAAATTGAGAGTTGTGAAAGGAAGGATTTGCAGATCTATAAACTTGTGGAACACATTGAATACACATAAATTTCTTAACACAGAAAAGGCATGCAAACCTGCTAAGATTATAAATGACATACATGTTGAGATGAAGAGCACAAGTTGTATTTGTATCCAAATATTCATCATTGCTAAGTCAAATCATCAAGTAGATGTTAAGGAAGCGATATTCACCTACAAATTATCTACCACTAATTCCTGCCAATTGAATTGTGAGGGATTACTAATTATTTAGACAAACAAAAGTGAACTGTTCCTCATCCTTGAGGAGCTTATTTTACAGTACCTAAGAATATATGCAACATTGTAGATTGCATTTTACGACTTTTTGGCCAGTAATCTCACCAAAGATTTGCTGACTTTGTACTTTGCTGAAAAAACCCTAAAGATCAATAAGCCAGTGTTGATAGCCAACAGACTACAGATGAAATACAAAAGAGGACATTTTCCATAACTGATGTAAGCCCCAAAACAGATACTGATACCCTGATAATGCTGCATGTAACTGTACTAAATGCTGAAAGAAAGGTGGTCCATTTCCTTACACAAGACACAAACGCATTGGTACTGGCCCTTGGATGATATCAGGGTTTCAGATCCAATATGCTGTTGTGCTTGGAAGAGGAGATCAAAGAAACAAAGGCTACTTGAAACCATTACACGATCACCTAGGTGCCCTCAAGGTAATAGGTTTGCCAGGATTTCATTGTAATTCAGGGTGTAACACCTGCGGTCGAACTCATAAAAAGAGTAAAAATAAAAAATAAAAAACTGAATTTGAGGTGCTCGACCAAATTTCACCTGAAGTTTTACAAGCTGACTCGGGTAGAGATGAGGAACTCCTTGTCAGTGTGTTGTCCCTGTTTGGAAGTATCCTAAGTGAACTGTTAAGCAGAAACAATGACCAATGGAGAACTGTTGAATAACTCCGTTGGAGCCATGTCACTGGGAATTTAAGTGTGGATAGGATGTCCCTTACCTCTGGAGCATGTCACCACCATATTCCTCTGGCAAATATGCTGGCTAATGTGCAGCATTCGGGTATACTACTTAATCTCATGCAAGTACAGCTGGTGTCAAATGGCTGACGGTTAATTCACATCATAACTATTTGAAATATCTGTAACCCTTTAGGCTTGTTTAGCCTGGGCACCAGTCACCAATTGAGATACTTCCGCTAGAGAGTTATTGGGTCCTTTGACTGGTCAGATAGTACTATACTGGACCACTCACTCTGGTTACGGCTTATTTGCCTTTGCCTACACACATACATAGTTGTCTGGCCTCTTCTTTATAAATTCTCCTGTGTTCTCATACACTTGACAAAAAAAATTCTTGAAAAATCTGTTTTTGCAATAACCTCTTTTTTTTTTTTGCCCCAAAAAAATTCAATTAAAGCTTAAAACTACTGTAAAGATAAATACTACTCATCTGCAGAAAAACTATTTATTATAAATATTTTTAAAAATTAAGTAGAAAAAAAAGACCTTACATAAAAATTCATAAAAAAAAATTTATACATATATCCACAAATCCTTTTAGGAATTGATTCTTGAATGTTTAGGACACATCTTGATGTATTTTGGATGAAGTCGGACCCATGGAGGTGAAGATCTGAAATGAGAAAAAAAGGGTAACCTTTTTTGGTCAAAAATATGTGTCCAAATTTCATGAATTTTTTTGGGTACCCAAATGAAATAGGAAGTGGCTAAATTTTTTAGCGAATAAACATGTGTTATCCTAAAATAGAAATATGTAAAAAAAATCTTCATTATTTTGTAAATTACATTTATATCTAAAGGTCACTTTTTGAGTACTTAGAAATTTCGTAAAAAAATACATATATTAAATATATAATATGATATCTATGCAGGTAAAACTATACCAAAATATCACAAATTCTATAGGGAACAAGAATATATATAGATAGGGCAACTTACGCTTCGGATATGTCCACAAAATGGCCGCCAACCACACTGACTCAGACTCCCTAATCCGCCACCTGAAATGTAGGAAGGGTATGTCAATTTCAAGGTGTTATTTACTAATCTAATTATTGTATGGTGGGTTACTGGAAGATTGTCGATTATTTTACGACTATAAAATTAGAATTCAGACCCAAAAAAAAAATTTTTGAAGGGAAATAAAATCGAAAAAAAAATTGTAAAACAATATAATATTTTAGCTAAAAAAATTTGATGATATTCAATAAAAAAAAAAGTAAACAAAATTTTCCGACAAATAAACATCTAAATGAATCATTACTCTGTGATAGTTCCTTAGTACGTAGTAAATTTGAAAGAAATGGGAAAAAACGAAAAAGTGACAATCGCAGGAAAATCGAACACATACCTATACGTATATACGCCATATATGGCTAAAAATAAAGATAGGCATGGGTAGCCAGATCATCTACAAACACTTTCCAACACTATAAAAATATAAGTTTTGCGACACTACTTGCCAATTCCTTACGGTAACATGACTAAGCAAAAAAAAATGCAAAACAAATAAAAAGGGGCACTCGATGAAAAATGGTAATGAGCTAATGGTGGGCATTTCAGAAAAAAAAAAATTCAGCCACGTGCAAGGCAAACCATCAAGGCAAATTTTCCGACAAATAAACATCTAAATGAATCATTACTCTGTGATAGTTCCTTAGTACGTAGTAATTTTGAAAGAAATGGGAAAAAACGAAAAAAATGGCAATCACAGGAAAATCGAACACATACCTATATATACGCCATATCTGGCTAAAAAAAAAAGATAGGCATGGGTAGCCAGATCATCTAGAAAAACTTTCCAACACTATAAAAATATAAGTTTTGCGACACTACTTGCCAATTCCTTACGGTAACATGACTAAGCAAAAAAAAATGCAAAACAAATAAAAAGGGGCACTCGGTGAAAAATGGGAACGAGCTAATGGTGGGCATTTCAGAAAAAAAAATTTCAGCCACGTGCTAGGCAAACCATCAAGGCACATTTTCCGACAAATAAACATCTAAATGAATCATTACTCTGTGATAGTTCCTTAGTACGTAGTAATTTTGAAAGAAATGGGAAAAAACAAAAAAATGGCAATCACAGGAAAATCGAACACATACCTATATATACGCCATATATGGCTAAAAAAAGATAGGCATGGGTAGCCAGATCATCTAGAAACACTTTCCAACACTATAAAAATATAAGTTTTGTGACACTACTTGCCAATTCTTTACGGTAACATGACTAAGCAAAAAAATGCAAAACAAATAAAAAGGGGCACTCGATGAAAAATGGCAATGAGCTAATGGTGGGCATTTCAGAAAAAAAAATTTCAGTCACGTGCTAGGCAAACCATCAAGGCACATTTTCCGATAAATAAACATCTAAATGAATCATTACTCTGTGATAGTTCCTTAGTACGTAGTAATTTTGAAAGAAATGGAAAAAAAACACGAAAAAATGGCAATCACAGGAAAATCGAACACATAGCTATATATACGCCATATCTAGCTAAAAAAAAAGATAGGCATGGGTAGCCAGATCATCTAGAAACACTTTCCAACACTATAAAAATATAAGTTTTGCGACACTACTTGCCAATTCCTTACGGTAACATGACTAAGCAAAAGAATGCAAAACCAATAAAAAGGGGCACTCGCGGAAAGTGGCCAACATTCTAATATACGGCATCTCAGATAAAAAAAAAAGACATGCATGTGTTAGCCCAACCATCAAGGCACACTTTCTACCAAATAAACATGAAAAAAAATCAATAATATACGGCAATTCCTTACTACGTAGTAAATTTTTACAAATATTGAAAAAAACAGAAATTGGCAACCGCAGGAAAATACGCCATATACCAATATCTACGGCGTATCTGGCAAAAACAAAGTCACGCATAGGTAGCCAGATCATCTAGACACACTTTCCAACACTAAAAAAGCAAAAATTTTGCGACATTATTTGGCAATTTCTTACGAAAAAATGACTTGGCCAAAAAATGAAAAAAAAATGAAAAAGGGGCACTCGCGGTAAAATGGTCCTCGTGGTGATGAACGACATTTCAACTAAAAAAAAATCATGCACATAATAGCCAAACCATCCACCAAGACTTTCCACAACTGATAACCTATACAAGTTTCACCATTCTAAGACAATTTCATAATACGTAATAAGTTTGATAATTATGCAACTTACCTTAGAAGGGTAAACTCGGTCGCACTCGACCCCGACGCGTCTCAGAAATCGGGAAAGGAGTACAGATACAGCGAGGCACATCTGGACACTACTAGAATGTGTAGGGGAGACACCGACTGCAGGTCGATCACCCACAAATTCAGTCACTGGGGTGAGTCACGTGAGAAAAACCTCTTTTGTTTTGACGCTCGGGGTCGCGGACGACCCACCGTACCGTTCCAGGGTTAAGTAGCCAATCAGTTTGAAATGGGATGCCATTCTTAGGGTCATGGGTATTGGTGGTGTATAGTAGGACAGAGTACCCTGCTTCTAATAATTCCTGCTAAAAATAAGGGTGTCATGAGATTTAAGTAATAAAAGTTTGTGGTAGGCATAACAACTTCTATTTGTGTTTAGTCTAATGGAATCCAGACATTACTGATACTATCTTCGACTGTCTTCTTACCATTATGGCTAAGATATAAGATGATGATAGCAAGGTATCTTCTGTTTTTCTTGTTGATTTCAATGTTCACCGTAGAGTGTGGTTAAATTTGGTTTCGTCTACTGATTGCTATGGATTAAGAGCTTTTCACTTTGCCTCAGAATAAGACTGTCTTCAAATCTTGAGTGATGCTACTCACATGTCTGGTAACTGCTTGGACCTCGTATAAACAGACGTCCCTGGCGTTATATCAAGTAAGGTTGCTTCTCCAGTTGGGACATCTAATCATGCCTTGCTTTCATCAGTAGAGTAGACTGAGCAACCTGTTCCTGAAGTATCATACTCATGTAAGATTTATATAAAATCTTAAGCAGATTGGAATGGCATTTTGAGTGATCCTTTGGTCTTGAATTGGTCACAGCTGTATAATAGTATTGATCCTATTGGTCCTTCTCGTGTGCTAAGGTACCGAATGAAAGACAAACGCTGATTCAATGATGATTATAGACATGTTTATTTGGAGAAACAGGAGGCCTATCATCTTTAGAAGGGTAACAGATAAGATTTGATTTGGAATAACTATACTCAGCTTGAAGCTTTTTCTCAGAGAGTTTATGCTTCAGATGAAAAAAAGAATACAATTTATCCATAAACCCCACCGCCAAAAATAACCATGCAACCCATACTGAAATAAAAGTTTGCTGTGGCTTTCCTCTGGGAGATATCAACGTGAAAATTGATCTGGGAAAAAAAGATCTATCCCATAAATCCCATAAAATTTTATTTTTAGATAGGTGAAGTATTCTACGAGTAATTTATGGCGCCACCGAAAATTGGCCTACCCCGGATATCGAAAAACGCCTACCGTGACTTTTCTATGACAAGCATCAGTACAATAATGGGTATGAATATAGTTCACTATGAATTTAGTTCACATAACAACCCTGAAACCCTGTGAAAATCATTTGGGCATCTGTTTGCTGCACCTTACGGATTTTTAGCTAAAAATCGTTACCTACGAACAAAAGTGACAGCCAGGTCATTCCTGTACCAGTTATGAACATGGAAATTGGCATAAACAAAGCTTATATATATCAAAATGATCCCTTAAAATTTCATGTGAATATATTTACTGGTATACGAGTTATGAACCCCGCAGCCGAAAATATCAGCTGCTTCTCCTCACATTCGGCGACAATAACAGAAAGGAATGACTGAGCTACGAGCTGGAAGAGATTCGTTGGCGAGAATTTTTTCATTTCATATAAGGTTACTTACTTCGTTCGCTATAATAATAATAATAATTATGATAATAATAATAATAATAATAATAATAGTAAAATGGGAAGCCTAATTTGACTCAAATGATGAAATGAATAACAAAATACAGATTTGAGATTCATTGATAATATGAACGTAAATGCTTTTAAAGTAATTTTTGGAAAGCAAGCTTTGTTGAAGAGTGTATTATTTTAGCCTTGATTCATATATAAATTTGATAACGATTATGTTTGATGCTATGCATAAAATATTCTTACTGAATAATGGTATCATAATATTGTACTTTAGCACATTTTGAAACTGGGGACCTTGCTGTAAAAATATCCGGGTACAATTTTGTTACCAAGGCTAGTACTAGTCCTTGAGAACCAAGGCATAAAACCTGAGTTGGTTCCATTTTTTTTTGGTCACCCCTAAGGTGGCCATCTAGAAATTCAAGATATATGCCTCCCAAACACATTTCTTTATTCAAAATGGTAAATTATAAGTCAAAATATAGGTTGTTAAGGCTGATGGAACGAACTAAGTTGGTCTCAACTATGAGAAATGTTTTTTGCATGAATTATGGTCTGTAATATTCAATATCAATGAAAAATCCTTGATATTGAACGAGGACTACCTAATTCGTTCCATCAGTCTTAGCTACATATATTATGACTCAGCAATTAATATTTTAAACACAGAAATGTTTCGGAGGAATACTTCTTGAATTTCAAGATGGCAACCTTAGGGGTGACAAAAAAAATGGAACCAACTCAGGTTTTATTCCTTGGGTCTTAGGGACTAGAAATAGCCTTGGTTACAAAAGTGTACCCGGATATTGAGAAAGCAGGAAAACTCCTACAGAGTATCATGCATTATTATCTGGAGAGTGCTTAGGAAGTGATTGGTCATAGAAAGATAGTATTAGTCCTACCAACCCGCTCTCTCTCTCTCTCTCTCTCTCTCTCTCTCTCTCTCTCTCTCTCTCTCTCTCTCTCTCTCTCTCTCTCTCTCTCTAAACCTATAACCAATTTCAAAGCGAAATATTTGAAGGAGAATTCAGTGCATTTAATGCAGTCATATCAATCATAATTAATTCCTTAAAACGTACCAAGGAAGACCTTGATGGTCAATAGTTTCATCAACTATCCAAGGTCTCTTTTTATGTCGTCATTGTTACACGTCTAAGATTATCCTAAGCATTAACTCATTATTCGTGCAAAAGAATTAATATCCTCTTATTTAATGCCATCACTCGATCTGCTATGCAAGAATCGTTGACGCCTAATGAACCAAGAAATATTGCATAAGTTATCATTTGGTTCTTTAATGTTTCTTAGAAAAAGGATAATGTCAGTAAAGATGGACAGTAACAAATAATTTCTCTCTTACGTGAATGGCATCCTTAGTGACTTTCCATTTTGAAAACATCAGTGCAAATATATTGACGCTTAAGTCAGGCGAATCCCTAATTTAACTCACAACCACATAGCCTACTCTCACTACCCGCCTCGTCAAGACTTTGACCTTATGAATTATTAAGAATTTTCATAATTACTATAGAGGATAAACACCTGATCCCTCATGGCAACATCATTTCCCTTAATATGGAAGGTCTGTTCACCAATATACCTATGGACTGTAGACTATACAATATACTGTGTGTGGGAGAGTTGACATAAAAGATCATCTCCTCGCCAATATTTCGCAGTTACCTTAAATACCTCTTGATTATAAATACTTATAACAACTCTTTAAAGATGCTCTGGTCACTAACGAGGCATGAGTGATGAGACAGTCCTTTTCTTCCTCAATGTATCGGCAGGATAGAACAATCTTACCAAATGAAAACCACTAAGCATTGCTCAATGGTCCATGGGTTTCAGTGGTTGATCAGAAAAACAAGAAAATATATGAACGCAGAAGTCGATATTCTATGAGGGCACTCAATGAGAAAACTGGCAAGACTCTTTTGATGTTTAGCAATTATTTATTTTCAAGGTACTATCTAAAATCTCATTCAATCATAAATAAATGCTACCACGTTGGTGAAATAATGACAACATTGATAGTTACTGTAATATCAGTGAGTTACTTCAATCTTGATGCTTGGTTAATTGAATTATTTAGAGTTTTCGGGATGCTTGGATTATATTTATATATATATATATATATATATATATATATATATATATATATATATATATATATATATATATATATATATATATATACATACATATATATATATATATATATATATATATATATATATATATATATATATATATATATATATATATATATATATATATATATATATATATATATATATATATATATATATATACATACATACATATATATATATATATATATATATATATATATATATATATATATATATATATATATATATATATATATATATATATATATATATATATATATATATACATATTTATATATATTTACACACACACACACACACACACACACACACATATATATATATATATATATATATATATATATATATATATATATATATATATATATATATATGTATTGTATATAATGTATGTGTACGTGTGTGCGTTTATATTAATGATAAATTTTGCACATTTAGACATGTTTTTTATTATTTAAAAAAAGCCAAATATTTTAATATATCAATATCTGGATTCTCTTACTAACCTTCTGGATCAGAGTCCCAAGGCGAAACCCCTCAAAGACAATAGCATCTGACCGGTCGGGAATCGGACACTGGTCCAGGATACTTGTATGACAGTGACTGTACCATTTAGCCAGGAAACGATACGGTCAGTGTCATACAAGTATCCTGGACTAGGGTTCAATTTCCTGCCAGTCAGATGCTACTGTATTTGAGTAGTTTTGCCTTTGAACTCTGATCACAAGGTTAGTAAGAGAACCAGACATCAAAGTATTAAAATATATGACTTATTTGAATATGTATGTATATGTATATGTATATGTAAGTATTATATGTATTATTTAAAATCTGACTTCTTCGGAATTATTAAGAAATTGACAGCGGTTGGATCCCCTTCTCCTGTATAAATACGATGTCTTTGTATATGTATTCTCATTGTTGAGTTTGATAATGTCCCGAGTGGATGAAGCTACTAAGTCCAATCAAGTCTTTTAATTTTTCCTTTCGTGGCTATAATACATTTTATATTCATCACGTGTCAGTTTTCGTGATTTCTACACGTATATATATATATATATATATATATATATATATATATATATATATATATATATATATATATATATATATATATATATATATATATATATATATATTGTGACGGCGCTGAGTAAGGGTGTGAACTCAAAGGCAGATTGGAAACGACTGAGTTATATTATTGTGGAACACTCTCCTTATATACAAAACCTCAAGGCTACAGGACATAACAAGTTCACAAGACAGACAATATCACAGAGGAAAAACCAGACAAGAATTTTCATGTTCGTTTTAGTGCGAGGGAAGAGCGAAGATACAAGCATAATATATACAAAAGGAATTATGTACAATTGTGTGAAACACGGTTGGTACATGGCTCCCCCCCTAAAAATGACATACTGTACATGTTAAATAGGGCGCCCTGATCTAGAGAGGCGAAATGTAGACGGGTCATCTGGCAGAAGATAAGCAGGTTTTAGACAATCAATGGAGACCCAGTCTTCTTTGCCCCGAATGTTTAGGAGGAATGCTTTCGGACTGCGTCGGATCACAAGGAAAGGGCCCGTGTAAGGGGGCGTTAGTGGTGGCTTGCTGGTGTCGTTGCGCAGGAAGACGTGCGTTGCAGAGTGCAAGTCCGTTGGTATGTGATGCTTCGCTGGGGGCTTGTAAGTCTGGCGGCACGGAGTAAATTTGCCCACGACGTGACGTATGCACTGGAGATCGTCGGAGGAGGTTGAAGAAGGAAAAAATTCGGCAGGGACGACCAACGGGTCACCATACACCATTTCGGCTGCCGAGACGTCGAGGGCATCTTTAGGAGTGGTCCTTAGTCCAAGGAGGACCCAGGGAAGCTGAGTAAACCAGTTGCAATCCTTGCAGCGGGACATCAAAGCTGCTTTGAGGGTGCGATGAAAACGTTCAACCATTCCATTTGCAGCGGGGTTGTAGGCCATTGTCTGATGTAGGGTGATGCCCTGGAGATTCGTTAATGACGTCCATAATTGAGAGGTGAAAGTGGTTCCCCTGTCAGAAGTAATATGCTCAGGGATACCGAATCTTGAAATCCATCCAGAGAGTAAGGCAGATGTACATGAGGCGGACGTTGCAGTATCCATGGGAATGGCTTCAGGCCAACGAGTGGAGCGGTCGATGACGGTAAACAGGTAACGATGTCCTTGTGATGTGGGTAGGGGGCCTACAACGTCGACATGAATGTGTGCGAAACAACGCTGAGGTTGAGGAAAGGTGCCCACTCCTGAATCCGTGTGTCAATGTACTTTGGAAGTTTGGCAAGAAGTACAGGCATGGACCAAATCCTTAGCATCCTTAGAAATGCCGTGCCAAATGAGCTTTGCCTTCAGAAGCTGTGCAGTAGAACGGCACGAGGGATGTGAAAGGCCGTGGATGAGATCAAACACCTGTCGGCGCATGGGAGCAGGAATCCAAGGTCGCGGTCTACCAGTACTGACGTCACAGAGGAGGGTGGTGTTGGAGAGGTGTCGATGAGTACGAGTCTGCGTTGACCAATCGTTGGTGGGCGACATCGACCAGAAGGTGGAAATGAGAGAGGAAATCCGCACCGAGGATTGCCATTGTGACGTCAGCAACGAGAAACTTCCAATTGAATTTACCGTTTCCGAACGATAATGTGAGGTTCTCGTAACCGTAGGTGGGTATCGCAGATCCGTTGGCAGCTACCAAGCGTACGTTGGCAGATGTAGACAGACTACATTTTGCCTCGAAGAGTTTCCTTGGCAAAAGAGAACGACAAGCACCCGTGTCTACCAAAAATCGCACGCCCGTTCCTGCATCCTGTAAAAAGAACAGATTAGAAACATGGGAGGCCACCGCCACAAGCGATGGCCTGCTTACACGTTTTTTGGCCACTGACAATCTTTGGCACATTTCTTCGCGGTTGCCCCGAATCTGAAGTGGTAGTAGCAAAACTGCGGCGGATGGGAAGTAGTAAGTGGCTGTAGAAGTTGTTCGTTGGGGCGCGAGCGATTGGTGGGTGGTGGGCGGCTGTGTTGCCGCTTCGGCACGTCACAGGGTAGGCGTGTATGTCCTATGGCATTCATGTCAGCTTCTGTGAACGTTGAATAGGCATCCTCGTCGTCAGGGGTGGAGGCGTTGATGGAGGTCTTGAAGTGGCTGTCCATAAGGGCGTCGGCTTTGGTCATCAAGTCCTTTATTGGTAAACTATCGACATCGGGTATGGCAGCGCGTACAGGTTCAGGTAAACAGCGTATCCAAAGGGCACAGAGTAAGTTCACCTCACGAGGAGAGCCGTCTGCGGCAGGTTGAAGGCGAGCGATACTGGTCATTTCCCTGAGGGCAAACAAAGCCCTTTGGTCCCCCAACGGTTGTTGCGAGAGCTGAAAAAGCTTTGTTGTACGGGCGGCTGGCGACGGCGAGTACTGCTGCAGAAGGTATGATTTGAGGGTGTCATACGCTATTGGGGTGTCTCCTTGTTCATAAAGCCAGT
>NC_090731.1:77822560-77830060 GCF_036898095.1 Palaemon carinicauda | reverse complement strand
TTTTTCATGAACTATCCAAAGTACAAGGCATATTACGTATGCTCTCATAAACATGACACAAGATCTTATAAAAATATAAAAGAACACTACATATGCCCTTGTTCCGATCTTGTATGGTCAAATAACACCCTCAAACAGATTACGTAAGACTTCGTAACAAAATTACATGAAATAAAAAAGTTAAATCATAAAAATAACGTAAATTTACATATAGTGACTTGAATAAAGAATTCAGTGAAATTAACGACGAAAGTGTTACGTAATTTACATAATAAACTTGAATCTACATGAGAAGAACTCTTCTTAAGAGCTGGCTATCCTCTTCAATGCACAAATAAAAAATAAACAAAAATAATTAATAAACTACTGCATTTACCCTACACTAAGACCGGCTTCCTAAGATGGGTCCCCTGAAAAAGATTATTTATTCTGGGCCTGAATTCATTGATTTAGCCCGAGATGAATAATCTGAAACCACATTATCTGATATGTGATTTACATTAATACAATATGTTTGCAAACATAATGACCACCTAGTTAACCATTGATTATTATTTTTCATCTCATTGACAAAAGTTAAATGTTTATGATGCGAATACACATAGACCTCCAATTTGTTCATCGCTGTGACTAAGGCTAGTAGTTCCTTTTCAACTGTCGAGTAGGCTCACTGATGTTTCTTCGACTTCGACGACATGAAACAAACAGGGTAAAGAATTTTTTCCCCATCTTCTTACAATAAGACTGCTCCAATCCCATTATCTGGTGTATTCACTTAGATATGGAATATCTTGTTGAAATCAGGTGCTCGCCTTGTTGGTTTTGAGGATAATATGGGCTTCTTCTTGTTTAAGGATTACTGACGGGTTTGGCTTAGGGGTATCTCGTCACTGGACCGATCAAGTTTAACATATATTTGTGACCTTTTTTCGTCTTTGGTAAAGGTCCCACAATGTCGGTCATTTCCTTGTTAAAAGGTTCCCCTCGCACTTCTATCAGGTGTAAGGAAGCTTTCTTAATGAACTCGTTGAGCTTTTCAGCCATCTGACATACGTGACAAGCACGGCAAAGCTGGCTCACGTCCTTATGAATGCCAGGTCTTAAAATATTGGTTAGTAGTAGGTTGGCCAGGGCACAAGCCACCTGTTGAGATACTACTGCTAGAGAGTTATTGGTCTTTTGACTGGCCATACAGTAGTAAATTTGATTCTTCTCTCTGGTTACCGATCAATTTCCCTTTGCCTACACATACACCATATAGTCTGTTCTATTCTTTACATATTTTCCTCTGTCCTCATACACTTGAAAACATTGAGATTACCAAACAATTCTTCTTCACTGAAAGGGTTACTGCATTATCATTGCTCAGTGCCCACTTTCCTCTTGGTAAGGTTAGGAGAGACTCATTAGCCATGGTAAGCAGCTCTTTTAGGAGAAAAACACTCAAGACACAGCAAAATTAAACCATTGTCTTGGGTAGTGCCATAGCCTCTGTACCATGGTCTTCCACTGTCTTGGGTTAGAGTTCTCTTTCTTGAGGGTACACTCGGACACACTATTCTATCGATTTCTTTTCCAGTTTTTTTGTTAAAGTATTCTATAGTTTATTCAGGAGATATTTGTTTTGATATTAGTTCCTAAAATATTTAATTTTTCCTTGCTTCCTTTCCTCACTGGGCTTTTTCCCCTGTTGGAAACCCTGGTCTTATAGCATCCTGTTTTTCAACTAGGGTTGTAGATTAGCAAGTAATGATAATAATAATAATAATAATAATAATAATAATAATAATAATAATAATAATAATAATAATAATTTTCTCCATCGTCCCCATTCAGCATTTCCAGGGATATCAACGGGCCAATGCCTCCTCATAAGCAACCCATTTTTAAGATAATAACAGGTCAGAGACTGCTGTGCCTCCATCTCATCCACCAAATGGTATAATATCTCTGTTAACGTTGCATCCTTCCGTTGTAATCCTATCAGCCTTTTCCTACTCACTTGTCCTACTTCTAACGCTGAGTTTTCTACTCTTAGGATCATTTCTTCTTTGTCATCTTGTCCACTCGTTGGTCCTTCTTCTCAGCTCGGGCTTACTCGGGAGGTCTGCTAATGCATACCATCAAGGGAATCCTCTTATTCGTAAAACAAATCCTCTAAGTTCATCGCTCCTTCGATTTCTATTTTTCTTCAGCAGCCACTTTCTTCGCCATACTCCTAGTCGTCACACAACTAGGAAGCAGAAGCGGGTAATCCTTTTTGAGTTCAGTTGTAGGAAAACACTACAATGGTTTCTCCGTTACAATAGGATAAAGCACAAACAGCTCTCCACCAACCTCATTACCCAAAAGGACGTCTACTCCTTCGACATCCTTTACCACAAAGTTAAAATTACCTGTCACCAACTTGCATGACAGTTTCAAACAGTAAATAGGGGGAACCTCCTTACCTCCTATTTCCTTTCAAAATAACCGAGTCTCCTGTGAAAGACTGATCCACCAACGGGTCTACTCCTTGTACCACCACACTATGGTTGCCACCTGTGTCGTGAAATATCCTGTCCGGAGTTCACTCACTCCTGTCTATTGTTGCTAACATACCTTCATAAATACATGATTCAAAGGTATCCACGCTGTTTGGGTTCGTCCTGTTCATCGTGTAAACTTTGACTGGTTTATTTTCCTCTCCATCCTTCCTCGATTGCTTCTTCGTCTTTGCATTCTGTGAAATGGAATTATCCTTAATCACTTGGGCAACTGTTTTCGGTTGGTTTGACCAAGATTCCTTACTGATATGGCCTCTCTTGCCGCATTTAAAACAGACAATATTAACTTTCTGCATGTCTTTCATGATACTCGAAAGAGGACAATTTGACAATTGTTGCTGTGGTACTATCACATTCTGCTTAGGGACAGTACCAGTGCTACGTAAAATGTAACTGTTGAAATTGTTCATGTAGTTATTACTGAACTGGTTTCCATAGTTCGGCGAATACTTGACATTTGATCGGAACAACGGTTGAAACTTTATGCCTGGGGAGGGTTTACGACTGATAATATTATAATCTTCACTAAGTGTAGCGACTTTATCAAGTTTCTTCACCTCTCTCTCTCTCTCTCTCTCTCTCTCTCTCTCTCTGTCTATCTGTGCGCCGGTGAGTGAATACACTCGTGCGTCCCTAAAAATATCCTGATTTAACGCGGATAACAAAAGGCTATCGAGTGCAATATAGCTACAAGTTTTCGTGAATAGTCGGTGATTAGTTTGAGGACAGAAAAATGGGATACAACGTTAGCATAGGATAGTTATCTTGTGAATTAATAAAAATCTGATCAAGATGGCACTCTATAATACAGGCAACTCTTGGAGAGACATCGCTGCAGTCAGCAAAAGTAAATTCCATGAGTTGGCAAAACAAGAGCTCGACCGTCTGATAACAGAGGTCACTAGTAACTCCAACCAGTGTGACTGAAAAATATTCGCAGACATATTGAAACTATATGATCCAATAAACTGGAGCAAATCTGTGGAAAACATCAGCAAAATAATAGAAGAAATTCCAAAGAAGATCCAAGTGATAAAGAGACTTATAAAGAAAGTTTACATCAATCAATACATTCCATCAAAGAACAATAAGAAGTCCAGTATGGTGAATATGCTGATTGATGCATTGGGAAAAAGAATGCCAAAATGGTGTAATACATGTAAGATATGGTATTCCATTAATAATCCTCAACAACTGATTAGAAAATGTGATGCCTGACATGTTCCAACATACCCTACATGTGCTGAAATACAGCAAAAAATAAAAAATAGAGACACAAAGGTATTCTGCTCAACATGCTTAGTCTGGATAGAAAATATAATTAAGTTGAGACTAAATCTGCAAATAGTTGAAGATAAAGAAGAAGAAGAAGAAGAAGAAGAAGAAGAAGAAGAAGAAGAAGAAGATAAAAATGAACAGGATATATGTAAGGATGCAGAGGAAATCATTGATATAACTTATGATGCCATCCAACAACATACTTATGAAGAAATAAATTATTAGATGAAAACAAATAATAGACCCAAGAGATTCTACCCGGACCTACATACTTTTATGGAAGAGCAAGAACAAGAAAAAAAAAGAAAAGAAAGGTATAGTCTGCAATTTACTGAAAAGAGGCAATTGCAGATTTGGCAAAAGATGCTACTACAAGCATCCAAAGATATGTCATAATTATGGTAAATGTGCATATTTAGACGGATACGGAGATGAATGCAGAGATCTCCATCCAAAAATATGTAAAAACCTAAAAGAAGGAAAAGGATGCAGTTCCAACAAAAAATGTCGATATACGCATCCTGCAACCATGAATAAGAGTAAGAAAACTCAGCAAACTGAAAAGAAAAATGAAAGCTAAAATGAAACAAAAAAAAAGAAACAAGAAAGCAGGCCGCGTATATACCGCGCTATCCACCAAAAGCCCCAAGATATGAGGCCTTTCAACCCAAATTTGCACATTTAGAGCCCAACTACGTAGAATGCATCTACAATGACAGGGGTTGGTGCAGATATGGGGATAATTGAAGGTATACACACAAAAATAAATATGAAGGCGAAAGAGCAAATTTAATAGAAATGTTGGATTTTTTAATGGCAGAATTCCGGGAAATGAAGAAAAGAACATCATATCAGAACAGGAAGGAAGCATGGGAGAATCCATATTATTACCAATAATAAATAAGGGGGATGAAACACGAACCATAATAGTGATGAATGCACAGAGTTTAGTCACGAGTAACTCTAAAAAGAAAATAGAGTTCTAAGAAGAACTAACCCAAATTGAAAAAATAGATATATTAAATATAAGTGAAACATGGTATTCCCAAGAGACTGGCATTGATGACCAGATAAAGGGTTTCCAAACTTATAGATCTGACAGAACAAATACGAATCAAGGGGGAACCGCAATGTATGGAAGAGACATAAATCAAGGAAAAGTCTGTGAAAAATACAGCAAAACAGAATGTGAATTGATTGCGGTAAAATTTGAATCTGAAAAACTAGTGAATGCTGTAGTTTACAGACCCCCAAATACTAAGGAGTTTGATATAATAATAGAAAAATATATGATATATGTAGAAACCGTAAAGACTGGAATATACTCCTATCCGGAGATTTTAACTTTCCTTTCGTGGATTGGAAAGAACGGATAGAAGAAAGTGGTTGTATGTATACATATAAAAAAAGAGAGTAATAGTAGCGCAGAAGATAGGAGGCAATTTGAAAAGCTTCAAGACATGCTATTAGAACATAATATGCAACAAATAAACCACATTCCCAACAAGAAAGGAAAATGTCCTAGATCTAGTATTTGTGAATGAGGTGAATTAAGTTAAAGAAATAATAGTGTATAACAGGGGAATTTCAGACCACAATGTCATAGAATTAATAGTCCATTCCAAAGCAAGTGATCACAAAATTAATCAAAGCACAAAACGTTGGGAAGGATATGGAAAATATAATTTTTATAGTAAGAATATAGAATGGTCAGAAATAAATGAAGAACTGAATAAAGAATGGAAAAATGTGTTTGTAAGTGATAATATACCGGTAAATACGGACATACTGTACAAAATACTGGAGAAAATTGTTGAAAAATATGTACCGAAGAAAAACAATAAACAAAAGACAAGAGAAAATTTCAGAAAATTAGGAAGTGGAAGAAAAATCTTGCAAAAGAAAAAAAATGTGTGGAAAATGATGGAAATAAAACGTAAGATAGGAAATGCAGAACAAAAGATTATACAGTCAAAAGAAAATGAAAAAAGGGACTTAGAAGAAAGGATACCTCAAAATATAAAAAAAAGAAACCCAAAGTACTTTACTCCTATGCAAAAAAGATGAATAAAGGGAGATTAGAAATAGGCCCTCTAAGAATTGAAGGACGGCTAACGAATGAAAAATAGGAAATATGCAACATATTAGCAGAAAAATATAAGAGTGAGTTCACGCCAAGAATTGTGAATGAGAATAATGAAACAGAAATGAGAGAAGAAAATGTTGAATATCTAACGGATATAGATATTAATGAAGCATATATTGTCAAGGCTATAAACGAAATTAAAAATGGATCAGAAGCCGGACCAGATGGAGTTCCAGCGATTTTGTTAAAAAAAACTGCAAACACTATCGCGAAGATGCTTGCAATACTGCTAAGACAAAGTGTAGATATGAGCAAGATAAATGTTAAACATAAATTAGCTTATATAATCCGTATCTTCAAAAGTGGATCAAGACTAGAGGCAAGCAATTATAGACCTGTTAGTCTAACATAACATATTATGAAACTGTATGAGAGGGTTATAAAAAAGAGAATGATGGATCATTTGATTAAAAATAATTTGTTTAATATAGGTCAACACGGTTTTGTGCCTGGAAAAAGTACACAAACCCAACTGATTGCACACTATGAAAACATATACAAAAATATGATAAATGAAAAAGACCCAGATGTGATCTATCTAGATTTTGCAAAAGCCTTTGACAAGGTAGACCATAATATATTAGAGAAAAAAATGAGAAAGTATAATATTGTGGGAAAGATAGGAAAATGGGTAAAAGATTTCCTGCAAAACAGAAAACAGATAGTGGTTGCAAATGACGAGAAATCGGATGAAGCTCAGGTAATATCTGCGTGCCACAAGGTACGTTATTAGCTGCACTGCTGTTTGTTATTATGATCTCAGACATAGACTGTGATGTTGAAAACTCTGTAGTGAGAAGTTTCGCCGATGACACAAGAATAATTAGATAAATTACTTGTGATGAAGATAGGAACTCTCTACAAAGAGATCTAAACACAATATATGAATGGGCGGAGATAAATAGGATGGTATTTAACTCCGATAAATTTCAATCAATGAATTATGGAAACAGAGAAGGAATGGTATATGCATACAAGGGACCTAATAACAAGATAATTACAAACAAGGAAACAATTAAAGTCCTTGGTGTAATGTTAAATAGGAATATGTTATGCAACGACCAGTAGCAACACTGTTGGCTAAATGTAAAGCAAAAATGGGAATGTTATTCAGACACTTTAAAACAAGAAAAGCTGAACACATGATTATGCTTTACAAAACTTATTTACGTAGTACACTTGAGTACTGCAATGTGATATGGCACCCACACTACCAAAAAGATATTGCACAAATAGAGAGTGTACAAAGGTCCTATACTGCTAGAATAGAAGAAGTTAAGGACCTTGACTACTGGGAAAGACTGCAAATTTTAAAACTATACAGTCTAGAAAGGAGAAGAGAACGCTACATGATAATACAAGCATGGAAGCAAATAGAAGGAATTACTGAAAACATCATGGAGCTAAAAATATCAGAAAGAACAAGCCGAGGTAGATTAATAGTGCCAAAAAATATACCAGGAAAACTAAGGAAGGCGCACAGGACATTAATCCACTACGCACCAGCATCGATAATGCAGCGACTATTTA
>NC_090731.1:77795060-77812560 GCF_036898095.1 Palaemon carinicauda | reverse complement strand
TCTACATTAGTATAGGAAGACACCTGCATCCGATGGCGACACAACTCTTTCACATGGTTTGTATTTGTGTTTATGCTTCATAAAAATGTTACATTGCTAAGACATGCAAATCGCATCCTGTTATGATCTAGTCTGACTACAGCAATTCTCACGCTAGCTTCTACCTCCACAATGACGTATTACGTCATGTGTTTTAAACATGTAATATATGACTATTACATCAGCTCGGCCAGCTATCTCAATTTTTAAAAAAAAATTAACAACACGTCTAAATATGTTTACTAGGAGTGTGACTGCATATATGTATTATTCTTTGTTTAACTTTAGCCATAAGCAAATGAGGATGAAAAATAGGCATATTAAAAAAAATAATAACAACAATGCATATGAGAAGACATTACCAAAGCAAAGAAAAAATGCATGATAAATACAGATCACATATATGGTACATTGCTAGCAAATGATTATATGGTACCAAAAAAAAAAATCTGATATGCATATGATTCGGTAACTGTTAAAGAATAATTGTTACCTTAGTCAGAAACATAGATCATTACAATACTGTAATTAATAAAAATATTTGTTACCTTAGTAAAGATTCAATTTTAGTGCACAAACACGAATTCCTGGTACGTACACGTACCACGGTTTCATACACACACATATATATATATATATATATATATATATATATATATATATATATATATATATATATATATATATATATATATATATATATATATATATATATATATATATATATATATATATATATATATATATATATATATATATATATATATATATATATATATATATATATAGGGCTTTTATATCTTATTAGATGCCCACAGACTCTGTTTTTTTTTCTCTTTTAACATTCCAGCTTATATATTTTATTAGATGCCGAAAAAATGATTTATGTTTTAAATGGTTTTTAAATATATTTTTAAAAATGCAAATGTTCTATAGTTTCTTCAATTACATATTACTAGCGTACTAACTGCTTTTCGTACACAATGCATTTCCAAGACAATTTTACTCCTTTAAGCGAATGAAGTGGCCACTTTCAAACGGCTTTAAATTGAATTAAATAAAGAGTTTTGTCTGGACATGGCAAAACATTCTGTTTGAGCTGCAAACTGTTCCTTAACCTACGCCAAACAAAGATGTAAACGGCGATAAATATCATCACCGTCAAACCTGTTCCTGCTAGTAGTATGGGGTGAAGAAATTCTTTATAAGTCGGTGACGGGTGGTCCATCTCGGTCAATTTCATCAACCGCTTGGCTACCTGTTTGTTGTATAGGAGGGGTAATGATGGAATTGTAGTCGACCACGTGAAGTTCGCGAAGTAGGCTTGTTCTCTGATGATGGTTTTAATCCCTTTCACCATGGAATTACGGGATGTCCCGATAAAACCATCTGCTGCAACGAAGATTTGGGAATAGGATGTGGATCCGTCCGGGCATGATACATTGAAGCCATCCTTGTCGCATCGTATCCACGAGCCGTTGTTCAGTCTGCAATTGAACTCATTATTGTCAAAGGGATAAAGCTTATCCAGACAATTTTCACTTGTATGGGAGAGCGCACTGTCTAGCACTATACCTAACTCGCATGAATCCCTTAAGTTTTTATGGAATTCAAATGAGTCAGCTGTACATATTTTTCCATCCATTGCGTCTGAACAGTGAGTTAATTGATTTAAGTCTTTAATTACCGTATATGTTTCCTTGTCTGTGGAAATCAATATGTGTCCTGTCAAACTGGATATTACTGGATTTGAGTGATTCGTCATGAAAGTCGGATATGGTGATATCCTGTAAGATTGCCAGGCATCAGAAGAATCAAAGGGAATTGTAATCATAATCCTGTTATTTTCAACGCTTACTGTAATTAGGCTGTAATAAAATTCTAACCTACGTGCGTCTAACAATGGAATATAGCCTAGTTTCTCCCGTCCGTTCTCCACAATTAACTTTAAGTATTTTATAGGCAACAAATGGGGTGACAATGCACCTTTAGTTGCTAACGTGATAGCTTCTACATAATCTTTTGATTTCTCAATGAAATGTGAAATTCTGTTATGTATGTGATCTATTTTTGAATCCTAATACGTTAACGTTGCCTCCAAATCCTGTACTTCCATAATCTGATTGATATTACTTGAATGTTCATTTACTAAATCCATAATTTGATTGATTGAAGCTAACTGATTCCTTAGTTCTGACATAATAAATTCATCTTCATGAGTCAAGAACTCAATTTTCTTATTTTGATTACTAATCTTAAGACGATTGGAAATTCCTAAACCTAAATTTGCAATAGACCCAAAGATGTTTAGTGCAGCAAAAATAAACGGGTTACGTCTCTCTTTATTTTCGTGTCCTACAGTCCACATCAAAAGGTCACGAGCCAAAGATTCTGTATCGTAAGTCTTATTTTGCAAGTCATCAGATAGCATCTCTGCAACTTTTAGTGTCGATCCAAGCGAACTCTCTGTAGTTAAATGAAAATGTCTTCTATGCAACTCATCTAATGAGACAGCAAACCTCAAAATGGCACTTTTTAAGCTAGTGATGTCATTCTCTGGGAGAAAAATTGCTTGCATTCGCACTTCTACTACTACGTTACTTGATGTAATAAAAACGTCTTCTTGTCTTTCAACTATAGTGCCATATTCAAAATCTATACTTTTAGTTTTAGAGCTCATCCCATGCGAGAAAAATGTCTGAGCGAACAATATCACTCCCAACAACAAAAAATTCATCTTAGAAACCTGTAACAAGAAAAATATATACAATTACTCCTGTATTAAGAAGAAAACTTTTAACATACAAAATAAAAAACCTTTCCCTCACTTCTTTCCCTCTTTTTTTTTTTCTTTTCTAATTTCTTATGTGAGCCAATGGTACGATTCTCTCATCAGTGGTTTAGGATACGTTTTGAACTCTAAACCTATTGGCCGTTAACCCTGGGTCGTCCGCGACCCCGAGCGTCAAAACAAAAGAGGTTTTTATCACGTGACTCACTCCCGTGACTGAATTTGTGGGTTATCGACCTGCAGTCAGTCACTTGCCCACACACTCTAGTAGTGTCCAGACGTGCTATTTGTAGCTCTACTCCTTCCCAGATTTCTGAGACACATCGGGGTTGAGCGCGACCGAATTTACCCTTATAAGGTAAGTTGCATAATTATCAAAGTTATTACGTATTATGAAATTGTCGTAGAATGGTGCAACTTGTATGGGTTATCAGTTGTGGAAAGTCTTGGTGAATGGTTTGGCTACCACGTGCAGGTTTTTTTTTTTTAGTTGAAATGCTGTTCATCACCACGAGGACCACTTTACCGCGAGTGCCCCTTTTTCAGTTTTTTGCATTTTTTGGCCAAGTCATTTTTCCGTAAGAAATTGCCAAATAGTGTCGCAAAACTTTTGCTTTTTTAGTGTTGGAAAGTTTGTCTAGATGATCTGGCTACCCATGCGCGACTTTGTTTTTGCCAGATACGCCGTAGATATTGGTATGTGGCGTATTTTCCTGCGGTTGCAAAAATTTACTACGGAGTAAGGAATTGCCATATAGTATTGATTTTTTTTTCATGTTTGTTTGTTAGAAAGTGTGCCTTGATGGTTGGGCTAACACGTGCATGGGGTTTTTTTTTATCTGAGATGCCGTATATTAGAATCTTGGCCATTTTTCCGCGAGTGCCCCTTTTAATTTGTTTTGCATTTTTTTGCTTAGTCATGTTACCGTAAGGAATTAGCAAGTAGTGTCGTAAAACTTATATTTTTATATTGTTGGAAAGTGTTTCTAGATGATCTGGCTACCCATGCCTATCTTTTTTTTTAGCCAGATATGGCGTATATATAGGTATGTGTTCAATTTTCCTGTGTTGGCCATTTTTTCGTTTTTTCTCATTTCTTTCAAAATTACTACGTACTAAGGCACTATAACAGAGTAATGATTCATTTAGATGTTTATTTGTCGGAAAATGTGCCTTGATGGTTTGCCTAGCACGTGGCTGAAATTTTTTTTTTCTGAATTGACCACCATTAGCACGTTGCTATTTTTCATCGAGTGCCCTTTTTTATTTGTTTTGCATTTTTTTGCTTAGTCATGTTACCGTAAGGAATTGGCAAGTAGTGTCGTAAAACTTATATTTTTATAGTGTTGGAAAGTGTTTTTAGATGATCTGGCTACCCATGCCTATCTTTTTTTTTTTAAGCCAGATATGGCATATATATTGTTACTGTTTTTAGAATGATATATTGTTAATTTATTCTCATCATTAATTTATTTCCTTATTTCCTTTCCTCACTAGGCTATTTTTCCCTGTTGGAGCCCTTACTTGGAGCATCTTACTTTTCCAACTAGGGTTGAAGCTTGGCTAATAATAATATAGGTATGTGTTCGATTTTCCTGTGTTTGCCATTTTTTCGTTTTTTCCCATTTCTTTCAAAATTACTACGTACTAAGGAACTATCACAGAGTAATGATTCATTTAGATGTTTATTTGTCGGAAAATGTGCCTTGATGGTTTGCCTAGCACGTGGCTGAAATTTTTTTTTCTGAATTGACCACCATTAGCTCGTTGCTATTTTTCATCGAGTGCCCTTTTTTATTTGTTTTGCATTTTTTTTGCTTAGTCATGTTACCGTAAGGAATTGGCAAGTTGTGTCGTAAAACTTATATTTTTATAGTGTTGGAAAATGTTTCTAGATGATCTGGCTACCCATGCATGACATTGCTTTTTTGCCTTAGATATATTGGTAGGGGACCCATTTTTCATCGAATACGTATTTCTAATTTTTTCTAATTCTATGCAGTTATCAAAATGGCGAGCAGGAGGCAATCATTGGGCTTGGATGCCATAAATCAGCTCTTAGAGCAGTTTGATAGTGATGTCGATGATGCATTGGAGATTGATGACATCACTGACGATGAATATGTAAATGTCGATGAGTTGGAGCAGGAGGTCAGGGAGGAACAGGAGGTGACCCAAAATCCTGAAATCATAGCCTTAGGGAATGGAAATGGATAAGCCGACGACGATGTGGAGGAGGAAGAGGGGGTTGGGGCTTCCGGTTCTCTTGTTGTCCCAGTCAGCACAATAAAAACTCCTGTGCCATCGACTTCACGTGGTCAGCCTCCAGTAACGGTACCTCAGCTCACGCCAGTGGAGAAGAGAAGCAGAAAGAGGAGAATGGGGGATATACAAGCAGCCAGGGGGACGGCAATCACCCACATAGATGCTGAATCGGTGAAAGGTCGCGACGGTACTGTTTGGCATAGAGACCCAAATCCCACCCTCCCCCATATGTACACACCAAGGATTGAGCCTGGGGGTCCCACTTCTCTCACGTTGGGAACGAGCAAAGTGTCCGACAATTTCTCGCTCTTTTTGAGCGAGCGCATGCTAGCCGAGGTTGTTTTGCATTCTAATGAACGCCTTGCCCTATTGAGGAGTCATTACCATCATAAGGGCAACGTTGCCCTCAGGGACATTGACCTGAGGGAACTGAAGGCGTATATTGGTATCCTAATAATGACGGTAGTGCGGTCGGACAACCATACACCGACCTGGGACATGTGGAACCTCACAGAGGGAAATCCTTTGTACAGATGTACAATGAACGAGCGTCGTTTCACCCTGTTGGTGAGGGTAATTCGGTTCAATGATTCGGCCACCAGAGTAGAGAGGGTGAAAATGGATCGCCTCGCACCCATTAGAAAACTCTTCGATCACGTGGTGACCAATTTTCGAAGCAATTACAGCCCAGGACCACTTCTGACTGTGGATGAACAGCTTGTCCCTTTCCGTGGGCGCTGTCCATTCAAGATGTACATACCAAATAAACCTGCTAAGTAAGTAAAATTCTTTGTTTTTTATATTTGCACATGTTATTATTGATTTGTATTTATAAAAAAAAATTTACTTATATATATATATATATATATATATATATATATATATATATATATATATATATATATATATATATATATATATATATATATATTGTGAAGTAAAGAACTTGCTATATGATTTATGTATCTAAATTATAATATATCATCTATTCTATCTCTATCTATCTCTATCTATGTATAACTTGTTCATTTATATAATTGATAATTTTTCTTTCGTATTTGTAAATGTTTTTCTCATATATTTATTATTATTATTATTTTATTATTATTATATAACTATATTGATTAGTAATATAATTGTATATTGTGTATTTTTTTTATTTTTTTTTATCTTTTTACCTTTATTAGTTACTAATTCCATTTCCCTTCTTCTAGGTACGGTATCAAGATTGTATTGGCGTTTGATGCCGATACGCATTACATGTGTAATGCGATTGCCTACTTGGGGAAGGACACTGTCCAGATACCAAGAGGATCGACGCTTGGAGAAGTTTTTACGTCTGATCTTGTGGCACCTTTTCAGAGAAGTGGCCGCACAGTAACAACGGATAACTTTTTCACAACGCTACCGCTCACTTTGTCACTCTTGGATAAGGACATGCATTTGTGTGGCACCATTCGCCAAAAGCCTTATATTCCTAAGGAACTTATGGAGAAGGTGCTTACCCCAAAGGACTCAGTGGTAGTGTTCAATTATGAACACAATATAACTCTACAGTGTCAGCAAATTAGTAGGACTAAGAAGGTGATGCTGTTGAGTTCCCTGCATCATGATCCGTCTGAAGTCGAAAAAAAGGAAGACCGACATTCAGATGTTTTATAATGCGACCAAGGGAGGTGTAGACACATTCGACCAGATGTTTTCTACATCTAGTTGTATTTGTAAGTCACGACGCTGGCCTCTGACCACTCTTTTATGGGATATTGAATATAATAATGGTCAATTTTTATATTCTCTATACGTGCTTGCCCTTCGCCAAGACAATGCCAAGGCGAACGTTCCTCAAAGATATCGCCTACGAGTTGTGTGCTCCCCAGGCAATACATCAGTATCTAACGTCACACAGTTTGTCGAGGGGACTCAGTCAAATCATGGTGGATACTTTCAAGATACCTGAGCAGGAACCACTAAGACCTCGAATTGCCGTTGGCCACATAAAACTCCCTAAAAGGATTCGCTGTCACAGCTGCTCGCCTAGGGACGACCGCAAGACAAACACTGCGTGTCTCCTGTGCAAGAGTCCTGTTTGTCTGGTCCACCAGAGTGTCCTCTGTCCAAACTGTAGCGTCTGTCCAAACTGTAACGCAGCGTTATTTGTAAGTTACAACATGAAAATTTTGTATACTTTTTTGATTGAATATCATCAAATTTTATTACCAAAAATATTATTATTGTTTTACAATTTTTTTTTTTTTCGATTTTATTTCCCTTCAAAAAATTTTTTTTGGGTCAGAATTCTAATTTTATATTCGTAAAATAATCGACAATCATCCAGCAACCCACCATACAATTTTTATGCATATCCAAGAATAATTAGATTAGTAAATAATACCTTGAAATTGACATACCCTTCCTACATTTCAGGTGGCAGATTAGGGAGTCTGAGTCAGTGTGGTTGGCGGCCATTTTGTGGACATATCCGAAGCGTAAGTTGCCTTATCTATATATATTTTTGTTCCCTATAGAATTTGTGATATTTTGGTATATTTTTACCTGCATAAATATCATATTATATACTAAATATAGGTAATTTTTTACGAAATTTCTAAGTACTCAAAAAATGACCTTTAGATATGGCCCCTGATATAAATGTAATTTACTGAATAATGAAGATTTTTTTTACATATTTCTATTTTAGGATAACATATGTTTATTCCTTAAAAAAAATTAGCCAATTCCTATATCATTTGGGTACCCAAAAAAATTCATGAAATTGGGACACATTATTTTGGCCAAAAAAGTTACCCTTTTTTTCTCATTCCAGATCTTCATCTACATGGGTCCAACTTCATCCAAATTATATCAAGATGTGTCCTAAAGATTCAAGATTCAATTCCTAAAATTATTTTTGTAAATAGGAGTAATTCTTTTTTCTAATGAATTTTTATGTAAGGTCTTTTTTCTACTTTTTTTTTTTAAATACTTATAATAAATAGTTTTTCTGCAGATGAGTAGTATTTATCTTTACAGTAGTTTTAAGCATTCATTGAATTTAAAAAAAAAAAAAAAAAAGGAGGTTACTGCAAAAAGAGATTTTTCAAGAATTTTTTTTGCCGTCGGGGTCGCGCGCGACCAAGTTTACCCTTAAAGGGGTGTCCGAGGAGCGTACCTATCCAGGGTTAATGTTTCTAAAATGTTAAATGGTCCTTCAAACTTAGGTGTTAGTTTATAATTGAGTCCTTTACGTACATTTCCCTGTATGTATACATTATCACCCACGGTATATGTTTTAGTTGGCTTCGCTATTTTATCATGATTCCTTTTCATCATGATTTGTGATTCTTCTAAATTCTTTCGAAGGATATCAAAACGAATTTTGCTTGGATTTATACATTCTTTTAAAGGATTTGATAGATTAGTTATAGGCGTTAATACATGGAAAGGCGTTCTAACTGGAGTACCATACAACGCTTCGTGCGGTGACATTTTAATTGATATATGATGTGAATGATTCAAAGTACTCAGTACCGCAGGTATTGCAATATCTCAGTTGGGGTCTGATCCCCCTAATGTTACTCTTAATATATTTAAAACCTCCCTATTTGCTCTTTCCACTAGCCAATTCGACTCTGGGTGATATATCAGGATATTTATTTTTTTTTATGCTAAGGAATTCACACAATGAGGTAAGAAAGTGATTATCAAATTCTCCACCCGAGTGTGAGATTATCATGTGTGGAATTCTATGTTTACAAATGTAACACTCGTAAAACTTCCTAGCGCATTCAATCGCAGTTTTAGTTTTAAGCGCTATTAGTTCTGTATATCGAGTTAAAGCATCTACAATTACTAAGAGGTGCTTATTTCCTCTGTCTGACTCGTAAAATCCTGTTAACAAATCTAAATGTATTCTTTCAAAGGGTTGATTGGGCACGGGATAAGTCCCTAGGCTGACAGGTGTTTTCGTATGCCCTTTGTTTTCCTGACATGTGCGACAATTAGCTATGTGTTTTTTTATATCTGTAAGCATCGTATGCCAATAAAACAATGATTTGGCTTTCTGTGACATTAATGAGAACCCCGGGTGTCCAGGTAATGGATTTGCATGCAACCAATTCAGGACAGTGGAAATAAGTGAGATTGGTACCACTACCTGGTCGTTAGTTACATGTGGTGTATTGCGGGTTTTCCTTGTCACGGTCCTACACAGAATATCATCTTTGATTACATAATTCTGCTGCTTATACTTTATATATCCCTTTTCCTTATGATTGCCTTTCAAAGCATTTATAATTGTTTCTAATTTCTGATCTTTTCTTTGCTCAGTCTGTAATAATTCAGCGCTCCAGCCCAAATCTTCTTGTTCAGATATCGTTTTAACAATAGGCATGGATGTTGATATATCTATTAATTCAGCTAAAGGTTCCGTACAAGATGACACGGGGTTGCGTGATAATGCATCAGCAATGATATTTGCTCTCCCAGGTAAATACCCGATTCTCACGCCAAAGTCTTGAATGATCAAATGCCACCGAGTTCGTTTGGGGCTGTGGTTGAAGCCTTTAAAGAATTCGGTTAGTGGTTTATGGTCAGTAAGAACCTTAACGGGATAACCGTATATTATGAACTTAAAATGCGCTAGTGAATTAACAATAGCTAGCCCTTCCTTTTCTATTACTGCATACTTACTTTCGGATGTTCTCAGTTTTCGAGAATAAAAAGCTATCGGGAAAAATTGTTTATTATATTGCTGAAGCAATACCCCTCCTACTCCTAAGTCTGAGGCATCTGTTGCAATGAAGAATTCCTTACCGAAGTCAGGAAATTTTAAGATAGGAGAACTACACAATTCATCTTTCAAGGTATTAAATGCCTGTTGATGCTGTTCAGACCATATGAAATCTACGGCCTTCTTCGTAAGATCAGTTAAGGGAGCGGCTAATATTGAATTGTTGCGTATAAAACGCCTGTAATATCCACTACAACCCAGAAACTGCTGTATTCCCTTGACCTTAGTATGTATGGGAAAGTTACGGATAGCCGACACCTTATCATCGACTACTTTAAGACCTTGGTTTGACACCATGAAACCCAAATATATTAATTCTGTTTTGAAAAATTTACACTTACTAATCTTTACCCTTAAGTTATGTTGTCTTAGTCCCTGTAGTACTAGTTCTAATTTACGTAGATGTTCTTCTAAGGTGTTGGAAAAGATTACAAGGTCGTCCATATAGGCATGCAATATATCCCCTAGCAAGTCTCCAAACTCTATGTTAATCATTCTTGTAAATGTTATGGGAGAACAACGTAAACCAAAAGGCATCCGTAAAAGTTCATAATGTCCCCTGGCTGTGCTGAAGGCTGTGTATGGGATACTATCTTCTTCTAATGATATCTGGTGAAAGCCTTTAAGTAAGTCCAAACTGATAAAATATTTATTCTGACCTAACAAAGACAAAATATCGTCAGTACATAGCACTGGGAATCGATCAGGGATCGTTTCCTCGTTTAGACGACGGAAGTCTACGCAGATACGCCATGTTTGATCTTTTTTGGGTACAACTATTAATGGAAAATTATAAGGGCTGTTCGATATCCTAATGACTCCTTCTTCTAGCATTTTACCTACTTCATCATTTATTTCATTCTGGAATTTCATAGGGAGTCTGTACGAGGGTACATAGATAATTTTCTGCTTGTCCTTTAACCTTTTTTGATGCTCGATCTCATCTGTTTTTCCTAACGATCCATCCGTAGTGGAAAAAACATCATGATATTTAGTTAAAAGTCCAAAAATTTTCTGCTGAATTTCTTCGTCTTGAATGTCTTTATTGATTTTATTTTTAATAGATTGCAAAAGGGATTCATCCGCAACTGATTGAGCGAGATTGATTTCAGGAACGGTAAGAATACGATGTTTATAAGCTTCTACATCCAAGATATGTTGATTTTTGTCAATTACTAAAATGTTATTTAAATGATTACAGACTTCAATATTATATTGTTGATGTGAGCCTACTGTATAAATAGACAATCCGTTAGTTTTCAAAGTGTCGGAAAGGATTGATATTTCAGATCCCGGTAATGTTTTCTTTATTTGCACTATTAAATTCGAATGTACGTTTGGCTCGATAGATTGCGTGCAAGATGATATTACGGGTGAACCAGAATTCTGCTGGGTCGCGTATATTATTTCTTTATCAGTGAGACAAGTTATTGGTTCTTCAACGTACGTTACGGTTACATTTGTTGTCTCCTTTTAATCCAAAACTGATAGAATTTTCCTTTGATATACACGCCATGCTTGGCAGGGGCTAAGATAATGTTTTGATTGCCCATAGATGGGTATCTTATAATTACAGCTGGATACATATCAATATTTTTTACAACAACAAATGTATCGGCCTTGAACTGAACATGAGTTATGCCTATTACATTTAATTCATTATTTCCTATACCCGAGAGTCTCACTCCGGATTTTTCTATCGGAAAGTTCAAAAACAACAAATGATGTGTCCTCAGATGGTCGGATGACCATTCTCTGTGAAGTATTGATAAGAACTGGCTAAAATATCGATATCACAGATATCGTATAGACAGTTATCTCAGCATTTAAACACAGAATGTAAACTCTACATTAGTATAGGAAGACACCTGCATCCAGTGGCGACACAACTCTTTCACATGGTTTGTATTTGTGTTTATGCTTCATAAAAATGTTACATTGCTGAGACCTGCAAATCGTATCCTGTTATGATCTTGTCTGACTACAGCAATTCTCACGCTAGCTTCTACCTCCACAATGACGTATTACGTCATGTGTTTTAAACATGTAATATATGACTATTACATATGTACTGCACGTGTTTCTTACACGGTCATACAATGTAATGTTATGAATTATTTTTATCTCTCTCTCTCTCCTTCATTGTTAATAGAATAACCTGTTTATGCTTTCCATTGCATGTTTTAGTTTGTTTGAATTTTTGTGACATACTTGCTCGTAACTGCCCGTTATCTGTTGAATAAATTTTACTTGTATTCGCCTGGCCTCTCTGTTAGACCCCAGCAACCACTTTGCAATGGTAATATGTTTTTGTGGTAAAGATAAAAGAATATTAAGTTTATGTTTTTTAAATATATTAGAGTACAACAAGGTGAATATAACTGATAATTAAAATGTCATAGTGAAATAATATATTCTTTATTTTTATGTAAAAATGGGTGGTTGTATGGAGAGGAACTGTGCAGTCAAAATACATTTTCTTAAAGATTTAGTTGTGCATTTTTTCGAGTTCTACTTATTTGCATCTCGTTATAAAGGGTTTCTCAAGCATGCTGAGCACGTTTGTGAAAGAGGGTGTCCCCTGATTAACTGCACATCCTTCAAAGAAGCCTTGTACCATTGGGTTGCTACGGAGATGTAGCAACAAGGCTACTTACCCACCATTTTGTGGTCAGGTCTATTCTAGTCTATTTTTCTAACTTTGCCTAGGTTAGGTAAAAACAGTGACATTCATTCTTCCTTATGTAAATTTAACAAAGACAAATAGCCCAGTGTGGAAAGGAAATAAAGAATCAATAATTGATATATGAAGTAATGAACAATTAAAAAACAATGCCATCATTAAAACAGATATTTCAAATATAAACTGTAAAAAAGGCTTATGATAGCCTGTTCAACTCAAAAATATTTGCTGCAAATTTGAACTTTTGAAGTTTCACTGATTCAACTAACCGATTAGGGAGATCATTCCACAACCTATTTACAGCTGGAATAAAGATTCTAGAATAATGTGCTATATTGAACCCCATGATGAAGGCCTGACAATTAGAATTAACTGCATGCCTAGTATTACTAACAGGCTGGAACTGTCTGGGATGATCTAATTGTAAAGGATGGTCAGAATTATAAAAATTGTTATACAACATGTATAATGAACTAATTGAACGGCAGTACTAGAAATTATTAAATAAGTAAGGAAATAGAAATTTAATAGACTGTAAATTCTTGTCCAACAAATTAAGATGAGAATCAGCAGGAGAACAATACTCAAAATAAGGTAAAATGAAAGAATGAAAATCTTAAAAGACTCTCTTAATAAGTCATTTTTTGTGCAACCGAAGAAGACACAGACCTAATGTGTTTCTCAAAAGTAAATTTGTTGTCGAGAATCACACCTAAAATTTTAAAAGAGTCACACATATTAAAGAAAGTGTATTAATGCTGAGATCCGAATGTTGAGGAGCCACGGTCCTTAACTTACTTACAATCATACTTTGAGATTTGTTAGGATTCAACTTCATACCCCATAATTGGCCACCCCATGCACTAACTTTAGCTAGATATCTATTAAGAGATTCAGAAACCCCAGATCTAAATTCAGAATAAATTGATGCAAAGATAGTAGCATCATATGCATAATCAACAAGCTTGTTTTCTAGGCTAAACCAAATGACATGTGCATGAAAAGTAATAGGCCAAGAACGCTACTCTGAGGAACACCAGATATCACATTCCTATACTCACTATAGTGCCCATCAGCAACAACTCTTTTCTATATATTACTATAAAACTCAATAATGATGCTAAGATATGACTCACACATTCTCAACTGTTTGAGTTTGAAAACGAGGCCTCATGATTTACACAGTCAAAGGCAGCACTAAAATCAAGCTCAATCCTACGAACTTCCTGACCACAATCAGGGGATTTCTGTACAGCATTGAAGATTGTGAGAACGGCATCACATGCTCCAAGGCCTCTATGAAAACAAAATTGCAAACTAGGGAACAGATGAATACCTTCAGCAAACCTATTGAGACGTTTTGCCAAAAGGCATTCAAAAGCTTTGCATAATATGGGAGTTATGGAAATTGATCTTCAAGCAGTTGAACTTGAGCTATCACAGACACATTTACATAGCGGAGTAACATTATCAATTCTCCAACAAGTGCTAAAAGCTTCTCTTCTTGCTAACTTTCCCAAAATACCAGATAAGTTTGGAGGTGAAAAATCTTCAGTCCTTCTAAAACACAAAGGAAAAATACCATTTGGGTCTACATCTCTAGAAGCATCAAGGCCCATCAAGAGAGCTTTAATTTCACCAGATAAAAAAGGTAAACTAGTTTAGCCTGAGGAAACCAGGAATGAGGAAGTTCGAGTTTCTCATTACGATGCTTATTGATAAACACATCAGCCACAAGGTTGTTTTATCCTTTGGACAGTGAGTCACAGAGCCGTCTGGTTTAAGTAAAAGGAGGAACTGTTACATATACACCAAAAAGTACACATTTAATGGTAGTTCACCACTTATGTTCCCAGGTTGTACCAGAAAGGGTTTCTTTTATGGTTAAATTTTATTCCTTTTTAGCTGAAGTAAAAACTCTCTGAGCAAAAGCTCTAAGCTGAGTATAAGTATTCAAGGTCAAATCTGATTTGTTACCTTTCCAAACGTGATAGGCCTCCTGCTTCTTCCAATAAGCATGTTTACACTCTTAATTGAACCATGTTTTTTCCTTCACTCGGTACCTTAGCACACGAGAAGGGATACACCTATAATTATGTTGAATAGATTCTCATTCAAAGCGAAAATAGGATCAACACTACTATACAATTGGGACCAATTCAAGCCCCAAAAAATCATGCAAAATCTCATTCCAGTCTGCTTGAAATTTCATATAAATCTTACATGAGTATGATACATCAGGGACAGGCTGCTCAATCCTTACTACTAATGAAATCAAGGCATGATCAGATTTCCCAACTGGAGAACCAACCTTACTTGTTATAACGTCATGAGAGTCAGTGTATAAGAAGTCCAAGCAGTTACCAAACCTGTGAGTAGCTCCACTTATGATTTACCTACAGCCTGATTCAGAGGCAAATTCTAAAGCTCTTAAGCCATGGCGATCGGTAGGAGAGATAAAACTTAACCACTCCTTATGGTGAGCATTGAAATCACCAACAAAGACAAAAGAGGCCTTTCTATCATCTCTTATTTTAGCCATAATGGTAAGAAGACAATTAAAGATAGAATCATCCATGTCTGGATTCCGATAGATCGAACACAAATAGAAGTTGTTATGCCTTCCACAAACTTTTATCATATGAATCTCATGATATCCACATTCATAGCAGGACTAATGAGAAGTAGGGTACTCAGTCCTTGTATACACCCTCATTCCCCTGGCACTAGGGATAGCATCGCATTTTAACACTATTGGCTTCTTAAACCCGGTTATAAGTAGCTCAAACAAGTGTATCATATTACGAACCCAAGTTTCTGAGCACAAAAGAATATTCTATTGTCTCGACACAACTGTAAGGGCTTGAATATTTGTATAAAGACCATAAATATTGCAATACAGTAGATGCCATTTGATGAAATCTGGGATGTACTGGTCTCCACACAGTATAAGAATTGATGGTAGTAAAATCGATACATCATACTTAAAAACTAAATTAACAAGAATGATAACAAAATCAATATGTAGAGAAATATAAATAAAATGAGTGACCTAACCCATAGACTATAGCAATAAGTCGGAAAAACTGGTCAACATGGAGGAGCCGATACACCATGCTAGGTTAAATACCCTCCAGGATAGCCCCTTCCACTGAAAGTAGGACAGTAAGGATGGTTTTAAGAAGAAAAAAAGAATTAAATAAGGAAAAGACAACATATTGATAAAGCCTGCCCAACACACCATTTCAAACAAACATGAGGAAAAAAAATAGAATACTGTGCCCGGATGTACCCTCAAGTAAGAGAACTCTAACCCAAGACAGTGGGAGACCATGGTACAGAGGCTATGACACTACCCAAGACTAAAGAACAATGGTTTGATTTTGGAGTGTCCTCCTAGAGGAGCTGCTTACCATAGCTAAATAGCCTCTTCTACCCTTACCAAGAGGAAAGTAGCCACCGAACAATTACACTACAGCAATTAGCATCTTGAGCGAACAAGAAGTGTTTGGTAATGTCAGTGTTGTCAGGTGTACGAGGAAAGACGAGAATGTGTCAAGAATAAGCCAGACTATTCGGTGTATGTGTAGGCAAAGAGAAACGAGCCGTCGCCAGAGAAAAGGATCCAATGTATTACTGTCTGGCTAGTCAAAGGATTCAATAACTCTCTAGCGGTAGTATCTCAACCGGTGTCTGGTACACTGGCCAACCTACTACCTTCACTATATACTTTTAATGTGACCTTCATTGACTTTTTAGTCTAGACAAAACAATCCTCGTTAATTCCATTTTTTTTTTTTTTGGTCAGGTGGAATAAGAGGGTGGAAGAAGGTAAAGGGAGTGTTACTCATTTCTTTTGGGGCAGTCAAGGCAGTCGTAAAATGCACGGCTTCACATGTAAATAGTGTATATTATACAATATGTTCAAAATTATGTTGTTGCTAATTAGACTAATGCTTTAGATAGCTATTTTCAAGTTATATTAGGTTTTTTTTTTATATATATATATATAGTGTTACCCACTCTAGAATATTTAATAAATTATCTTGTATTGTCATTGTGTATTTTGTAAATTTTGTAAGATCTATTTCAGCATAAATGAATAGAAAAATTATTGCATTCTTATTTCAACTTCAATTGAGTTTTTAGTAATTTTTACAGATATCACAATTGCACTCCAGGGCATAAGCGTAACATTTTAGGCATTTGATTATTATTTATTGATCGTCTTTATACCTATGACTAGTCCTCCAACCGACTGGACAGCTCGTAAAAAAATATCCTTTCATGCTCCCAAAATTCAGAATGATGTAAGTTACACTCTCTGGTTGACATGCTAAAACAAAGCAAAATCTTCGAAATATATTTTAAGCATAGTGTATGTTCTGCGAGTATGAAACCAGATTTCATATGTAAGTGGTACGAGTGTTCACTACATTCCTTCACAAGAAAAGTTATTAATGAAATTTTGATACATTGCTATCCTGGGGATTTAGTAATATCTTTGAAATATTCTGAATAATTCTCCACTTTCTGGTCTTCAGCAACTGACTCACCTATTGAAAAGTTGAATATATATCCGAGTTTCACCAAAGTACTAATCACTGATCATAATATTAATCTCTGACACGTTCTTAAATGAGCTTTTTGTGAACGCTGTATAAGGTTTATCAAATATTGTACCAAACTTTTCAGGCAGATAATCTAAGACAGTATCCCCCAGGATATGGTATTCGGTGCGTAGTTGATGGTGAGAGTGTTGCCTTTTTCTTCATGTGACACAATACTACCACATCATACAAGCTTATCCAAGAGATATTTGTTTAGCCCGTTGACATGTTGGGTTTCATATCTTACTTGTTACTCGTTTATATTAATTAAAATATCTCCAATTGCTTTATCAATTAGTTTTGTTACTTTATTCTTTACTTAT
>NC_090731.1:77782560-77790060 GCF_036898095.1 Palaemon carinicauda | reverse complement strand
ATAGAGGATTCATTGGCTAAATTCATTAATGGATAGCCAGTTCCCAGTGATGCACAGTGCCTATGTAACTAGGCAAGATATCCCTGCCGGTCTAGATTGATTCATGTGAGATCATCCGGCCGGCATCAGAAGTAAAGGGCGAAGAGTCATCTTGTGTATCACCTTAAACCCAATCTGTCACCCTGCTGGAGTGACTTCTTCGAGATTTAGGGGGCCATTTCCTACTCACCCAAAGTTCTCGTTAATCCACGATGCAATTGTTCATCCGTTTATACTCTTGTATAACCGCTGGCATACATGGATATATATATGTATATATATATATATATATATATATATATATATATATATATATATATATATATATATATATAAAACACATATACATACATATTTATTTTTATAAATACAAACATATATATATATATATATATATATATATATATATATATATATATATATATATATATATATATAAATATATATATATATATATATATATATATATATATATATATATATATATATATATATATATATATATATATATACATATATATATATATATATATATATATATATATATATATATATATATATATATATATGTATATATAACATATATATACATACATACATACATATATATATATATATATATATATATATATATATATATATATATATATATATGTTTATATAAATACAACCATATATATATATATATATATATATATATATATATATATATATATATATATATATATATATATATATATATACATATATATATAAATATATATATATATATATATATATATATATATATATATATATATATATATATATATATATATATATATATATATATATATATATATATATATATATGTATACATATATATAGATATAGATATATATGTATATATATACAGTATATATATATATATATATATATATATATATATATATATATATATATATATATATATATACATAATTATTTATACACACAGTTCCAGGAGAAACTGTAACTAGGTAAGGGGGTATTTGTCACATATAAAACAGTGTTGAAACCGTTTGAAGTCATGCTAATGACCTCTTCTACTGCCTTCCCTGGAGAATAGACATAGACTCAGCCCCAATTGGCGTCTAGAGGCTGTTGACGTCTTATATATAATGACCAGATCTTTTTCCTGTCTCCAATTTTATCGTTGCAGGATGTTGGGGAGACTACAGCCACGAGACCGGTAGAAACTGCTCTCAATTCGAAGAGGCAACCTATACCTAGAACCCCCTAGGCAAGATAGCACATACCCCATGACGACCAAAGAATCACGTTTTGATAGCCTGCCACGCCTGTTTTCAGTTTGAAGAGAGCCACGATCAAGGGCTACCGTCCTTCCGTTGTGCCCGAGGGCACCCAAGATAAGCTTTTTTAGACTTGTATTTTTCTTGGTATTATGTAAAGTAACTTTTGTTTGGTCTTCAGCTGTAGTCACGCCTGATCTATGATGTGTATTGAGTTGATGTAAGAGGACGTATTTAGTAATCATTTGTTTAATCTCGCTAACCAGAACTACTGACTTTGAGAAAGTAATTAAGTGCTCAGCAATGATGCAATAACTCTTTGTTCAAATACATGTAAGTTTGAAAGATCAGATTCACCTATACACATTAGAACATCGACGGGTGCAGAGACCAGCTAACACAGGGAGTTTAACAAAACAGCCCTTCACTAGAAGATGGGTTCGAACCCCGGGCTGGAGGGAATGGACAATACAGCAATTACGGCAGTTTTCCTCCTCTTTCGTAATATGTACCAGGTTTTGAAGACACAGTGCCACAAGAAGGGCGAAGATTTATATCTCTCGAGATGTTCCTTAGTTCGTAGAGGCAGCGACGTCGGAGCTGTGTTGGACCGATCGTCAGAAAATTGTTATGGCAAAACAGAGAATTCTAGGAAATGCCCATAGAAAAGTGAAGAGAGATCTCGAATTCGTCAAGGCCAGGTCTTGGGAACATCTGAAAGTACACCTACAACGGAGGTTAGAAATAGGTACCTCCAGTTTTCATCAACACTTATGTCCGGAAGGAAGGCGAACCATATTACAATCTTTTCACAAGAATGGCTGCAGACTTGGACGATTTCTTGGACGGCCATGATGTCTTGGAAGGCATTAAGGACCCTTGGTTGAAGAAGGTCATTAAGTCACATCTACCTGCATATGCGTGGTTTATACTGTTTCAACCTGTGCCCGTAGAGAGGGCTATGGATAACGTGAGAATTAAAATGATGAGTACAGAATAAGCACTCTGACCAGAAGGACATAGGCAACATCAACCGTCATCGTCATCATCATCATCCGGGAACCATTCGAATGGACAGAAGAAATCATCGGGCCAAGGACCAAACCATATGTCAAAATATCAGAAGAAGGCGCAGCGTTTCAACTGCAAACAGTGGGGATATTACGCTAGCCAATGTAATGCGGCTCGATCCCCCAACGCGGGAGCAACAGCAGCACCCCTGGCAGCAGGAGGAACGACACCTGCGATGGGAACAACACCGTATTACCCCAATCCCCCGGTGGGTTATACACAGGCAGGATGGAGGCCTCCAGTAGCACACCCGTTTCCGCCAGCGGCTTGGCCGACGCCGTAAGCACAAGGACAGCTTCCAGCGGTGCCAGCAGCACCCAGAATGACCTAATAGGAAGAAGACCGATGACAGCACCCTAGCAACCTGTTATCAAAGCTAAGTTCCCTTCCAGTATTAAAAACTGTTTAATAGATACAGGGGCATTTGTGTCTCTTATTGTGGAAACACACATTACAGTGAAGCAAGTTCAAAATGAGATTCCTTTAAAATGTCAAGGTCTCGGGGGAAAAGAAGTTTTCATAAATAATTTTTTATCTCATCCCTTTGAGTTGGGAGACGAGAAACTCATTCATGATTTCCACGTCGTCCCTAAGTTGAGTATGACGGGGATAGGTGTCAAATTTGGTTCAGATGCGATCTGGTTATTAGGTTTAAATGTACTTTTGTGTCCTGAGGGATTGACTGTAACCATGAGGGATCGTATCCTACCCATAGAAAGGACAGTTGCATCAGTAGCACCCATAATAGGACCTGTTGTTAATGTAACTGATAAGTGGGACCTTCGACTTTCACAAGAAGTGTGTATAGACCCTTGTGTTGCTATTGTGATTGAACTTTATATGTGTGAAAAAGATTTAATGGAAGGGGTTGGCGTACTTATGCCTTATGTAGACTTTGAAAATAACTTGTTGCAGGACTCAATAGTGCAGATCAAGGAAGGGAAAATAAGAGTATTGTTTCATAACATTACATCGGTACCAGTGTTACTTAAAGAGAACACGCTAATTGCATTGGTTGAAATGAATGTTGATTTAGTGTTTAATGCCACCTTTCAGCAAAGTACCTCATGGATAGGCGAATTGATTGGAGGTTGGACTGGACTAATTACACGTTCGGAACTCGATCATTTAGAAAGTCCGTTTACCAAAGAATCCAAGAATACGCACAGTATGATAAACAAAGAAATATCCCATACACATATTGTAGATGAGAAACTGAAGACAGTTTCTATAGCAGTAACTAAAGGACAGGAGGCATTGAGAGTGTTGGAAAATAGGATTAATAATTTCGGGGAAGAAATAGAACAAATTCAGAGATATATAATTTATGTAGAAAGTGCTACACAATTAGCTTTTGTAGCTAGTGAGCTAACTTTACACTTAGGAAACGTGGTGAGCCAGAATCAACAAGTGGCAACCACGAGGGAAATCACATTGGACATATTGCCTCCAAGGGAATTTTCAAGGATAATTAAGAAAATTTATGAGACTTTGCCAACGTTTATTCCACCTGTAGAGAATAATTTGGCAGAGTTTTATCGAATGGCACCCGTGACTGTTACTAAGTTGAAGGGAAAGTTTTTATTTTTTTGTAGAGATACCTGTTAAGAACGAGGATTCAGATTTTCGTTTGCATGAAGTAAAATCCATGTGGACAAAGAAAGAAACAGAGGAATTCGCAACCCGGGTATCGATTGATCAGCCGTACTTTGCTGTTAATAACAGGGACACTCAGGCCGTGTCATTGCCTAATTTGGAAGAGTGTAAGATAGGGAAAGCATGTGTTGTGTAAACCTGTGTATGCGCTTTTCGCGTCTTCCGCGCATGTTTGTTTGATGTATATCTGGAAGAGCCTAGTTTTGTACAAAGTTGTAGATTCGAGGTAAAAGCTGACTTTGAATTGTGTCTGGGAGACGAGAGTCGAAGTACAATGTGATTTGTGTCTCAGGGGATGAGGTTAGGGTGTTGACCTCAGGGGTCACTGTCTTGACACATTAGAATGGATGCTGTGTCCAAGGGCATGAGTACTGTTTACCCCGGCCAAAGAAAGAGGAAGAGTGAACGAGTGACAGTTAGAGACACATCTGTGGTGAATGCTTCTCTCATCCTGCCAGGTGTGAATGTGTCTCACATGTTAGTTCACCTTAACTTGACTTGATTAGGAACCATGTCCTTAGACCAAAAGCCTTTTTTTAGCCAGTTTATACATTTTAAAAACATCAAAATGGAATTTAAGCTTAGGCTTTTATTTAGCTACAATGTGTTTCAATTGCCGTCCTGACTGGAGTGGGCATATGTTGTAGCCGATAGTATGTGGTTCTGCCTGTCTCCGATGGCGGATGGCAAAGGGGGTCAGACCAGTTATGCTGACAGATCCTCTGCCTGTAGGGGAAACTTTAGCCTTAGAACCGAATGTTCCAAGGAGGACCGCCCGCCAGGTACCCCATGAAGGCGGAGGTCGAGGGAACATTCCTACACAAGGTGGGGCTCCGGGGAGTCTGACTAAGCCCTCAGGTGTACCGTTGAACGTACCGTCTCTGGCACGGTGTGGAGGTTTAACACCTGAGTTTGGTGTCGCCTGTAGGTTTAGTGTGTACACAGATGTTTCTTTCCTTTTATGTACTAGAACTTTGATTTGTAAAACACTTTGTTAGTGTGATATAGCTATATGAGAATATTATGACTAATAACATTTATGATATTTTTTTCTTTCTATATACGATGGCCATCATACATGTATCATATGTATTTCTTTTTACTATGATTTCTCTGTGGATATGTGTTTTTCTTTTCCATGGAGATTGGTTTGATTTTATGTACTGTGATTTTGTTGTCAACTCTTAATATACCATGTCTCTAATTACAGAATCCAGGGTGGAGTGTGAGACCAAGATATGCAATGACTCCCCTGTGATCTGAGATTAGCAAATTGCCGCTTAGACAAGCCTGAGGATTAAAATTCTATGTTGCGGGTTTCTTTTTTTTTTTTGTTTTTTTTTTTTTTGGTATAATTTGTTTTAATGATGGAAGACTCTGTTTCATATTTCATTTTGCTAATATGTAACCTTTGAATATTTTGATTCTTAGTTTTTGCTTGCCTATATTTTATGTATTGTTCTTCAGAGTTACTTACTATGTATTTTTGCTTTATACCTATATAACCTTTTTCAGTATTTTGTTTCTTGGTACTTAATCAACCACAATTTACCACATTTACCCATGTTTACTCATATGCATTGGCTTTCAGAATTGTTTACTACATTTCTTGTTCTTTTTGAGTATGTAACCCTTGAGTGTTTTGTTTTTGATTTAAGTTAATCATATTATGTATCTTATGTATTCATGTTTTTACAGTTTCAATTTTCTCAGGATAAAAAGCATAACCTGCTATTATGATACATGTGAACTTGCTTTGTTCAGACTCTGTAACTTTGTTGCTATTTGATTTTCTTTTGGGAGAAGTTGGGTCTATGTGTACTCAAAGCAAACTGCACCAGTACAGTCCTGTTTGGGGTTCTGTTTGTTTTTGATTGATATCAAGTAGAGTAAACTATGCTTTTGACACTCAGACGTTATTGGGGCTTGATTTAAAAGTAAAGTTTGTAGTAATTTGCTTTTAGGAACCTAGCACAGTTCCAGGAGAAACTGTAACTAGGTAGGGGGGTATTGTCACATATAAAACAGTGTTGAAACCGTTTGGAGTCATGCTAATGACCTCTTCTACTGCCTTTCCCTGGAGAATAGACATAGACTCAGCCCCGATTGGCGTCTAGAGGCTGTTGACGTCTTATATATAATGACCAGATCTTTTTCCTGTCTCCAATTTTATCGTTACAGGATGTTGGGGAGCCTACAGCCACGAGACCAGTGGAAACTACTCTCAATTCGAAGAGTCGACCTATACCTAGAACCTCCTACGCAAGATAGCACCTACCGCATGATGACCAAAGAATCACGTCTTGATAGCCTGCCACGCCTGTTTTCAGTTTGAAGAGAGCCGCGATCAAGGGCTAACCGTCATTCCGTTGTACCCGAGGGCACCCGAGATAAGCTTTTTTAGACTTGTATTTTACTTGGTGTAATGTAAAGTAACTTTTGTTTGGTCTCCAGCTGTAGTTCTCGTCTGATCTATGATGTGTATTGAGTTGATGTAAGAGCACGTATCTAGTAATCATTTGAAATCTTTTATATATAAAGACTGCTTAATCACGCTACTCCAGAATTAGTGACATTGATAAGGTGAGCTAGAGTGCTCAGTAATAATGTAATAACTCTTTCTTCAAATACATGTAAGTGTGAAAGATCAGATTCGCCTCTGTCTTATCCCGTTTCCTGAATTATAACTTTTAAAAGATAATTTGTCTGTACATTGGGACATGATATAATGAAATATATAGCATTCCTTGTTCAGAGTGTAAACTATTTTATGTCGGCCAAACAGCAAAAAGTATACCAGTCAGATTAAAACAGCATCAGGTGGCCGTCTCCCAGGGGTTCTCTTAATAATTGCTTTAGCCTCCCACTGGTTAGGGTCAAGTCACAGATTAGTTGATCAAAGGACGGAAAAAGTAATCCATGTAAATGACTATTTCTACTGTACTCAAGGTAGAAATTTGAATCTAAGCCCAGGTCTGTTTTCCGTTAATCCAGTATTATCCTTTTATCTAAAATCTGACTTCTCCCGGAATTATTAAGAAAGTGACAGCTGTTGGATCCCCTTCTCCAGTATGAATACAATGGTCTTTGTATATGGATTCTCATTGCTGAGTTTGATAATGTCCTGAGTGGATGAAAGTACTAACTCCATTCAAGTCTTTTTCATTTTTCCTTTCGTAGCTATAATTACACACACACACACACACACACACACACACATACACACATATATATATATAATATATATATATATATATATATATATTATATTATATATATGTATATTATATATATATATATATATAGTATTATATATATATATTATATAGAATATATTATATAAATATATATATATATATATATATTATATAAATATATATATATATATATATATATATATATATATATATATATATATATATTATATATTTTTATATATATATATACATATATATGCATATG
>NC_090731.1:77764414-77774414 GCF_036898095.1 Palaemon carinicauda | reverse complement strand
CCCACTCCTGAATCCGTGTGTCAATGTACTTTGGAAGTTTGGCAAGAAGTACAGGCACGGACCCAATCCTTAGCATCCTTAGAAATGCCGTGCCAAATGAACTTTGCCTTCAGCAGCTGTGCAGTAGAACGGCACGAGGGATGTGAAAGGCCGTGGATGAAATCAAACACCTGTCGGCGCATGGGAGCAGGAATCCAAGGTCGCGGTCTACCAGTACTAACGTCACAGAGGAGGGTGGTGTTGGAGTTTTCGAGGGGAAAATCCTCCCAACGGAGGGACGTGCAGGATGTCCTACAAGCTTGATACTCTGGATCCTGTCGTTGGGCTTCAGCCAGGGCGTTGTAATCCAATCCCAGTTGAACGGCAGCCAACGTGTTTCTTGACAGGGGCATCGGCAACGGGATTCATTTTCCCAGGGACGTATTGGAGGGTGCAATTGTATTCAGCCACGGCGGAGAGATGTCGGCGTTGACGGGCGGACCAGGCGTCAGACTGTCGAGTGAAGGTGTGCACCAGAGGCATGTGGTCTGTGCGAATGACGAAGGGCGTACCTTCTAAGAAATGGCGAAAGTGACGGACAGCCAGGTGTACCGCCAGCAATTTTCGATCGAAGGTAGAATAACCGGATTCTGCCTTGGACAGTTTTCTGCTGAAGAAGGCCAATGGGCGGGGGCGAGCCTTTGACCACCTGCTCGAGTACTGCACCAATAGCGACGTCGCTGGCATCGGTGGAGAGAAGGAGAGGGGCGTGTGGGATAGGAAAAGTGAGAGCCGCAGCAGTTGATAGGGCCTTCTTTGCATTGCAGAAGGCCGCTTCTTGAAGGGGACCCCACTTCAAGTCCTTTGGCTTGCCCTTGAGGGAGGCGTAGAGGGGAGCAAGAGTGGCGGCAATTGCTGGCAGAAAGCGATGATAATAGTTGATCATGCCCAAGAATTCCTGCAGAGCTTTGACGGTCGAGGGCGTGGGGAAATTCTGAACGGCTGCTACCTTCTCAGGGAGGGGATGGACTCCTTCAGGAGTGATACGGTGCCCTAAGAACGACACTTCGTTGGCGCCAAAGGTACACTTGTCGTACCGGAATACAAGGCCGTTTTGTTGCAGGCGGTCGAGCACGATGCGCAGGTGACAGAGGTGTTCCTCTTTTGAGGAGGAGAACACAAGTATGTCGTCCACATAACATACACAGAAAGGGAGGTCCCCTAAGATGCCATCCATGAGACGTTGAAACGTTGCCCCAGCATTACGAAGGCCAAAACAGGAGTAATTGAAGGTGTATGTGCCAAACGGAGTGGTGATGGCGGTCTTGGGGATGTCTTCTGGGTTCATAGGCACCTGATAATACCCCTTCAGGAGGTCGAGCGTAGAGAAAACCTTCGCTTTGTCACGTCGGCAATGTTTGGGAGGGGGTAGTGATCCGGTTCTGTTTGCATGTTCAGGCGCCTGTAATCCCCGCATGGACGGAGGGAGCCGTCTTTCTTCAGAACGATGTGTAAGGGTGACGACCATGGGCTGGAGGCCTTTTGGCAAAGGCCCATTTTCTCCATTTCGACGAACGTCTGTTTGGCGGCTGCCAATCGTTCCGGTGCCAGACGTCTGAATTTTGCGAAGACTGGGGGTCCCGTCCTCTTGATATGGTGATAAATACCGTGCTTAGCAGGAACCGTGGGCGTTTGGCGAAGTTCTGGACGGAAAACTTCCGGGTACGACGTGAGGAGGTGGGCGTAGGCATCCGTGGGTGCGCTGATGTGGAGAGCGAGGTTAGAGGGGGCGGGTTGAAGAGGTGTCGACAAGTACGAGTCCGCGTTGACCAATCGTCGGTGGGCAACATCGACCAGAAGGTGGAAATGAGAGAGGAAATCCGCACCGAGGATTGGCATTGTGACGTCAGCAACGAGAAACTTCCAATTGAATTTATTGTTTCCGAACGATAATGTGAGGCTCTCGTAACCGTAGGTGGGTATCGCAGATCCATTGGCAGCTACCAAGCGGACGTCGGCAGATGTAGACAGACTACGTTGTGCCTTGAAGAGTTTCCTTGGCAAAAGAGAACGACAAGCACCCGTGTCTACCAAAAATCGCACGCCCGTTCCTGCATCCTGTAAAAAGAAAAGATTAGAAACATGGGAGGCCACCGCCACAAGCGATGGCCTACTTACACGTTTTTTGGCCACTGACAATCTTTGGCACATTTCTTCGCGGTTGCCCCGAATCTGAAGTGGTAGTAGCAAAACTGCGGTGGATGGGAGGTAGTAAGTGGCTCTAGAAGTCGTTCGTTGGGGCGCGAGCGATTGGTGGGTGGTGGGCGGCTTTGTCGCCGCTTCGGCACGTCACGGGGTAGGCGTGTATGTCGTACGGCATTCATGTCAGCTTCCGTGTACGTTGAATAGGCATCCTCGTCGTCAGGGGTGGAGGCGTTGATGGAGGTCTTGAAGTGGCTGTCCATAAGGGCGTCGGCTTTGGTCATCAAGTCCTTTATGGGTAAACTATCGACATCGGGTATGGCAGCGCGCACAGGTTCAGGTAAACGGCGTATCCAAAGGGCACGGAGTAGGTTCACCTTACGAGGAGAGCCGTCTGCGGCAGGTTGAAGGCGAGCAATACTGGTCATTTCCCTGAGGGCAAGCGAAGCCCTTTGGTCCCCCAACGGTTGTTGCGAGAGCTGAAAAAGCTTTGCTATACGGGCGGCTGGCGACGGCGAGTACTGTTGCAGAAGGTATGATTTGAGGTCGTCATACGCTATTGGGGTGTGTCCTTGTTCACAAAGCCAGTCGGATATTTCTGGGAAGGTGTCCTCGGGTATCGCCGCGAGAACATAATCCGCTTTGGTGGTTGAGCGAGTCACGCCCCTGATACGAAACTGGACTTCTGCGCGCTGAAACCAAGCAAACTCCTCTCCGCTGGCAAACGATGAAAGTTTGAATGGAGAGGCCGTAGCGCCAGCTGCCGTAGAGTCCGTCATATTACCAACGATGGAGGGGCGAGGGGGTGGGGGTGGAAGGCGGTGGAAGCGAGTCGACTTCCGGGGTCACCAATGTGACGAAAGAGGGAGAAGGGGTGTGAAATCAAAGGCAGATTGGAAACGACTGAGTTATATTGTTGTGGAACACTCTCCTTATATACAAAACCTCAAGGCAACAGGACATGACAAGTTCACAAGACAGACAAAATCACAGAGAAAAAACCAGACTTGAATTTTCATGTTCGTTTTAGTGCGAGGGAAGAGCGAAGATACAACCATAATATATACAAAAGGAATTATGTACAATTGTGTGAAACACGGTTGGTACAAAACTATACACTGGGTTGCGTGTCAGAGTGAGAGTGGTGAGGAGATGATGGCGGTCAAAGTAGCTGGATTGCATTCACTGATATTCTAGAACCTACCTCAGCCTGAACTGATTCCATGCTACAAACATAGTATAGTAGAGATATGAGTGACTTTATAACTAAAGGCTAAACTTATTGTTTGAATATTTTACTTGCATTCTGCAAATACAGAACTTAGGAAAAAGACAGCAAATCGAAATATTATAATCAAACAGCCTTGGAGTCACAAGACAGCCATAAAGCCTGAGAATTCATAATGAGAATACAATCTTCAAAAGATACCAAAAACATCGGCCACAAACCAATATTATTCTCAAATGGTTATCCTAATTTTGATTACTTTTATGATGAGTTTTCTTTTTAGTTTTACTAATTTTACTGTGTGCTTTATTTGGACATAAATTATTTTTGTAAGCGCTATGATTCTGCTTAGGTTTGTAACATCCCAATTTGATGTGATTTTATACCATGTGGCTTTTTTTTCAAGACCTAATGCATGTTAATATATGTATGATATTGTTGGATGGAATATGAAAATCAATATGAAGTGGTTGTTTAACGATTTTTTATTTTTGATTCTCTAAGTATCCTTTACATAACAATGGAGGACGTTAATAGAAAGGAATGTAGAGTGTTCATAGAAATACCAGTATCATAATGGATTTATCATGCACATTTTTATCAAGGGACACTGCATATCTCAACAAGTTTGACATCTTTCCTCTGCTGATTCCATCTTGTAAATTATTCCCTTAAGATTTGGAAGGCAGGAATCTACTTCTCATAATCTCTGTGTCTCTTAAGGGCCATAAATTCAGATGGTTGTCATTCTCAAGCCTGGTGTTTTATGTTCTACTCTTCCTGTTTCACCATTCCAATACCATGAATTTCTCTCCAAGGGACACATCATACTAGAAGTTATGCATGTGTCCACCTGACAAAGAAACAGTATATATGAATCTTTATCAAGGAGCAATGCATGGCAAAATAAACGTGACCTCTTCCCTCTGCTAAGTTCATCTTATAGATTATTCACTTGAGATCTGAAAGGCTCAACTCCACTCGTCAAGTCTTGTTTGTCTCTCAATAGCTGTTAATTCAGATGGCTGCCCTTATCAACACTAGTCTCTTCTGTTCCACTTTTCCTTTTCCATTATTATTATTATTATTATTATTATTATTATTATTATTATTATTATTGTTGTTGTTGTTGTTATTATTATTATTATTATTATTATTATTATTATAATTATTATTATTATTATTACTTGCTAGGCTACAACCCTAGTTAAAAAAGCAGGATGCTATAAAAAATTCCCCTTCCAGGGATACAGCACACTAAATTTAGTCACAATTGGTTTTTCTGTATTCGTCCATCTGACAAAGAAATATTACTAGCGAATCTTTATCAAGATTATTCACTTAAGATTTGGAATGCTGGACTCCCCTTGTCTTATTATATCTGTCTCTCAATAGCTGTTAATTCAGATGAATCTTCAACAGGGAACACTGCATACCAGAATAAGCCTGACATCTCTCTGCTGAGTTCATCTTATAGATTATTCCATAGAGATCTTGATGGCAGGACTCTACTTTTCATATCATGTTTGTGTCCAAGGGGCTGTTAATTCAGATGACAGCCATTCTCAAGCCTAGTCTCTTCTGTTCCACTCTTCCTGTTCCACTATTCCAGTACTATGAATTTGTCTCCTACAGACAAACCATACTATTAGCCAGACTTGTTTGTTTTGCATTTGTCCACCAGACAATGAAACAGTGCAAGTGAATCTTTATCAAGGAACACTGCATACCGCAACAAGTTTCATTTCGTTCATCTGTTGGCTCTATCGTTTAGATTATTCACCTGAGATCTGAAAGCCTCAGCTCCACTTGTCATATCCTGACTGTCTCTCAATGGCTGTTTATTCAGATGGTTGTCATTATCAATACTAGTTGCTCCTGTTCCACTTTTCCTTTTCCATTATTCCATTACAAAGAATTAACTTTCTATGAAAATAGTATAATAGAATTAGTCACAAAGAAATAATACTAGTGAATCTTTATCAGGGAACACTGCATACCAGAACAAATTTGACTTCTCTACTCTGCTGAGTCTATCTTGTAGATTATTCACTTGAGATTTGGACTCCACTTGTCTTATCCTATCTGTCTCTCAATAGCTCTTAATTCAGATTGCTGCTATTCTCAAGCCTAGTGTTTTTCTTTCCACTTTTACTGTTCCACCATTCTTGTATCATTAATTTTTTTTAAGAGACACAGTAAACTAAATGTAAATAGACTGTTTTGTTCTACATTTGTTCACCTGGCAAAGAAACAGAAGTTAATCTCCACCAAGGAACACTGCATATCACAACAAGTTTGACCTCATCCCTATGCTGAGTCCATATTTTACATTAATTAATTCCTTGAGATATGGAAGGTCAAAATCCTCTTGCCATATCCCCTCTATCTCTAAATGGCAGTTAATTCAGACTGTTGCTATTATGAACATTAGTCTCTTCTGTTACACTCTCCTAGTTCCACTATTATAGTATCATGAATTCTTATTCAAGGGACATAGCATATTATTAAAAGTAGTTAGACTTTTTTGTTCGATATCTGTCTATCTGACAAAGAAACAGATAAAGTAGATATTTATCAAGGAACACTGCCTAACAGAGCAAAATCTGTTTCCTTCCACTGTTGAGTCCATATTGTAGATTACTCCATCTAGATCTGGAAGCCCTGGCACTGCTGGCCATATCCTGCCTATCTTTCAATGGCTATTAATTCAGATGGCTGCCAATCTGAAGAATAGTCTCTTTTGTTCCACTCTTCTTGATCTCTTATTTAAGTACAATGAATTCCTTTCCAATGGACATTGCGTGCTAGAAGTATTCAAACATATATCCACTGACAGAATAAAAAAATTTACAAGTGAATCTTTATCAAGGAACATTGCATACCAGAACAAGTTTGACTTCTTCCCTCCTCTGAGTCGATCTTGTAGATTATTGCTTTGAGATCTGGAAGGCCTGAATCTAATTATCATATCCTATCTGTCTCTTAAAGTCTGTTAATTGAAACAGATGTCATTCTCAAGCCTAGTCTCTTCTGTTCCACTTTTCTTGTTCCACTATTCCAGTATTATGAATCTTTCTCTAATTAACAGAGCATACTAGCAGTAATCAGAATTATTTGTTCTGCATTTGTACATTGCAAAAGAAACAGTAAAAGTGAATCTTTATATTTATAAAAAAAACTGCATGCCAAACAAGTCTGATTTCTTTCCTCTGCTGAGTCTATCTTGTAGCTAATTCCCTTTAGATCTGGAAGGCCAGAATCAAGTTGTCATATCCAGATGGTTGCCATTCCCATTACTAGTCTTTTCTCTTGCACTCTTCCTATTTTACTATTCTGGTACAATTGATTAATTTCCAAGCGACACAGCATATTAGAAGTGGTCAGACTTGTTTGTTTTGCATTCGTCGACCTGACAAAGAAGAAGAAAAATTTAATCTTCATCAAGGAACATTGCATACCATAACAAATTTTACCCCTTTCCTCTGCCGAGTCCATCTTATAGATTATGCCTTCGACATCTAGATTACCAGACTCCACTTGTCATCTGTCTGTCCCTCAATGGCTATTAATTCAGATAGCTGCCTATTTGTAGCCTAGACTCGTCTGTTTTACTCATCCTCTTCCACTATTCCAGTACAATAAACTCCATTCTTAGGGACACAACATGCAAGAAGTAGTCATATTTGTTTATTCTACATTTGTCCACTTGATAAAGAAACTGTACAAGTGAATCTTTATTGTGGAACACTGCATACTAGTAGAAGGTAGTCCTCTTCCCTCAGCTGAGTCTATATTGTATATTGTTCACATGAGATCTGGATGACTAGAATCCACTTCTCATGTCCTGTCTGTCTGTTAATGGTTGTTGATTCGGCAGCCTACTAATCTGAAGATTAGTGTCTTCTGTTCCAATCTTCCTGTTCCGCTATTCCAGTACCATGAATTCTTCAATTGACACACCCTACTAGAAATAGTCACATTTACTTGTTCTCTAATGTTTGGCCTATATCACATTTAGTTTATATCAGTTCACTCACCTGGAATAACATTAGTTTACTATTGTTGTACTGACAATCCCAGCTTCTTCGCTGACTTGTCTTGGCGTGATCAAATTAACGAATTGTATTGTTAAAATACATTTAATGTTTTTACAGCTACATTACTGCTCAGCTCTTAATGGCTTGAGATTCTCGAAAGAAAATATGTAAACAAAACTTGTTCACAAAAAAATAAAAAGATAACAAGAGCATAACTCGGAAAAGACTGGATCCTACTACAACACAAAAGTAAACAGAATCACATTCTATCTTGGGGACAATTAATAAATGATTAAATCCTTCATAACATATGCTACTACATTTATTCTGTATGTCTAAACATTTTCTATCAATGCAATACTGTGCAACACTACTTCTAATACACTTTGCACATATAATATCACAGTAAAAAATCATATCAGTGTCCTCCCCCTTAACTTGACATTATATTAAACTTTACAAAGCTGATCTATTCCTCCCATTGGGAAGTACTCTAACGTCATCCTGTACTGGTATATGAATAGATTCTGAATCTAAATCTGATGTTTGAGCATCTTTGTTGATATTTGATTCATTTGATTTTACTACTTCTGAAAATTTTTCATCTGTAACATTTACATGATCTTAAGGATTTTTATTTAACGGTTGTAATTGATCAACATGACGTTTTTCGATATTTCCTCCTGATACGTACTTTTATCGAGTATTGTATGATATTACCATAACATTAGATAAAAAAGGGAAAAATATAACTTTTGGGATATTGTCTAATTGCTTATACCATTTCTCTTCTAAATCACTTTGCAAACTTGGATACAACAAATATAAATTACACCTAATTCTCTTCCCAACCACACACCTGTTATGCTATGTGATGTTGTTCCATAAGACAATTAAAACTTTGACACATGAAAAAAAATGTTATTTGCATTTGCTTTTCTACACTTCATGTTATGCTTACATGTGTGAAGAAATCTTTCAGAGTCTCCATTTAAGGAAGGATGATACATTGCTGAAAATGTATGTCTAATACCATTTACCCTACAAAACTCTTTAAACTCCTGTGAGGTAAACTGTGGACCATTATCAGTTACAATTCTTTCTGGAATACCATTTGTAGAAAGAAAATTACATTAATTCTGTTACAGTTATGTAAGACGTTGTTGTCTTCATTGGAATTACTTCTGGCTACTTACTGTAAGCATCTACAGCTATAAAAAACAAATAACCTAAGAAAAGGTCTGAAAAATCCATGTGCACTCTCTGCCATGGATACATCGTTAATTCCCATGGGTGCATTCTAGCAAATTGAGGATGGCTCTATTACATATCACAATTCATACAATTTCTTACTAACAATTCAATATCTCTGTCTACATCAGGCCACCAAACAGAAGGCCTTGCAATAGACTTTGATCTGATAAAGCCTAGGTGATCAGCATGTATTCCGTACAAAACCTTATTCCTCAGTGAAGTAGGAATAACTACCCTTGACCCTTTCATTATACTACATTGTCTTATGCCCAATTCACTTTATATATCCTTATATGGTTTGCAATTTGCCTCGTTTCCACATAAGTCCTTCTCTGTCATTAAACTCAACAAAATCTTACTAAGTATTGGTTCTTTCTTGGTATTGTGCGCACTAACCTTTGCTGTAATTGGGACACAATATACGGAAACTAGTAATATACTGTCATCCTACTTTTTTAGTGCTTTGTCTACTGGAAATCTACATAAAGCCTCGGCATTACTCATCTCTGATGTAAGATGACATTCTTTATCATAATGATACGTGGCTAATATAATTGCCCAATGTTGTAACCAACGTAGGCAAATTTGCTTTTGGACCTAATATTGCTCTGTAACAAGTGGGAACTTTTTCCTTCCATAAAGATACGTATGAAATTTCTTAACTCATACACTAATACTAAACCTTTTTCTAGTTGAGTGTAATTCCTTTCTGCCCTGTTCAATACTCTAGAAGTAAATGCAATTGGCATTTTCTGTTCCAACTGGCATTACATGAGATAATACTGCATCTAAACCTATTTTCGATGCATCACATTCTAAATTAAGTGGTAGATCCACTTAATAATGCATTAGAAATGAAGGGGATGTTATTTCCTTCTTGATTCTTTCAAAAGAATCCTGAAAATCGTTTGTTCAATTCCACTCTACACCCTTATTCAACAAGTTATACAATAGCTGTGTAATTGTAGATAAATTCTAAATGAAATTCCCATAAAATGTTACCAAGCCTTAAAATGTTAGACGGGTGTCCATATTTAGAACAACCAAAACATTGCAGTGGCTTTTGCTTGAATGGTCATACTCTAATCGTTTTATTTTCTATGATAATATGGAAAGGTACATCGGCATCCTGGACTGTAAGGATAATCATTGATTTACCTGGGACTTTTTGTACTTTTCATACATTTAGTGGACAGATGGCCAGTACCTTCTCCTCTGTAAATTCATATAGATCTCTCTTAAAAACTAACCCCCTTCCTTTAATAAAATTTAGGAGGTGTTTGACATCTAACACAAT
>NC_090731.1:77736914-77751914 GCF_036898095.1 Palaemon carinicauda | reverse complement strand
TGGTAAAATCTTTGTTTTCAATATTTTGTTTGCACATTTTAGCATGAATCCGAATATTAGAATGTCCAGGGTTGGATATTCTGCAACCAGTTCGATACCTGACACCTGTATGGGAATCAATTCTGACCTTTAACAACCTCTTGGTAGATCCTACGTAGGTCCCAGAGCATTCCTTTTGACCTCTAGCTGGGAATCTTTCCATACTTAAATTATTTATCTATGTGAATATTTTAAGAAAAACTGTTTCCCCACCAAAATATTTTTAAAACTTCTTAACAGATTATTGAATGACAAGTTGGCTCAGACTCCAAAAACACTTAAAGTTCCTGACCTAAAATTTAATGCGAGTTTTCCTTTTTCTCCATGAAGATTTCCTTAAGAGAAAGTTTAAAAAAAATATCCAACAACACTTCCGAGCTGTGGAAGTTAAACTCATCCCAAAGAACCCACTCACTATTGCTCTCTTTTCCACTTCAAAGATCGATTGAGTCCTTATATGTCCTCTGGTGTTGTATATAAATATAATTGCCCAAAGCGTAACTCTGGGACCTACGTAGGATCTACCAAGAGGTTGTTAAAGGTCATAATTGATTCCCATAGAGGTGTCAGCTATCGAACTGGTTAAAGAATATCCAACCCTGAACATTCTAATATTCGGATTCATGCTAAAATGTGCAAACAAAATATTGAAAACAAAGATTTCACCATCATTGGTCAAGTGTCAAATAACCATGACTTACCTCTTCTTGGATCCATACTGATCAAACGACTAGTTCCGTCGTTAAATACCCAAGCTTCTTCTATTCAGTTATATTTGTCATAGATTTCTTTGGTTTGTTTTCTAACTCTTGTTAGCATACAGATTCTCACTACGCTTCTGCGAGGTTGGTTCCACTACTTTGTCTGATGTATATATATATATATATATATATATATATATATATATATATATATATATATATATATATATATATATATATATATATAATTTTTTCCTTTTCAATTTTCATTCAAATTTTAACTGATTTTTATAGTTTTGAATGAATTTGTAAAAAAAAAATTTTTTCTTAATTCTTTAGTATATGTTTTATTTTTAGCCCTGGACAAAGTGATTAAAAATGATGAAACGTTGGGAATAAAAAAAAGGCACATTTTGAACTACTCTTTCCCTATCCATACTATGAAATTTGTGTATATGTATATGCATATATATATATATATATATATATATATATATATATATATATATATATATATATATATGTATGGTATGCTGTATCCAATGGAGTAGAATTCATTATATTAGATTAGTGAAACAGAAAAGAGAGAGAGAGAGGGGGGAGCCGAGGGTTGAGATTGGCAGTCATTTGAAATAACAACCATTGAGAGACAGACCGACAGGATATGTGAGCTAAGGATGGGGGTTTTGGGGGAACCTATAGGTTTATCTGCTGAGTCATCGGCAGCCATTACCGAGCTCCCCATGGTCCCAGCTTGGACGGAGAGGGGGCTTGGGCGCTGACCATTTGGTATATATGATCAGTGTCTAGGGCAATATCCTGCTTAAGAAATGTCACCTTCCTTTGTCTCTGCCTTTCATGAGCAGCCTTTAAACCTTTAAACGGGAAGAGTGGAACAAACGATATTAGCCATAAGATTAGTAGCCAACTGAATGAACAGCCATTGAGACACAGACAGGATATGGATTCCGGCCTTCGAGATCTAAAGGGAATAATCTACAACAAGGACTCAGCAGTAGGATGAGGTCAATCTTGTTCTGGTATGCAGTGGTCCATGATAAAGATTCAATTGTACTGCTTCTTTGACAGGTGAATAAAGGCAGAACAAGCAAGTCTGACTACTACTAGTACACTGGTTTATTTGTATATGAATTCATTATACTGAAATAATGGAACAAGAAGAGCGGAACAAAAGACAATAGTTTTGGGATTGGCAGCCATGTGAATAAACAGCTATTTAGAGTCAGGCAGGTTATAACAAGTGGATTCCGGTCTTCAAGATCTCAAGGGAACATTCTACATGATAGACTCAGAAGAGGGAAGATGTCAAACTGGTTCTGATATGCAGTGTTCCTTGATAAAGATTTACTTGTACTTTTCCTTTGTCAGGTGAACGGATGCAGAAAAAAAACAAGTCTGACTACTTTTTGTATCCTGGATCCCTTTGAAAGTAATTCTTGGTGATGGAATAGTGGAAAAAGAAGTGTGGAGGTAAAGAGAATAGGCTTTAAATTGGCAGCCCTCTGAATGAACAGCCATTGAGATGCATAAATGACGAGTGCAGTCTGGTCTCCAGCTCTCGAGGAAATAATCTACAAGATGGACTCAGCAGTGGGTAGATGTCATACTGTTTCTAATATGGAGTGTTCCTTGATAAAAAATAATTTCTACTCTTCGTTTGTCAGGTGGACGAATGTAGAACAAAGAAGTCTGACTATTTCTGGTATGCCGTGTTCCTTAGAAAGGAATTCATGGTACTGGAATAGTGGAACTATCACAGTAGAACAGAGTAGACTAGTCTTGAGAGTGACAGCTATCTGCATCAACACCTATTGAGAGACAGAGAGGATATGACAATTAGATCTTGGCCTTCCATATCTCAAGGTAATAGGTTAGAAGATAGATTCAACAGATGGAATAGGTCAAACTGGTTTTGGTATTCAGTGTTCCTTGATAGAAATTCACCTTTGCTGTTCCTTTGTCATGTGGGCGAAGGAAGAATAAACAAGTCTGTATAACTATAGTATGATGTGTCACATAGAAAGGATTTCATTCAACTGGAATAGTGGAACAAGAAGAGTGGAACAGAAGAGTCTAGGTCTGAGCCTGGTAGGCCTCTGAAATACCAGCCATTGAAAGAAAGACGGATGACAAGTAGAGTCCAGTCTACGAGATCTCTGAGGAATAATCTACAAGAAGAATTCAGCAGAGGGAAGAGGTCAAACTTGTTCTGGTATGTAGTGTTCCTTGATAATATTCACTTGCACTATTTCCTTGTCATAAGGACGAATGCAGAACAAAAAGCCTGATTACTTCTAGTATAATGTGTCCCTTGGAGAAGAATTCATAGTAATGGGATAGTGGAACATGAAGAGTGAAACAAAGGACACTAGTCTTGAGATTATCAGCCAGCTGAATTAATGGCCGTTGAAAGACAGAGAGGATATGGCAAGTGCATTACGGCCTTGCAGATCAAAGGAAATAATATAAAGATAGACTCAGCAAAAAGAAGAGGTCAAACTTGTGGTATGCTGGAGATTGGCAACCACCTGAATCAACAGTCATTGAGAGACAGAGACGATATGACAAGTGGATTCTGGCTTTCCTGATAAAAGGGAATAATATGCAAGATTGACTGAACAGAGGAAAGAGGTCAAACTTGTTCTGGTATACTGTGTTCCTTGAAACAGTTTTACTTGTACTGTTTCTTTGCCAGCTGGACAAATGCAGAAAAGACAAGCCTGATTACGTGTAGTATGTTTTATACAGTGGAAAGAAGTTCTTGGTACTTGAGTAGTGGAAAAGGAAGATAGGAATAAAAGAGACTATGCATGAGACTGGCAGCCATCTGAATTAACAGCTATTGAGAGGCAGACAGATGACAAGTGAATTCCGGTCTCCAAAGGGGTCGAACTGGTTCTTGTATGCAGTGTTCCTTGATAAAGATTCACTTGTACTATTCCTTTGTAATGTGGACAAAAGCAGAACAATTAAGTGTGACTACTTCTAGTATGCTGTGTTCCATGGGAAGAAATTCATGGTACTGGAAGAGGAAGAGTGGAACGGAAGAAACTAGGCTTGTGATTGGTAACTATCTGAACAGCTACTGAACAACAAAGTAGATATAATAAGTGGATTTTGGCCTTCCCGGTCATATGGTAATTGTCTACAAGATGGACTCAACAGAGGGAATTGTAGGTACATGAAAAGACACATTTCACATGTACCAGTATTGTCATGATTATTATTATTATATGTATCATTTACTGCAATATCATGATTACCATTATTGTACGTATTATTAACTGTATTATGTACTTTCAACCATTATTTCAGATGTTGCATATCATTAGATTAATTCCTGTAATGTCATTGATATGATATGGCAACATTGAGTCAGCATTGGCAACACTTATCTGTTGTGTTCCCATGATTCAGTCTGTTCGTCTTCGTCCCCTTAGCTGATAAGTTATCTTTCCTCGTGTCTCACATATCTTGTGTATTTACTCTAATAGACATTGAGAACCTTCTTTTTAAGTTGTATCCTTGCCCCACCAATTAAGGTTAAGGAAGTTATCAACACGTACAGGAATAAGTCTAGCTTGTTCTGGTATACAGTGTTCCTTGATAAGAATCAACTTGGACAGTTTTTTGTCATATGGACGAATGCAGAACAAAGAAGTCTGAATAATTCCATTTTGTCATGTCCCTTAGAAAGGAATTCATTCTACTGGAATAGTGGAATAGAAAGAGTGTAACAGAAGAGATTAAGCTTGAGGTTGACAGCCATTGGAATTAACAGACATTGAGAGACAGACAGATGACGAATGTAGTTCAGTCTTCCAGATCTCTAGGGAATAATCTACAAGAAGGACTCAATTAAGGGAAGATGTCAAACTTGTTCTGTTATTCAGTGTTCCTTAATAAAGATTCAGTTGTACTGTTTCTTTGTCAAATAGATGAATGCAGAAGCTAGTGCTGACTACTTCTAGTATGCTCTGTCCCATGGAAAATAATTCATGGTTCTCAAGGAGTGGGACAGAAAAAGTGGAACAGAAGAGACTAGGCTTGAGATTGAATTTTTGGCCTTTTAGATCTCAAGGCAATAATCTACAACATGGTCCCAGCAGAGTGAATAGGTCAAACTTGTTCAGGAATGCAGTGTTCCTTGATAAAAATTATCTTGTTCTGTTTCTTTGGCATGTGGTCGAATACAAAATATACAAGTCTTACTACTTTTACTATTGTGTTTCCCTTGGAGAAGAATTCGTGGAGTAGGAATAATGGAACAGAAAGAGTGGAACAGAAGAGGCTATGCTTGAGACTGGCAGCCCTCTGAATTACCAGCTAATAACTTCCAAATTATCTAAATTATTTGAACGACTTTTGGTAAAACGTCTAAATAGGTTTGCTGAAGGTAATCACCTGTCCCCTAGTTTGCAATTTGGTTTTCGTAAATGCCTTAGAGCATGTAATGCCCTTCTTACAATCTTCAATGCTGTACAGAAATCCCTTGATTGTGGTCAGGAAGTTTGTATGATTGGCCTTGATTTTAGTGCTGCCTTTGACCGTGTTAATCATGATGGCCTTGTTTTCAAACTCAAACAGTTGGGAGTAGATGAGCCTTTTCTTAGCATCATTATTGAATTTTTGAGTAATAGATCACATAGAATTTTTCTTAATGGGCACCATAGTGAGTATAGGAATGGAGTATCTGGTGTTCCTCAGAGTAGTGTTCTTGGCTTATTACTTTTCATACTATTTACATATGACATATGGTTTGGTCTAGAAAACAAGCTTGTTGCATATGCATATAATGCTACTCTCTTTGCTCCAATTCCATCTCCTGAATGTAGATTTGGGGTTGCTGAGAACCTTAATGGAGATCTAGCTAAAACTAGTGCATGGTGCAAATTATGGAGTATGAAGTTGAATCCTAAAAAACTTCAAAGTATGATTGTAAGTTGGACAAGCACCGTGTCTCCTCAACATCTGGATCTTAGCATTGATAATGTTTTTTTTTTAACTTTGCATGACTCTTTTAAAATTCTAGGTGTAATTCTCGATAGAGAATCTACTTTTGAGAAACATATTAGGTCTGTGTCTTCGTGTATTGCACAAAAAATTGTCATATTGAGCAAGTCTTTTGGTGTTTTATTTCTTTCATTTTACCTAGTTTCGAGTACCGTTCTCATGTCTGGTCTTCAGCTGCTAATTATCATCTTTATTTGTTGGACAAATACTTACGGTTTATTAAATTTCTAATCCTCATCCAGATGTTAATCTGTGACACTGTCGTTCAATTAGTTCATTGAGAATGTTACATAAGATTTTTTATAATTCTGACCATCCTTTACAATCAGATCTTCCCAGACAGTTCCATCCTTTTCATAATACTACATATGCAGGTAATTCTGAAAGTCATGCCTTCTCCATCATGAGGCTAAATACTACACAGTACTCCAGAAGTTTTATTACAGCTGTGACCAAGTTGTGGAATGATCTTTCTAACCGGGTAGTTAAGTCAGTAGAACTTCAAAAACTCAAGGTACTTCTTGTGATTCTTCTGCACAGAGTTTTAAATTTACTTTTGCCTTAGCAACTTGTACACTTGCTGCAGAGGCCGAATGAGTGTGTTCATTTATTTTCTTTATCACATTGCTCTTCCCGGTGTGGATCCATCCATTGCATCTTCCCCTTTGTTCGCAGCGCCAAAACTTGATGTTTTGATCACTCTTGGATGATTTATATAAAACGTGAAGAAAACCATCGTGGTGAAATTTCTCTTTTCCGCGTTTGGAAAGAGTATCTGTTTCCCTTTTGAGGGCTTGAGGAAAACTGATAAAAATATTATGAAAATATTTACTCTTTTTTTAAATAAAAAAGTAAAGAAACTTGTTATGCTTATAAACAATCTAAGCAAATGACCTTGTAAAACTATATAATTATTAAGTTATTAAATTTCCAGAGTTATACAGCAAAACGACAAAAAAAAAAAAAAAAAAAAAAAACGATTGTCCCATATGCTTATAATGGGAGAACTTCTTCTTTCGCCGGTGGCGAATCAGCGGTGGTGAAATGGCATCGGAGGCGAATGAGCGGTGGCTAACTGTCAGTGGCTAACTGTCAGCGGCGAATTGGCAGCGGCAAATGGTCCCATCCCCATATATATATATATATATATATATATATATATATATATATATATATATATATATATATATATATATATATATGTGTGTGTGTATATATATGTATATATATACACATATGTATATATATATATATATATATATATATATATATATATATATATATATATATATATATATATATATATATATATACATATATACATATGTATATATATATATATATATATATATATATATATATATATATATACACATATGTGTATATATATACATATATATACACACACACATATATATATATATATATATATATATATATATATATATATGTGTGTGTGTGTATATATATGTATATATATACACATATGTATATATATATATATATATATATATATATATATATATATATATATATATATATATATATATGTACATATATACATATGTATATATATATATATATATATATATATATATATATATATATATATATATATATATATACACATACATACACATATATAATATATATATATATATATATATCATAATCCTCACAATCCTCATGTCCTCCCAAGTCTATCGATGCAATGGACCTCGGTTAGCTTGCATAGTCTTGTTTATCTTGAGCTTTTAATTCAATGTTTCTCCATTCATCATCTCCAGCTGCATACTTCAAATTCCTCAGTCATATAGGCCAGGGTCTTCAAACTCTTCTAGTGCCTTGTTGAGCCTAGTTGAAAGTTTTTGGGCTAATATCTTTTGCGGAGTGCAAACAGCATGACCAAACAATCTTCATCTACCATCCACTATGATATCATCCACATATATCACTCGAATAATTCCTCTTATAGTTTTTTCTAATCCAATCCTGCCAGTTAACTCCAAATGTACTTGTGAGGGCTTTGTTCTAAAGTCTATTAAATCTGTTAGCTCTTCTTTCATTGCCATACCACGACCCATGTCCATACAGTAACACCAGTATCACTAAACTAATATATAGCCTGAATTTTATTTGTAATTTCAGGCGATTTGATCTCCAAATTATACTAAGCCTTGCTATTGTCTAATTTGATTTCTTACATCTTTAATTAAACTCATATTCTAAAGATTCTGTGTTAGATATTAAATTTCCTTTAGTATTTAAATCATCCACCTCATTAATAATTTTTCCTTCCAATGATATTTCATCTTCCATTGGATATTCCTTTCTCATCATCTCTGTAATTTTTCTATTAATTTTGAAAGCACGATTTGCAAGTCCTGTAGTGCTCTGCTAATAAGGACAACGTTGCCAGCACACTCTAGGTCAGCTTTTAACCTGTTAGCAATCTAGTTCATTCCTTCCACATCCCCAACTGTTTTATGCATTACAAAATTCATGAGAAGGATAAACAGCATAAGTGGGAACACATTCCCTTGGAATACTCCACTATTCACTGGAAATTCCTTTGACAAGGCTCCACTAACATTAAATTTGCCAATGCTATGCACATGAACAAACTTAATCAAATTTACATATTTAAGCGAAACTCTACGATAATGCAAGACTCTCCCCAAAATTGACCAGTGCACATTATCAAAACCTTTTTCATAGTCCACAAATGCCATCAGGAGAGGATTTATATATTCTACATATTATTGTACCATAAGCCTTCAAATGAAAATTTGATGAGTACAACCTCTACCTTTTCTAAAGGCTGCCTGTTCATCTCTCGGCTTTTCATAAATATTTTGTTCTAGTCCCTTTAGAATGATCTTATCATATATTTTCATGATAACTGATGTAAGTGTGATTCCTCTATAATTATTACAATCAGTTCTTTTGAGCATTTTCACCATCACTCCTATCTCTCATTCATCAGGTTTTGCCTCTTCACGCCAAAATCTATAAAGTAATCTTGTTAGTATTCTGGGAGTCAGTTCATTTTCAGATAATCTCATCTCAGCAGTTATTCTATAGTATGTAAGGGTTTTCCATATCTTTTGTTTTTTAATGATAGCTTCAACTTCAAAAACACTGAATTTATTTATGGGAACATCAAGGTCTTCATCAGCTTCAAGTATATCAATCAAACTATTCCCTTGATATCTCCTATTGATAACCTCACTAAGGTGTTCCATCTAACGTACCCTTTCTTCATTTTCTGTTGCTATAACAGATCCAACTCTTTTTAAACGGCTTATACTTCTTCTTTTCTGCAGTGGAGATTTCATTAAAAATTCTAATTTTTACACAGTGTCCGCACCCGGAATTCATAGTTTTATCAGCCTCATCTGCGTTTCTGTGTAAATATTCTCTCCAGTCATTTCTGGTTTTTCTCTTGACTCCACAATGAGCACTGTCAGCACTGGAATACTTATTATGTTCTACATTGTAATTATCTTTACTTCCTCAAAAACTTTCAACAATAGATTTCTGTCTTTGTCTCCCTTCTATAGCATCCCAAGTAGCTTTCGATATCCATGGTTTTCTCCTTGTAAATATATGTCCCAAAACTTCACTTCCAACTGACTGATATATGTTCTTAATATCACAATATTACTCATTAATTGTCTGCTCTTCGTCTCTTAAAGTCTCTAAGACAACAAATCAATTCATACATTCAATTGCAAATGCTTCTCTTTGCTCTTTTCCTAGAATCTAAAAGCTTAGTTGTATCAAGCCTAGGTATTCTATCCATCTTTCTCTTGGGTACTTTCAGTTTTAATTTCAGTGTGGCAATGAGGAGCTGGTGATCACCACAAATATCTGAAACTCTATAGCTTCTTACATTTCTCAGAGTCCTTCTTCTCTCTATTAATGGCAATGTGATCTATCTGATTTTAGTAAGTGCCACATGGTGAAGTCCAAATGTACTTGTGTATGTTCTTGTATTAAACAAGAGTACCTCCAATGAAAAGATTGTTTGCTGAACAGAAACTTATGAAATGTGCTTCATTTTCTATACTTGATTATTTCTTCCAACATTAGCATTGAAGTCGCCAATCACAATTTTAATATCTTTCTCAGTGATCTCATCAATTATCCTCTGCACTTCTTGATAGTATCCATCTTTCTTTTCTTCAGGGGAATCATTTGTTTGGGCATAGAAAACTATAATACTCATATTGCGCTGCTTTGATTTGAAATTTGCTATTAAAAATATACCATTTACAGCTCTCCACTCGGTTAATGTCTTTTCTGCTCCTGGTGTCATCATCATTCCTACCCTTTCTCTTGTAACTCTATCTGATCTTTCTGAGTATATATATATATATATATATATATATATATATATATATATATATATATATATATATATATATATATATATATATATATATATTTATACATATATTGCCTTAGTCTGAAGTTTCCTTACCAATCCCCTTACAACATGTTTCACTTAGGGCCAATATATCCAAACTATATTTCCTAAATTCACTCTCCACTTCCTGTAACCTTCTAATCTAATCTATGGTTCCAACATTCCAATTACCTATTTTGAGTTTTTGTTAAGTATTTGTAAACCGGGAGATTCTTAGCACCCTGCTACGCCCAGGACTGGTGGCCATTCTGCCATTTTCTCATTCCATGACTGACTAAATCCATACAAGATTCATTTGCCACGCCTCTCTGTCTAAGGCAAGTGACACCAGCCGGTCCATACTAATTCTAGTAAGATCAACTGCCAGCCATCAGGAATAAAAGCCAAAGAAACAGTATGTCCATCGCCTAAAACCCAATCTATCAGCCTGCTGCCAGTGAATTCATTGAGATGTAAGGGTGCATATCCTTTACAACCAAATCTCTCATTACTCAATCAAATTACTCATCCGCTTAAACATGTATAACCGTTGGCAAACATAGATTGCTAAGATATACCGCCGGACACGATATGGAAGATATACTGCCTTGCACGATATATATATATATATATATATATATATATATATATATATATATATATATATATATATATATATATATACATGTCTATATATATGTATATAAATAAATATATATATATATATATATATATATATATATATATGTACATATATATATATATATATATATATATATATATATATATATATATATATATATATATGTATATATATGTATACATGTCTATATGATTAGTTATGTGAATTCGTTTGTAATTCAGGGAATATTAGCAAAGCACTGAGAAAAAATATTGGTGATTGAAATGATACAAAATAAATATACTATATAAAAGGTTAACAGCAATTCATAAGAATTAGCATCAACAAATAAATCATTCGAAATATTAAATCTAATATTCTAAACCTTAGAATAAGACCAGAAATTATACAATGAGAAAATTATACAATCACTTGTTTCACTGAAAATTAATTTTTAAAAATATTTAATTTTGATAATTAATGAAAAGTGTTAACCATAAAGAAATTTCCATATACGTAATTGTTACGCATACGTATTTTGGTTCACACAAGGTTAGAGAACTGTTGAGTAAAATTTTTAATGCACTTCACCGTTCAACCTAATCTCACAGGGCCTGCTACAAAAATGTATGTGAAAAATGTACTTACATTAACACGCATTTGATATTACAATCACTTGAAAGGAGAGAGGGCACACAAACGTTGGCTCTTTCAAAGGGATAGGCTGGGTCTCTTCTGCAGCTTATGCATTCGGGGGCTATATATAATGACTTAATTATTTTAGAGAATTCATGCAGATCATTCTCATAGCGTGAGGGGCATGGGTCTAGCGGCTAAGGTTGCCAACATATCAAGTCGAGGATGGGTACCAACGTATGTTGCAAAGTGATTCTCTTTCAGCTAACTCTACCCATCTACCTCTCGTGACAATAAAAAGAAGAGTAAATTTAATTTGAGAATTTTCATGCACTTTCTTACCACGTAGAAACATAAAAATGACGTAATCTTTCGTGCTCATACCTCGTGTGTGTCATACAGCATACCAAAACGAGGTTACACAGGACTTCGTAACAAAATTACGTGAAAAAAAGTTAATTCTTAAAAATAACGTAAATCTACATATACTGAACGGAATGAAAACACAATTAAGTGAATGACAAAAGTCATGTAATTTACATACATTACTTAAGGGGACCGTCCGCTATGGTGTTTGAAAGAACAACTTTGAAATATCAAAAATCATAATATTGTTTCTACATGTGCAGAAACATATCATGTATGCTCTCTAGAAGTTTCCGCCAATTATTTTTACAACTGATGAAGATAAAGCGGTCTTTAAATGATGACGTCATCTTTACTACGTTGTCTACATGACTGAGTTTGACAAAGTCGTCTTTGCGTGTTTATTTTTGCATTTGAATAGTGACTTTTTTCACTTGATTTTTGAAATATCATACGTCTGGCAGAGATAGAAGGCATTGGTAGTGGGTAGGCAATCGCAGACTACGATGTACGAGAAGAACAGCCAGAGTTTCTAAATGTGTATAGAAGCTATGTTCCATGTGTGTTTGTTTACTTGCAGTTCATATGTACATTGTGTTTTCACAATGTCTTTGTGATCCTCATAGGAGGGCCAATGTTACCTAAGGTCAAAAGAAGAACAAGAAGTAAGCAGAGACCAACAAAAAAAGAACCAAAAAAGAAAGGGAAACAGGAAAAAAAAGAAAAAAGGAGTTCAAAGCTGGAACATTCTAAGTAAAACTCTGGCAACAATGAGAGGCCTCTGGTAATTCATGACACCCTTACACCAAAAGTATTGATAAGCAAGGTTTAAATACCTTGTTTAGGGAGCATTCATGTAAGAATATACAATATAAGTACAAAGTAAGGTCATCGTAATAATGATATCTTGATTTTTTAATAAGAAAAGCAAAAATTTAAAGAAAATTTATATATATATATATATATATATATATATATATATATATATATATATATATATATATATATATATATGTGTGTGTGTGTGTGTGTGTGTGTGTGTGTATACACACAAACATACACACACACACACACATATATATATATATATGTATATATATATATATATATATATATATATATATATATATATATATATATATATATATATATATATATATATATATATATATATATATATATATATATATATATATATATCACTCACTCACTAAATTCCGCCCAGAAGTCTCCGGGTTGGGTCCTGCATCTGATGTCACCATTCTCTCCAGAGATCCCTATCTAATACCATCTGTGCCAGCTGCTGCAATGTCTCGCCTCTATTTGCTCTCCTGAAGGTTTTCACACATGAATCTCTTGGTCGTCCTCTAGGTATGTTTTCGACCACTTGTCCATGCAGTACTATCTTTGGCTATCTGTCCTGTTCCATCCTCTGTAAATGGCCAAAGCATCTCCTCTGAATTTCCTCCACTCTAATCAGAACTGTGTCCTCAACACCAGCCATTTTTCTGTCTCTCGTTCGTAATTCTGTCCTCCCAGCTTACACCACATATTCTTCTCAGACATTTCATTTCAAAGGCTAATCATTTTTTTCTTCCCTCTTCTTCAGTTCCCAACATTCAGCACTGTATCTCACAGTGAGGGTCACTATTGCTCTTAATAGTCTAATTTTCAACCTAATAGATGTATTTCTATTTGTCCAGATTCTTCTTAGCCTTCCTAAAGCTTTCTGGCTAGAAATGGAAAGATGGAAAGAGTAAGGGAAAGAGAATTTATGACCAAATCTCAGACTCAGTCTGGAATTGCTCTTTCCATTATTCCATCTGCTGTGAAAAACACTCCCAAATATTGAAACCCATTGACTTGTTCCACTTCTCCCTCTTATAACTGTATTTCTAAGGCCTCTCTTTGGCATCCAATTTTCATAATTTTGGTTTTATTATGGCTAGCAAATTACGTAAATTCCAGAGCTCCAAAACTTACCTGGTTTGTATTACATAATCTTATACACAAGAGAAATAGCTCCTAGCTCTGAGAATAATACGCAACGCCCAGATGATAATATATATGAAAAATGAATATATAAAGGGTCTCTTTACATCACACTCAAAACAAAACTGGGCTATTACTTCACCTTTAAAGGGAACTATTCTTAATTTACCCTCTTACTTCGGTTTTTAGTCAGGGGATACGAGTACAGAACTGAGAAAAGTTTTGGTAGTCAAAATAATACACGCTTTGAAATAAATATGTATATTTTATAAAGAAACAACAAATTTAAAAAGATTAACACCAAAAATAAATCAATTGAAATATTAAATCTGAACTAAACCTTACACTGAGACAAAATGATACTTTTGAAAATTTTACAATTACTTCTTTCGCTAGAAATAGATTTATGAAAATATTTAATTTTGACAATTGATGAATAAATGACACTTCAACACTTATAGAAAATAAATCGAAATTCACACTTTCATATACTTACCAGTTACTCTTTACGTCCTTAGGCTCACTCAAGGTTACTGAACGGCTAAGCAAAAAATTAATACAACTCCCTGTGTAACCTAATCTCACAGAGCCAGTCACTAAAACCAATTAATTTTATAATCTACTGGTACTCACATATAAACAACACTTCTTATAATTCAAACCACAGAAATTTCAATGTTTGAACAAACACAATTCACATTTAGGAGAAAATACTATCATTGTTGGAGAGCAAACGCTATTCACGCTTGAGAGGAATTATGTAGTGGCTGAATAGATGCTGGAGAGGACTGGCGGAAGCACAGATCTTGTGGGGAGTCAGGCTGAATCTCTCTGTCTCTCATTCATTGCTAGGTCCTTATATATTGACTTCATTTACTCTATAAAGCCCTAGTAAATCATTCTCGTAGCGTGGGGGCATGGGATTAGCGACATAAGGTTACCAAATTGCCATAATGAAAGTAGGGTACTATTGTCGGTTGCGAGGCATCTCTCTCAGCTAACTCTGCCCGCCTCCTCTCATAACATTAAAAAAAGATTAAACCTTAGTCTAGAACCTTCATGCCTCTTCAAACCACGTGGAAACATGATGCAGTCCCTAGAATGTGTGTCATAAAGCATACCTTTTAACAAGTTACATAAGACTTCATAACAAAACTACGTGAAAGGAATATTTAATTCTTTGATACATCATTAATTTA
>NC_090731.1:77706914-77719414 GCF_036898095.1 Palaemon carinicauda | reverse complement strand
GTGTCGTCATCCTTGTCAATATTCTGTAGTAACACGCTACCATGTCCATAATTACTGGCATCTACTTGAAGATAAAAAGGTTTATCAAACTCTGGTGCCCTAAGAATAGGATAAGATGACATTAATAATTTCAGTTGGTGAAAAATTTCTTTATGCCGATTAGTCCATTAAAATTTTTTCTTGCTCGAGGTAAGTTCAAACAATGGCCCCGTAATACTAAAATAATTTGGACAAAATTTCTTATAGTATCCAGTCATACCCAAAAATGTACGTAAAGACTTTTTGTCATGGGGTGTTAGATACACCATTATAGATCTTATATTAACCTCTTTAGGCAATACCTTACCACTACCTACTTCGTGACCTAAGTAAGTTACAGTAGCCTTACAGAAGTTACTCCTAGAAAGATTTATGGTAAGATTAGCTGCTCTTAATCTCCTAAAAACTTCTTCCAGGAGTTGATGTTTTTCCCAAGAAGAGGTTGCTATCACAATGTCGTCTAAATATGCATACACTCCTTCAAGTCCTTGAGTCACTGTCTGGATCATCTGGAAAGTAGATGGGGCATTACACATTCCAAATGGCATGACATTGTATGAAAAGAGTCCAAAAGGCACTATAAAACTTGAAATATCTTTAGCTCTCTCTGTTAGTTGAATTTGATAATATCCTTTCATAAGGTCGATCTGAGTCAAGTATTTAGCATCACTAATGGCATCTATGATATCTACTATTCTAGGTAATGGATAAGAGTCTTTAAGGGTAACTGCGTTTACTTTCCTATAATCTGTGCACATCCTATATTTGCCATTGGGCTTCTTCACCAACAAGCAAGGAGAGGCCCACGGAGAGGAACTTGGCAAAACCAGATTGTTTGCCAGTAGATAATCCACTTCCTCTTTTACAATAGCCAGTCTGTCTTTAGAAACTCTGTAGTAGGACTGTCTTATAGGTTGCACATCAGTCTGGATAGCAACATCATGTTTCACAATTGTGCCTTTTCCAGGAGTATCCGAACACAGATCGTTATATTGCTGAATAAGTTCTACCATTTGTTTCTTTTTCTCATCTGCCTCAAGATCCAGGTAGGAAGGGAGGGACTGTAGGATTTGCGAGTTCTCAGAGTCCTTCCATGACATCACAATTTCATCCAATAAGGATTTTTCTGCAACAGAATTGTTATCAGATTCCATTAGTGGTAGAGACTGTACAACAGCAAGGTTACATACTTCCTTTGATGGCGATCTTACATAAGGTTTCACAAGATTTACATGGACTACCCGAGAAGATTGTCTTTTATCTGGAGTCTTAATCAGGTAGTTAACTTTAGAAATTCGTTTAGCAATTACATAAGGTCCCATGAATTTCTCACGTAATGAATTACCAGGAATGTGATGATACACTAATACCTCATCACCAACATTAAAGCTTCTTACCTTTGCTTTCTTATCATACAGATGTTTCATACCTTCCTGTGCCATTTGCAGATTACTTTGAGCAAATTGCAGAAGCTTACTCAATCTCCGATTCAGTGAAGCAAGATATTTCGATGCATCAAACTCTTCTCCCTTTCTTTCACCCTGAAGAATTCTCTCCTTTATAGAAGTAAGTATGGTGCGTGGTGTTCGTCCAAACATAAGTTCGAAAGCACTGATGTTAGTAGATTCATTGCGAACACTACGCAATACATACATTAATAGGTCTAGATCTTCATCCCAGTCCTTTGCCGTCTCGAAGATATACTTCCTTAGTAAAGCTTTCATTGTCTGATGAAATCTCTTTAGGGCTCTATTGGTCTGAGGATGGCAAGCTGAGGCCAGAACATGATTAATTCTGAACAGTTTCAATGTACCTCTAAAAACCTTACTGGTAAAATTTGTTCCACGATCACATTGTATCTCTTTTGGAAAACCAAAGATAGTAAAAACCTTTAGCACTTGTTTAACAATTGTTTTTGATGCTATATTGCGTATTGGAATGGCAATAGGGAACCTAATAGTGGGACATAGTATAGACAATATATACTCATTTCCTTTACTAGTTCTATTTAAGGGACCTACACAATCTATAATAGCTTTATCAAAAGGAACTTTTGGTACAGTAACAGGTATTAATGGTGCCGGAGGAACAGACTGATTGGGTTTACCTACCAGTTGACATGTCGAGCAAGCGTTTACAAAGTTTTTTACATCCTTTTTCATACCTAACCAATAAAAATCTTCTGCCGGTCGCTGATAAGTTTTGGTGATTCCTAAGTGACTATCCACCGAGTGTGCAATCTCTAGAAGGGCTTTGCGGTGCAACTCCAGAACCACCAGTTGCTGTTTGTCCCCCCAATCGTCTTCATAACGCAGTTTAGGAGAACGAAAATGTCGTAGAAGGATTCCCCTTTCCTTATAAAAGTAAGGAGACTTCTGATCCTTCTCTGGTTGATCGATCACCTTCCTAAATAATGACTGTAAAGATTCATCTATAAGTTGGTCATTATCAAATTTATTAGGAGCAATATCAAATAGTTTCATAGCATTTTCAACGTGTTCAGAAGCACAATTTGAAAGATTAAGGTCAGGATTATTAGTAGTTGTTCTTTTAGACCTGGTTACCACCTGACATTGTTTTTCATTAACCTCGGGAGAGGTAATTAGTAAATTGCTAAAAACTGTCCTGTGGGCCAAGTCATTGCCAATCAACACATCGATATCCCTGCATGGAAATTCCTTTTCATTTAAGGCCACTTCTACTGATCCGTCATAGTACGGGCATTTCATTTGTATAGTTACTAATTGAAACACAGTTTCATGTGACAAATCTGAGACTGCTACATACCTGCCTGTAGCCTTTGATAATCGTTGAAGTTTTGGGCTGATGAAAGTTTGCGATGAAGCAGTATCACGCAACATAGTAACCGTTTCGTCCCCAACAGTTCCTTTGCATTTAAATATATCAAAATCAGTCTCACTTTCTACACAAAACATAACTTTCTTACCTCCAGGTGAAGTTACGTTAGAGGTCGGATGTCCTGTATTCGGAGAAGTGTGCTTGCTTGGAAAATTCTCCAAAGCTTTAGCTTTTTGCCGAGATTGAGCTACTTTGCATTGAGGCTTATCGCCGTCTTGGATCAAATGACCAATAGTCCTGCAAAAGGTACAGTAAATATCTACATTATCATTTTTAGACTGACCGGAGACCGTATTTACCCGTTTAGTCTTGTGAATAAGAAAATGCTCATCTGCCAATAATGCAGCTTTCTTAGGATCCTTTTCTTGTCTTTCTTTAATGTACATTGATATGTTAGCTGGAATTTTCCGCAGGAACTCTTCCAAAACATTTAGTTCTTTAAGGTTTTCAAAGGAAGTAACATATTCTTTATCAATCCATTTCTCTAACAGCTTAACTTTTAAAGTAAAAAATTCCAAGAAAGTTTGCCCAACACCTTTATTTGAATTTCTGAAATTTTGCCTATAACCCTCTGGAATAATACAGTAAGCATCTAACACAGCTTTCTTTAAGATTTCGTAATTTCTTTCTGTAATCATTTGAGCACAAATTGAAGCTGCCTTACCTTTAAAGGAAATCCTAATTAGTAACACCCATTCAGTCTTAGGCCATTTTAATGAAGCGGCGGTACTTTAAAAAATTTAAAAGAAGTTCTCTGGGTCCTGTTCATTAAAGATGGGAATCAATTTCCTGGCTTTAAACACGTCAAATTCCTCTGGAAAATCTTTCTCTGCTTTCCTCTCACTTAGCCTTATTTCTACCAATTGTCGTTCTAGTTTCAGTTTCTTCTTATTATCATTTCTTTTTCAATTTCTAAATTTTCTAGACGAACCTTTTCGACTTTAATCTTCATTCTCTCTCTCTCTTTCATGATCTCTAGTGAAGCTCTTTCTTTAGCTATTTCAGCTTCAGCCTTCTCTACTGAAGCTCTTTCTTTAGCTATTTCAGCTTCAGCCTTTGTTCTCTCTAACTCTATCATTAACTTCAAGGTCTCAGCTGTGGGTTGAGGAGCTTTCTCCAATGCTAAAGGCCATACTTTTATTGCTTCTTCCTCTGATATATAACCCTTATCGACTAACCTTGTCAATACCAGTCCCAGAATCTCTTTCTTAACTGCACCTGCAGGAACAACAACATCGTGGTCTTCCGCAAGTTTCAGTAACTCTGCCTTTTTAGCATACCTCAATGCTCCTAAATGTTCTTTAGGGTCTGCTGCAAAATCTAATGTGTTAAATGACATATTGGCAACTATGATATACACCTATCTTCGGCACATTTATGGTACAGTTTTGATATCCACAAAACAAAGCAAAATATTCAATAGCAAATAAACATTAAAAAATACGTTAACATGTAACTATAAAGTGACCAATAGAAAAGATTTGTGATATAGAGTTGGAAGGTTGATAAGGGTTAGCTACTCCCTAGTGAAGAACTTCCATCAAATATCACTACAAAAATGAAGGCTTATTTGCCTTTGTGGCTTTCAAAAGCCAATAGAAGTGACCCAGATCAATACTAGGATGGCCAAAAAGAAGCCATGATACCTCATAAAAATGCTTAAATGGGTACGTATCTCTAGTATGCTAGTGAACACTTAAGATATTTAGCATAGCTTAAATACCTGATAATTTGATGAGCCTGGCATACCCAAATGCTGTATGTGGTCCTCCCGCTGGTGCCACAATCATTCACCCACAATAACCGTTGATACACAAATTACAATATGTTACTCAAGGTGGTCTAATACTGTTTAAGGATTTTCACAGCACAGAACTTAAATTTCAATAACAAATTGGGCAATTGGGGCACTTAAACTATATAATATTAATATTCACAATGAATCAAAATTAACACGATCCCGGACAGGCCCCCACTGTCACGTTCCTCATATTCTCATTTCCAGATTCAAAACCTTCTTCCGAGGAATGCGAACTGTACCCTCAATGGCCCCAATGTTCTTACCACTTCAGTTATTAATTTATTCGTCAACAGCTACTGTAGAAAAATGATGAAACACCAACGGGAAAAGACACTCAAGAATGAATGGTAATACATTTATAAACAGCTTAAGTAACTAAAATAACACTTTACACTTTGGTTGGGTAAACCAGACTGCTCTAGATTTAAACAAATGGGAAAAAGTAAACTTATATGCCTAATCAGGGATTATGTACAATATATACAATTTATTGCCGATTTAGCGAAAACTAGATGGCGCTGGAGTGTTGGCTTAGCGATGGCTAGATGGCGCTGGACCGTTTGCTTAGCGATGGCTAGATGGCGCTGGAGCGTTTGCTTAGCGATGGCTAGATGGCGCTGGAGCGTTTGCTTAGCGATGGCTAGATGGCGCTGGAGCGTTTGCTTAGCGATGGCTAGATGGCGCTGGAGCGTTTACTTAGCGATGGCTAGATGGCGCTGGAGCATTTGCTTAGCGATGGCTAGATGGCGCAACAGAGAAGTAGTCAAAATAATATTTTTGTAATTATATATATATATATATATATATATATATATATATATATATATATATATATATATATATATATATATATATATATATATATATATATATATATATATATATATATATATATATATATATATATATATATATATATATATATATATATATATATATATATATATATATATATATATATGAGTTTTGTCCACTCAGGTTTTTGCGGATGTATACGTATATTTACAGACCCAAGCATAGAAAAACATGTTCACACACAACGGATTTTGGGCGAAGCGAAAAATTTATTTTTGGGTGAGGTAGCCATGTCGTCCTGATGGAGGTTCCTTTAAAGTAGCTTCCTTGGTTATATTTAACTACAGTGATATATCCCAGAGAATTTTACTTAAGGTATCCAGAATTCTAACTCTTGGCGGGAATATTCCTGGCTTTCGTCTTTAGGGATATCGCATAATATCAGAGGACGTATTCTTGACACGTCACATAGCTATTTACACCCTGAATAGCGTTTTCGCTTCGAGAGGGGAAAGTGGCAAGAATCGGAGGAGAGCCGTTAATAAGGCATGTTCTACTCCTACTGTTGAGTACATGTATGACTTCACGACTGGGCGCCATCTTGTTATTCCTTCATTTGTAGAGGCCTTACTCGGTGTTTTTCCTAGTGCTCTCACACTATTTCTGGATTATTTTCTCGCTATGATACTTTCTCCAGCATCATCTCCCTCTGGAAAGTTGAATATTATCTTTATTTTGTATAAATGTAAGATCTTGGCAGTTTTTCCTCGATTCAAGATTCAATTAACGTAACAAGTGTGGTTGCCTAGCCGGAGGCATATTGGACGCTGTCGTTCGCTATGCATGTGTCATTTAGTCATTCAGAAAGACCTTCCTGGTATGTTTCGCTTTAATAAATCTAGCTATTTAGCCTTTATTGCTAGGAAATTTTATATTATGCCGATAGTATTCGTCGTTTCGGCGATTTAGGTAACCGATCCTCACTTACGCTAGGCTTCATAGCCTAGGCGTCTAGCCCTTGCTTTCATGCATGATATATAGTTTTCCTAGCGTGGTAATTTTATTGAAGCTTTAGGCAATATCTTATACATGTAAGATATTTACTACATATATTTTCCTCTTCCAAAGATAGTATACGAGAGAGTTTCGGTGATTTAGGTAATCGATTCTCATCGCCTCTAGGCTACTAGCCTGGGTGCTTTAGTATACTTTCATACATGTCTCCGATTGCTCTTGTATCGCATTATTTAAATGGAGACTGTTACCTCCTAGTATTTTATAGGGCGATACTAATCTCCTTCGGAGATTTAAGAGCAATCTCTTCTGCCTCTGAGTTAGCCTAGGCTGAACCCTAGTCATCTTTACCTCAAATTGCATTCGGGTAAAACTAGGCTAGGGTATTTTTGTCCCTTCCCTATAACCGCAGATGCTGGTTTTGGGCTTTAGTCAGAACCTCAGTGTATTCCGTCTGTGGTCAGTTGCCGACAATAAGGTGAATTGAATTCCCTGGCTAGGTTAGGCTACCGACACAGGAGGCTAGACCTCCCAAGGCCTCACTTGAAGGTATTATATGATGTGATGCCTTCTCCCTGTGGCCTAGCAGACAGTCCTGTGCCGGCAGAACATAAGCCGAAGAATAGAATTCTTCTACTGCTTGGGGGACTCCGACACTAGACTCTGTTCCTTCTGTCTGAGATAGCAGCAAGGGTGCTGCCAATCTCTTTCTGTGTTGGGCTCACCCTAGGCTAGGGAATAGAATTCTCTGGCCCCTTGGGATAGTTCTAACACTAGAACAGTGTTGTGAGGTGAGGTAGGACTGGCTTTACTGCTGGCTCCTCTCTCACCCTACAGGACCCTCAGCCCTCCCCCTCTCTGTCCTTTACTGATGGCCTAGCCTTCACATACCTTGGCCATCATCCTACAATCGACCATAGTGCTGGTAGATTGTGTGATTGGCTCGGGTTTTCTGTCGATTGCTCGGCTGTGCTGGCTGCTGGCAGAGACCCTAACCCCCTGTCGAATGTTCTTTAGTCCTCTCTTGGTCTGTCTTCCATAACCCTGCCGGCAGAGGCCGGCAAGGTTGTGGGTGGATGGAGGCCTGAATGTTACATTTCCCCCTTCCATTTGAACCCTCATTCTGGATTGAGGGCAGTAAGGCTGAGCCTTTACATAACCTCATCCATGCTTTCTCTCTCTTATGACTAGTACCCAGGGTCCCAACTGCCAGCAGCCATTAAGGCTGCCGGCAGCCGGCTGGACTGCAGACCGTTGACATAACGTAACTAATCTGCCGGCTGGCATGGGTTGCCGACGATCGGCGACCCACTGGCGGCCGGCCACCCATCAGCTATCTGTCAGCAGCTATGCTGACTGCCGGCACCCGGTCGAACGGCTGTCTGCCGACTTATTTCTCACCGCCGGCTGACGGAGGCCGCCAACTGTCGTCGGCCTCCGGCAGGCAGCGATCTACAACTGCCAGCGGTCTGCTGACCATTGCCCCTAGAAGGCAGTACACTCTCTGACTTGAACCCAGGTACTAGCCTGCCGGCGTATGCCGGCGGGTACTGCAGTATATGACTGTACAGTGGTCAGTATAATTGCGACATAGATCATACCACAATCAGAAAACCCCGGTATAGAAGAATACCACCGGTCCCTACCTTCCTAATGTAAAGATGAGGACCTGTCTTTTCCCTAGGGCATCTTCGGATGCAGTAATCCCGCAACCTCAAGCAGAGATCCCCCTCGTCCAGATTCCGATACAATCTGATGTATCGGATGCGATGAAAGACATCCAATTAGAAGACAAGATGTCAGATGTGTCAGAAGGTACTGAACGGAGTCTTCTTGCTGAAGATCAGGAATAGGAGTCTTTATTGGCTCCCGAGACTGACGACGAAGGAACCGAAATAGTTTCGGTTTCATCAGCTCCGGTGGCAGAGCCCGTCTCCTCGACCTCCTCTGCCCCCCAATTGGCCGACATGAGTCAAACCTTGTCCTCGATTCTCACTATGGTCCAAGACCTAAAGAAGCAGTCGACTGAGAAAGAAGTTGCGCTACGGTTGGAGATGAACCAACTCGCAGCTTCTTGTGTATCTCCAAAGAAGCTAAATGTAAAAGATCTTCCCCCTTTCTCGGACATCAACCCATGGAGGCATGCTGAGCACATGCCCATGTCAGGAGGAAAGATCTTCATCTCTGACAAGCTGGGCACAGTTCCAGTCGAAGATGTGGGATTCTGGCCCAGTCAAGGGACCTACCCAGACTGCTATGTTCGTCTGAGGACGGAACCACCCTCTAAAGAGGAAACAGAGCCGAAAGAGGTCATAATCCTTGACCTCCCCAAACCTCAGGCTTTGTTTTCCAGCACATTGAAGGAGAGGGCCTTCACTAACTCCAAAGTGCCGGTTCTGAGCAAGAAGCACCCGTCCTTTGTTGCTTCTTCTTCCCGTGCCTTCCCCTTTATGGAAGAAGGGTATAAGGCTGCCTTGAAGGCAGTCAAGGCAGGGAAATCATGTACCACACTTGAAGAGTGTAGGCCGTTCCCCCTCGTCCTACCTTGGACGAAGCTGATTAGAAGGATGTTCATTATACCTTCTCAGTCGGGAAGTTGGAGGCCGACATTGCCGGACGTCAGTTCGGTGAAGACCTCCCTAAGCTGTCGGACTTTCACCTGCGTCAGGAGCAGGAAACGAAAGAAAGACATGCTGCCTCAATGTCTCTTCAGACCGGACTGAAGACGATGTACATGGTCTTTGCCAAGGCTCACCTTGCAACAGTTACAAGGGACCCATACAACTTTATCAAAGCCAGAAGGGCTTGTAGAGAGTTCGTGTTCGCCTCGGCTGTGGTGAGGCACAAACTGAGGAAGCTGATATCATCCAGTATCTGGAGTAAGGACCTCTTTCCAAGTGAAGTGGTTAAAGAAGTCGTCGACAAAGCTGCCATGGAGAATATAAATCTTCTCCAAAAGTGGGGCTTGTCGATGAAGAGGAAGTCTTCCCAGGATGAGGGTCCCCAACCCAAAAGAAAGACTAAGAGGCCAAGAGCGCCCTCTCGCCCACCTAGACAGCAACACCTTCCTGCGGCCTTGGTGTTCCAGACGGTTGCACAACCACCCACCACGTACCAATTGGTATCCCAGCAGCTGGCGACACAGTCTCCTGTCTTTACCCCAGCCTTCGATAGAACATCCACAACCTTTCGGCCGAAATCTAGAGGTTCCTTTCGAGGCTCCTCTAGACGCTCCTCAAGAGGCAAGGGCAACAGGGGTGGACGTGGCCAAGGAGGCAAGCCCTCCGGCCAGAACTCCAAGTGAGATGCTTCCGGTAGGAGGGAGACTCTTCTCTTTCTGGGATCGTTGGACCTTCGATCCCTGGGCCCACAGCCTAATCAAGAACGGACTAGGTTGGAGCTGGAACACAACTCCACCGACTTTCCCTCAATTCTTCCAACACTCAACACCATTCTGGAAGAATATGTCCAGGAACTCTTAGACGATAGTTATAAAGACAGTAAAGTCCATCAAGCTCCAAGGATGGCTGTTTTGTGTTCTGGAGAAGGACTCGGAAAAACTCAGAGTCATTCTGGACTTATCACCACTCAACAAGTTCATGGTGACCCACAAGTTCAGGATGCTCACCCTTCAACACATAAAGACCCTACTTCCCGAACAGGCATACACATTCTCCATAGATATGGTGGACTCATATTGGCATGTTCCAATCAATCGACAAGTTTCCTCCTACCTAGGATTCAAGCTACAAAAGAAACAATATGTCTTCAGAGTCATGCCCTTCGGACTAAACATAGCCCCAAGGGTATTCAAAAAGCTTGCAAATGCAGTCATTCATCAACTACGCCTAAAGGGAGTTCAGGTAATAGCCTTCCTGGACGATTGGCTGGTGGGGGCAGCATCCGAAGCAGAATGCATGCAAGCCTCCAAGGAAGTGATGTAGTTCCCGGAACATCTGGGATTCAAGATTAACATAGAAAGGTCTCGACTATCTCCAGCTCAAAAGTTCAATGGCTCGACGTTCAATGGAGCTTACAGTCACACCGCCTCTCCCTTCCATCAAAGAAGAGGAGAGAGATAGCGGAATCTGTCAAGAGACTTCTAAAATCCGATCGGATATCAAGATAGCAACAAGAGAGAGTACTGGGCTCCCTCCAGTTTGCCCCAGTGACAGACCCATTGCTGAGGGCACAATTAAAAGATGCATCAGGAGTTTGGAGAAGATATGCATCAAATGCTCGAAGAGATCTGACAAGACCGATACCAACTCGTCTGCTATCACTTCTCAAGCCATGGTTGGAGACCAAGCACCTAAAGAAAAACATGCCATTACAGGCACCTCCACCCTCAGTCATCGTTCAAATGGATGCCTCAAAGGAAGGATGGGGAGGCCACTCTCACCAACGGAAAGTCCAAGGAACCTGGTCCTCCCTCTTCAAGACCTTCCACATCAACATTCTGGAAGCCATGGCAGTTTTTCTATCTTTGGAGAAGCTGAAGCTTTACTACTCGATCCACATCAGACTGGTCCTGGACAGCGAAGTGATAATGAGATGTCTAAACCAACAAGGTTCAAGATCGCCCCAAATCAACCAAGTGATGTTGGCCATCTTCCGTTTGGAGTAAAAGAAGAGATGGCACTTATCAGCAGTTCACCTTCAAGGGTTCCACAACGTGACGGCAGACGCTCTATCCAGGCTCACACCGATAGTCAGAATGGTCCCTAGACGCAAGATCATTCTCCTTCAACTTAAGCAAAGTCTAAGGACTGTAGATAGACCTCTTCGCGACGAGCGACAACAAGAAGCTACCTCGATATGTAGCCCCGTACGAGAATCCTCTAGCAAAAGCAGTAGATGCAATGTCCCTAGATTGGAACAGATGGTCCAGGATTTATCTGTTCCCTCCAACCAACTTCCTGTTAAAGGTCCTCAACAAACTGAGATCCTTTCGGGGAACAGCAGCGATAGTGGCTCACAAGTGGCCCAACAGCATCTGGTTCCCTCTAATAATGGAACTGCGACTGAAGCTGGTCCCGTTGCCGGATCCAGTTCTGACTCAACAAGTGCAGAAGTTGACTGTATCCGCTTCATCACAGAAAACCCGAAACCTTCATCTCATGATTTTCTCGCCTCAGCAGTCAAGAAAAGGTTCAGGATTTCAAAGGACAGTATAAACTTTTTAGAAGAATATAAGTCAAAATCTACTAAAAGACGATACGAGTCATCCTGGAAGAAATCGGTTGCCTTTGTCAGGGCAAAGAAACCAAGAGAAATCTCGACAGATTTCTGTTTATCATTCTTTATTCATCTCCATAAACAAGGTTTAGCAGCCAACACGATTTCTATGTGTAAATCTGCCTTGACTAGACACTTGCTACATGCCTTCCAGGTGGACTTCTCTAACGAAATCTTCAATAAGATCCCTAAGGCCTGCATTTGGCTTCGTCCTGCAGCACTTCCGAGGCCCATTGCTTGGTCCTTGGACAAGGTTTTTCCTTTAGCCTCAACCCTGAACAATGAAGACTGCTCTTTAAAGGATTTGACCAAAAAAGTTATATTGTTATTTGCACTAGCCTCTGGAGCCAGAGTTAGCGAAATAGTGGCCCTTTCGAGGGATAAGGGCCATATTCAGTTCACGGAGTGTGGAGAACTGAATCCCTTTCCTGACCCAACATTTCTCGCTAAGAATGAGCTACCCACCAAAAGGTGGTGCCCCTGGAGAATCTGCCCTCTGAAGGAAGATGCGTTTCTATGACCAGTAGAGTGCCTAAAGGCCTATCTTCGTAGAACTTCAGACTTTAGGGGAGGACAGCTTTGTAGGGGAGAAAACTCAGGTTCGACATTGTCTTTGAAACAATTAAGGGCGAAGATCACCTATTTCATTCGCAGAGCGTATCCAGACAGTACATCCGCAGGTCATGATCCGAGAAAAATTGCTTCGTCTCTGAACTTCTTCCAGAATATGAATTTTGAAATTCTTCGCTTGTAT
>NC_090731.1:77689414-77694414 GCF_036898095.1 Palaemon carinicauda | reverse complement strand
TCTAATCTCGTTTTTACTTGGCGTTTAAGTCTATCTATTTTTCACTTTGTATTATTTGACTAAAATGGATTATAATGCTAATGATAAAAACTTCCGTAAATCAACTGAAAGTATCACATTTGTCATAATAAGACTCGTCAAACTTCGCATATTCTATATCCAAAATGGTATTGATATCTTATGTATTTTGAAATATTTGTAAATGATGTTTCAATATTCATATCGGTAAACGATTCGATATAATTATACAATTAAGCTGAATTAACCATCACTTAATTATCCGGATGATCTATTGTCTTCAAGTTGTTTTTTTTTAAATCTTTTTACTAATTTCCCCCTTTTTTCAATTCAGTTCTCGTAAGTTAATTTATTTAAATGAAACAAAAAAGATATTTAAATCCAGATATTTGCGTTAAAATTTTTAGGATTCATTCCTCGTTCACTGGATCTAATATTGCCACTTGATGCTTTGAGAGTCCTCGATAACCTTTAACCTTTTTTTTTTTATTCTGAGCGACCTAACTTGTGAGTCGTACCCACTCCGATATACTTTCCAATTGAGTTAGAGTTAAGAAAGTAACGTTCGAGAGGTCAACTCTTTTTTTCTCGTAAATGTTAGTTACCTTTTCGAGGATTAATTTGATCAAATATGCAGGAGTTTTATTTGGTCTCCAGAAATAGTCTTTTTCGTGGAGTTATTTTACGATACGTATTACGTGATTCGATTTTTTTTTTGGCTTCATTCAAGCTCGGATTTTGAAATTGGGGGGCCAAGGGCACTTGTATATAAGAAAGAGATCCTAATTATATATATGTATATATATATATATATATATATATATATATATATATATATATATATATATATATACACGCACACACACACACACACATATATATATATATATATATATATATATATATATATATATATATATACATATATATATATATATATATATATATATATATATATATATATATATATGTATATATATATATATATATATATATATATATATATATATATATACATATACATATACATATATATATATATGTATATATATATATATATATATATATATATATATATATATATATATATATATATATATATATATATATATATATATATATATATATATTTTTTTTTTTTACGGAAACGTGCGTAATGTAAGGTTTTGATTAAAGTTTATTACTTTTTTTTTATTCTTAAAATTTCGTAGATTAAGGGTAATTTATGACTCATTATTAATTTTATATTATATTTACTCAAGAAAAAGTATGGATTATTTTTGTGTATATATTTCACCAATTTGTTCAAAATACTATTAATATTTTTACATTATCTACAAAAACTCCCTCCTTCTAAATCATACCTTAGTATATTCTTTGGTCCATTGACTGTGGTCCGCACTCAATCAGCCAAAAACGTCTTCACCGATCTATAGATTTTCTTGGCATCATTTGCACAAATTCCAATAGACGTCTCCATTCTTAGCCCTTTTTATTAGCTCCATTGTCGATCTATAATAAGTTGACACTTATCTGTTCATAATTTCATACCCCTGAACATTTAATGTTTATATATTTTTTTGTTAGTGATAGCCGTTCACCAATAAGATAATTTACTTATTTTTTCATATATATCATGCACATTACATCTTATACACATTTTCCCACTAATGAATTTTCATTGGTCGCTTAATTAGGATTTTTTTTTTATTTTAACAAAAAATCATCATCGTGTTTCCAATATTTCCAGTTTGTCTTAATGTTTATTTTTTCTTTTTAATAAAAACATAAGTTATTTTCTGCAACAGAGATCAACATGGAATAGTTTTCATAAAACAAAACATGAACTAAGCAAACTGATTTCACGAATTCTTCTCATATCCCATCTGATGTATAAATGTCCTTTTCAAGCAATAGAACTAAGATTGAATGAACAGTATTTGATCTCCTCTCTATATACAGTATGTATTTGAAGATTTAAAAGTTTAAAGATTGTTCTTGAGCGGCAGAGGAAAGGGATAGAGCAATATTTATTATTATGGTCCATACCCAAGCCACCTATCCACTCAAGTTAGGGCCAGTGAGGGCCAGGTAAATTGGTAATCGCTGCTGATGAGTCTGCAGTTAGACCTAAGGGTTTCACCATTCCCTAGCTACTATGGGGGCGGTGAGGTTGCAAATATTACGAAAAACTATCTGATTTGAAAGGGACAGTAACTTCCAATACAGACGATTATTTACTTGATAATTACCAAATCACCACTTTTACTAAACATATGGTCTTTCCGTTCCATTGAAATTTTATGGCTAACCCGTTATGATATTAATATACAAGGCATAGAAGAACTTTTTCAGTTTCCTTACCAGGTTACGATTCGTGTTTTATTGCCCAAATAGCTGTGTTCCCACTGGGGCTCGATTCTCTCTCTCTCTCTCTCTCTCTCTCTCTCTCTCTCTCTCTCTCTCTCTCTCTCTCTCTCTCTCTCTCTCTCTCTAGCATATATATTCCTTTTGATCTTCCGATAGCGGCTAATATACTGTGTTATTATTATTATTATTATTATTATTATTATTATTATCATTATCATTATTATTATTATTATTATTATTATTATTATTATTATTATTATTACTTCCGCCAAGGAAGTTATGCGATTACCTCTGCTAATGAAGTTGGAAGTAAGTTGTTTTCGCCCATTTTTGTGTTTGTAATGTATATGTGTGTGTTGGTGTATGTGTGTGCGTGTGTGTGTGTGGGTGTGTTTGTGTGTGTGAACACTTTCTTGGCCCCAATTATAATTGTAAAGTAAGGAAACTTGCAGGAATCAACTGTTATGTAAAAAGCTGGATATGACTGAAGTTTGGAAGGTCAAGGTCAAAGGTAAAGGTTACGGTCAAGCAAATTGTCCAACTCACGTAATCAACCATAAGTTTAGCCATCGTTGTCACAAATACTCCAAACTTGGTTCATATTTAAGTGTATGGAAATCCATGACAAATAATATTTGTTAAGGTCAAAGCTCAAGGTCGAGGTGGAGAAATAAGATGCCTCGCCAGAAGTCTACGGTGTACTGGGTGCCCCTCTATTTTGTTTATTTATTTGTCTGTATGCGTCTGTGGACAGATTGAATTACGTCAAAACTACACAACAAATTTTGACAAAATTTCCATTACAGATAGATCTTAAGTCATGTACGACCCCATTAAATTTTGGAAGATGATCCTTTTCCGGATCCGGATTCTAGACCCAGATTTGAATTTTTCGCCATTTCAAAGATAACGTCATAACTACGCTGTGGATTTTGACGAAATTTTTATCCCAGATAAATCTTCGCTCATGCTCGACTCCATTAAATCTTTATAAATTAATTTGGAGATGATCCGTATCCAGATACGGATTCTCGATCAGGATTTTCATTTTATCCATTTTGAATATAACGTCAAAAGAAATGAACGAATTTCGTCGAATTTTTCCCCACAGACAGATCTTAGGCCATGTACGGCTTCTTTAACCTTTGGCAGGGGTCAGAAATCTCTGATTATTATTATTACTATTATTATTATTATTACTATTATTATTATTATTATTATTATTATTATTATTATTATTATTATTATTATTTATAATATAATGATAATGAATAATAATAACTATTATTATTATTGTTATTATTATTATTATTATTTATAATATAATGATAATGAATAATAATAACTATTATTATTATTGTTATTATTATTATTATTGTTATTATTATTATTATTATTATTATTATTATTATTATTATTATTATTATTATTATTATTATTATTATTATTATTATTATTTTAGAATATTTTTTTTTTTTTACTATTATCATCATTGCTATTATCATTGAGTTATGATTGAAAAACACATTCTAACAAGAACCCCACCTAACCTTTGGTTCTACACTTAACCTAACCTAGGTGCCATATCCTTACCTACTGGATAAACTATGCACCTCTAGTGGACTTCTGCCCTTAGACCCTAATACCATCTGGCTTACTCTAAGAGTAGGTTTCAATCTTTTATTTGCTTACCAACCGGCTTTACTCCTGGCAAGGTAACGCTAAATCGAAATATTTCGTAAATCGTAAAACTAATTTCACAATGTTGTATTTCAAATTAAGATAAACAATATTTTCATCTTAAAGAAGATTTATATCAGGAGTAGTATGAAAGTTTACATCTGTCCTAACCAAGAAGACACACCCCAAAACAAGATACTCCCCAGATCTTGAAACGCCGTTAATACAAAGTTAACCAATTTGAAGGTAGGTGTTTTAAGCATTGATAATATGGGACTTAAATGTGTACCTTCTTTTTGTACTTTCATCAGGTGTGGTGTTAAAATTCCTCTAAATTTGAAAATCATTTTGTACTACCTGCTATAGCAATACTGGTTTTTAAGTTTGCTAACTTATATTTTTAACATTGAGATAATATATCGAATGTTGTTTTCTCTTTTAATCCTATAAGTCTAGGTTTTAAATAGAATGTTTTCTTTTTAATCTATAATTCCACAAAAAAAAAAAATAAACATAAGAGACCACAATTGAAATAGATCCATTGAAAAGGTCAGTTACTTCATATATTTAAACTAAAACCCATTCAATTGCATAGTACCAAAATCTAAACGGTCTTTCTATGGTTTTTTAGGGGGGGGGGGGTGTTGTTAAAGAAATATGACAATTTAGTTTTATAACAGCTTATAAATAGCTGTTTATGGTATATACTGCAGAATTGTTATAACAATACGGTACTGTAATGACTTATAAAGTAATATTAATTTTCGTTCTAATCCATACATACTCTAATCCATTTAAAAAAGAAATATAATGAAAATATACATACAAGAGAAACAGAAACGTAAACTAAAGTAAATGACTCGAAAATGCCAGAGAACTGGCATCCGGAACATATGATGGTAATTATTCTGAGATTCACATGAATAGTCTTT
>NC_090731.1:77671914-77684414 GCF_036898095.1 Palaemon carinicauda | reverse complement strand
TGTGTGTGTGTGTGTGTGTGTGTTTGTGTGTGTATGTGTGTGTGTGTTTTCATACATACATAAGATTTATTATATTTCAACCTATAGTTTTATATATTTATTTACGTTATAAGTACCAGTACCTATTTTTGTTACTTAAAAGGTGTGTGACAAATATCATTGTGACTTTGTCACTGGAATTATACCAGACTTCAATTAATGAACCAATCAACCTTACTTTGAGAAATCCATTGACATTGTCTACATGCCAAGCTGATATACTCGTATCAAAGTATTCATTAGCTTTGCTTTTCTAAAATAATGTTATCACTAATTGCTGGAAACCATAGATTTATGAGGGATGAAAAAAAAAAGAAAAAAAGAAATGGACACTTATACATTTTACTCATCATCACTCTCAAGGAAAAATTTTTTTTTCTATTTCTACCAATGTTTTTATTTAATTTTTTATTTTATTCTATTTTTTAGTCGCAGATCTAAAATTTGTAGGAGTCCGAGTAGAATATCTCTCAGTGCGATTCCACACCCCTGTTGTAAACCTCTTCTATTATGTTTGATAATTTGTGTTAACCATCTAATCATTATCTACCACCATAAAACATTTTATTGCTCTTCTGGCTCATTTTATATGTGCAGTACACAGTCTTTCCTAACAGGGATTTACTCGGTAGCCTAATAACAATGGGAATGAAGGAAAGAAGGCAAGAAGGAGGGGGGGGGGGAGTACTAGGATAGCCATAGGTGTAAACACCGAAGGAGGATTGGGGGAACCTCTGCGTCACAGTTACGTGATTAAGTAACACTTCTTCGAAACGCTCTGAAGGAAGGGAAGAAGTTCCTCTTTTTTCTAAGAGTAATGGGTTAATTAAGCACATCTGTCAATTCATTGTACCACCAAAAATTAGGCCAATGTTTGAAACATTCATTGCTGTAGTTTCATGGAATTTCATAAGCCAGTTTGTTAGATATTTGGGAAAAACACTATTACACGGCCTCTGGAAACGATAGTAGTATGGAAAAAATCCAAGACTGAGACATGGAAAGACGTTAGAGCGTGTAAGTAATGGTTAGAAGATTAAGTGGGGAAAGTCGTTAGGCAATATTTAAAGGAACAGAGGTTGTTGAGTGATTGAGAGTAGGGGATAGCTGTTTTATGAAAAGTGATTCTTGAAAGGTAGAGAATAGCTATTGGGTGATTGGGCTAGTATTTTGAAATTAGAATAGTTAATTGATTGCTTGCATTATTGAGGGTGATTACGTATGGAAGAGAATTCTTTTTTATTTAAAATATAACCTGTACGGTGACTCACTCCTCTATGAGAGTCAATGCGGATCCTCAAGAGACGGTTGAAACAACCAATATAAGTTCCTAAATTACATTTAGGACAATTGTATGAATAAACAATTGAGGACCCCATCAAATCTGGTAGTGTCTTTGAATGTGAACATGCTGCCTATATATAATGGATTAGTTAATAAAAACTTGAAATTAACATATGTATACAAATTAGAAAGAGCTTTCTCAAGTTTACATTTAATATTTTTATGGTTATATATAAAGGGTAGAGACACATACATTTGTTTTTTTGGTACGTATAGTACGGTGGCTTTCGGAATATAAAAGTTATCTAAAAACTGTTTTGTAAATCTATCAAACACGTCACATGGATAACAGTTCCTAATAAAATATGATTTTAAAAATTTAATTTCTTCGTGGAATCTACCCCAATCTGAAGAAAGATTAAAAGCTCTAAAAATTGATGTTTTACAAAAGTTTACTTTAAATGAAATCGGACAGTGACTAAAAAAGTTTAACCTAAGTCCTGTAAAAGTTTGTTTTCTAAAAATGCCAGTACTAAATGCACCATTACAACGTGAAATCTTAATATTTAAAAAAGAAAGTTGATCATTATGTTCGCAGTCTAAAGTGAACTTAATATTTGAATGAAATGAGTATATGTACTCTAAAAACTAAGTAGCATGGTGTCTATCTCTGAAAAGAACAAATGTATCTTCGACATAACGTCTATAAAATAGGGGTTTAAAGGACACAGGGCACTGATCAATGAACAACTTTTCTAGGTGGCACATAAATATATTTGTAAAGGTAGGGCCCAAGGGAGAACCCAATACCATACCATCGACCTGTTTGTAAACTTTGTTATTGAAAATAAAGAAAGTTTCTGTTACGGCAAGTTTAAGTAATTTTTTAAAAGCCTTAACGTTAAAACCATGAAATGAGGAAGTCGGGTTGGGAAATAGTCTAGTTAAAATAATGTCTATTGTTTCTGATAGTGGAATATTAGTAAATAAAGAGGTAACATCATAACTGACCATAAAACTATTGGGATCTTGCTGGAGAATGTGAGGTACAAACTGAGATGAGTTTTGCAAGGTGTAAGCATTGGAAGTGAGATCACTTAGTAGAGGGGCTAAAAATTTAGCTATACCAAAATTAGCTGAGTTGTAAGCAGTCAGAATGGGACGTAATGGTATGACAGCTTTGTGAACCTTGGGTAAACCATATAAAACGCTGAAGGATGAACCAGTGCTGTATAAGGAATGGTATGTTTCTTCTGATAAAAAGGATTCATATTTGAGTTGTTTCAGGTTACGGTTGATTTTGTCCTCTACTTTATAAATCAAACTAAATGCTGGAGACCTAATTTCACAAAATTTACTGTTGTCTGAAAGAATGTTAAGCATTTTGTCGGTATAATCCTGTTTATTGAGAAGCACCACACCTTTACCCTTGTCAGGGCGACATAAAATGATATCACTACGCAGTGATAAAGATTTTAGAATATTAAAATCTTCTTTATTGAAAAATTTAAACCATGTAGGTTACTTTAAAGAGGAATAAGCTTCATGGGCAATATTTTGAATTGACTGACGGGCTTTTTCTATATTATTATGAGAAGGGAGGTTCCGAATATTACTAAAAAACATCTCAAACGGTAAGAAAAACTTAGAGAATCTGGGTCTGAAATAAGGAAGACAAAACTCCAACCACAAAGAGAGCAAAAATTCTTCCTTTTTGGAAAGGGTAGTCTGAAAACTTAAAAATTACATACCTGGGAGCGAGGAACTTCGGCCTTTCAATACTCAATTTCGAAAGTTTACGTTCATGTACTGATTTTGTGTCGGAAATAAATTTAGACAAGTTACGTTTTATATGAGATTTGAAATACATTTTATCAAGTAAAGATAACTATTCATAAAAGGATGACGTTATAGATGACACGTGGGACTGTAAACGGGCAACATATTTTGTTTTTAGATTAATTTCCATATCCAAGAGTTTAAAAAAACGGCAGACCTGTAGAATTCATTATCATAAAGAGAGGAATGATAAAGTTTAAATTTCACAAAATTAGGAACAATGTTACTCATCTTGCAATACAAAAGAAATACATGGTCCAGTTCAACCTTCTTCAGTTTCTTCGTGGAGGATTCAAGTTGACGGTAGAGTCTGACTGTAGATCCATTGTATTTGCGTCGCAAGTAATTAATGGCATTTTCGCTTCTAGATAGCTAGAGGTTTAGTAGAAAGGCGAAGGAAAGCAGATACTTCAGCATTTGGACAGTTTATTTGCTAAGCTTTCGGGAACAACATTTCCCATCATCAGAGCTAAAAGAGGGAATTTAAAACACAGATCAATAGACATTACATTAAGTTAATGAAATTCAGTTAAAAAGGCAAGAATTATAAAAAAAAAACATCGAAATACTTAAAAAATGAAGTGGATGAAATATGACAAATTGTAAATAATATTTATTTTTTCTAATTATACAAACCTTAGCTATTTAATATGGGTAATTACTGTCAGCGTAGCTGAAATGACAACCCATTAGAATTTTAACGAGGGTTTACTACCCTACCGCTAGTAGGGGTAGTATACTATCCCCCCCCTGTGCTGAGCTTCACTTTGCTTAGAGGTAGGACTTCACAGGTGACAGGGCCGGCGGGCAAGTTTGATTAAATAGCTAAGGTTTGTATAGTTAGGAAAAATATAAATTATGTACAAATTTGTCATTTGTTCCGTAACTGAAATACAAACCATGCTATTTAATATGGGTGACTCAACCCTTAGGTAGTGTGGTAAGTCCCAGCCATTACTGGCTTTTGGCTTTTTGCCCGGGGACTCAGTATCTGAGCGTGTTGGTAATCAACGATAAGGAGTTCCTGTACCTCGCTAGCACCTTGCTCAGCAAGGGCTGCGGCCTACATAAGCTGTGTGGGGAGGAATGAAGTGTGACTCATCCTAGAAGGTTGACCTGAAGTTCTTTAGATGGAACTTAAAGCTAGGACTTTCCCATTACCACCTCGTCAGGGTATGGGGACGTGACAGTATTAGCTTAATACTAGGAACACAAGGGAACATGGTTTACCTGTAGTGGTTTGAGGTCAGCTGTGCAGAGAACCCAGGATGCTGCTTTCCCCAAGAGAGGGGAGGATGAAGAAAAGAATAAGGACCAGACATACCTTTTCATTCATGCAGACTAAAACTGGTTAACAATGCCCTCAACCCTCTGCTACTTGTCCATTAAAGAGCCTGAGGTTTAAACCAGCTGTTGTGCAGCCCCCACGGGGCCGATAGAGAATGTATCAAGCCTCCTGTGGGTCACGTCTTCCAGGTAGTGGGCTGTGAAGGTCGTCTGATGCTTCCACACCCTGCTTGTAGAACCTGCGTCACTGAGTAGTTCTTTTTGAAGGCCAGGGACGTAGCTATGCCCCTGACATCATGTGCTCCAGGGCGACGTGACGGAGGAGGGTCGGGATTCAGGGAATGATGGATTACCCTACGAATCCAAGCTGAGATGGTATTCTTGGTGACCCTCCTCTTTGTCCACCCAGTGCTTACAAACAATGCTTGCACTTGAGGACGAATTGCAGCTGTTCTCTTAAGATAGAGCCTCAGACTCCTTACTGGGCACAGTAGGAGATGGTCTGGGTCATCTGTTACAGAACGAAGACTCAAAATCCGGAAAGAGTCAAACCGAGGGTCTGGCACTCCCGGATTCTGATTCTTAGCTACAAACTCAGGGACGAATCTGAATGTTACCTCCCCCCATCCCCTTGAATGGGCGATGTCACACGAGAGACCATGCAGTTCCCCAACTCGTTTGACTGAAGCCAACGCAAGTAGGAACACCGTCTTCCAAGTCAGGTGGCGATCTGAAGCCTGGCGTAATGGTTCAAAGGGAGATCTCTTCAGAGACCTGAGAACTCGAACCACGCTCCATGGAGGAGGTCTCACTTTCGACTGAGGGCAGGTAAGTTCATAACTTCGTATGAGTAAAGAAAGTTCCAGCGAAGAAGAAATGTCCACTCCTTTGAGACTAAAGGCGAGACTTAAGGCTGAGCGATAGCCTTTCACTGCCGAGACTGAAAGGCGCATTTCTTCTCGCAAATACACGAAGAACTCCCCTATTGCTGGAATAGTGGCATCGAGTGGAGAGATACCCCTTCCACAACACCAACCACAGAAAACTCTCCACTTTGCCTGGTAGACCCCTGCAGATGACCTTCGCAGATGTCCAGACATCCTTTCCGCAACTTGTTGCAAAAATCCTCTCTCTGCGAGGAGATGCTGGATAGTCTCCAGGCGTGAAGCTGAAGCGAAGCTACGGCTTTGTGAAAGATGTTGGCATGAGGTTGTTTGAGTAGCTCGCGTCGTGGAGGGAGTTCTCTCGGGACCTCCGTCAGGAGTTGCAGAAGGTCCGGAAACCATTCCGCGTGATGCCATAGCGGAGCTATCAGGGTCATCGAGAGATTGACCGATGTTCTGGTCTTGTTGAGCACCCTCCTCATCAGACAGAACGGGTGAAAGGCGTAAACGTCGATGTTGTCCCACCGTTGTTGGAAGGCTTCTCGCCAGAGTGCCTTGGGGTCCGGGACTGGGGAGCAGTACAGCGGGAGCTTGAACTTCAACGCTGTCGCAAACTGATCCACAGCCGGGGAACCCCACAAAGTCAGGACTTTGTTGGCTACTAGACGATCCAAAGACCACTCTGTACTCACTATCTGAGACGCTCTGCTCAGACTGTCGGCGAGCACATTCCTTTTGCCTGGAATGAAGCGAGCCGATAGTGGAATTGAGTGGACTTCGGTCCATCTCAGTATCTCTACTGCAAGATGGGATAGCTGCTCCGAAAAGGTGCCTCCCTGCTTGTTGATGTAAGCCACTACTTGGGTGTTGTCGCTCATCATCACGACAGAGTGACCCGCCAGGTATTGTTGGAACTGTTGAAGGGCTAGGAATACCGCCTTCATTTCTGGCAGGTTTATATGGAGGCACTTTTCTGATTCTGACCACAGGCCTGAGCTCCTGTGGTTCAGAACGTGGTGCCCCCGCACTTTCTCTGAGACATCCGAAAACAGCATCAAATCCAGCGGGGAGGACGAGAAGATCCACTCCCTTTCGTAGGTTCTCGTCTGTCACCCACCACTGAAGGGACCATGACATCTGGGGAATCGTGTCCTTGATTTCACCGAGACTTGAGTCACCATTGCAGAGATCTCATTCTGAGGTGACCATTGGGAACTAGACGTGCCAAGGATGAGAGGTGACCGAGAAGACGTAACCACGATTGGGCTGGGAGTTCGTCTCATCTGAGGGAAGGACTTGCGACCCTCCTCAGCCTTGCTATCCTGTCATCTGATGGGAAGGCTTTGTGGAGATTGGTGTCTAAGATCATTCCTAGATATATCAGTCTTTGAGTAGGAAGCAGAGAGGACTTCTCGAGATTTACTATGATCCCCAGATCTTGGCAAAGTCCGAGAAGTTTGTCTCGGTGTCGAAGAAGGGTCGACTCCGAGTCTGCTAGGATCAGCCAGTCATCCAGATAATGGAGGACACGGATGTCGATCCTGTGTGCCCACGATGATATCAGGGTGAACACTTTAGTGAAAACCTGGGGTGCTGTGGAGAGACCGAAACACAGCACCTTATACTGGTAGTTTTTGTTGTCTAGGCTGAATCTTAAGTACTTCCTTGAAGACAGATGGACTGGGATCTGGAAGTACGTGTCCTTCAGATCCAGTGTACACATGAAGTCTTGCGGTCTCACTGCGAGTCTGACTGTGTCGCAGTCCATATTGAACGGGGTCTGCTTGACAAACCTGTTCAGGGCTGAGAGGTCGATGACTGGTCTCCAGCCTCCAGACGCCTTTCTTACAAGAAAGAGTCGACTGAAGAAGCCGGGGGAGCCGTCGACGACCTCCTGGAGAGCGGCCTTCTTCAACATGGTCTCGACTTTTGCCTGAAGGGCTTGCCCCCTTGCCGATCCCATGGCAAGGGAGCTCAACGGCACTGGATCCGCTGTCAGAGGAGGTAGAGATGTTGTGAACGGGACGCGATAACCTTGACTGATTACAGAAATCATCCAGGCATCGGCCCCGAGTTGCTGCCACCTGTCTGCGCAACTTTGTAGGCATCCCCCCACTGGTGGACATGTGGGGGGACTGCCAATCCTAGCGTTTACGGCCTCGGCCACTCCCTCTACGATTTTTCCCTCCCCTGGAGGACTTCTTGCCTTTCCTGTCCTTAACAGGAAAGGGCTTCGACACCGTTGCCTTTGCTGCCACTGCCGGTTTCGTTGTCTTGGACGTGCGAGGTTGTTGGGGTGCTGGAAGTGGTTTATAGGGCTTCGATGTAAGAGCCCTATGTAGGAGAGATTCCTGGTTGGACTTCCTCCACCTCTCAGCTGCCTGTTCCACGTCTTTCGGCTCAAACAAGTTCCTCCCCAAGATGGAGGAATGTCTGAGTCTGCTGACCTTGGTGCTGGGGACCTTCGCGTGAAATCTCTCAGACATTGCATCACAACGCTTCAAGATGGAATTAGCCCACAAGTTCATGACTTGTTGGGCTAGAAACTCGATGGTACGTGTGCCTGATAGAAGGAAGGTCTCCAAGGCCTTCCTGGTACTCTCCTTGGACAGGTCCTTGGATCGTAGCAGGATGCCGAGAGACCCCAGCCAGATATCCAGCCACGAAGTTGCCTGCATGGCACACTTGGCTACCTTCTGACCGAGGATCTCCGAGGCCGAGAAAGACACTTGCCGACTGGTGAGTCTCTCTAGAGGGACTCCCTTGGTAAGCTCTTCCACAGAGTGATGGAATGGAAGAGCTAAACAAGACTCCTCCATGATCTCAAAGTACCTCCTCTGATGGACCCCAGGAGGCGGGATGAGTTTGTTGCTGGCGCTGGAACGGCTGGAGGAGGCAATCTCGGAGTGTTAGCCCTCAACTTTATCTCTGGCACTCTTGACCCCTTGGGGCCAAGGTAAAGCCGCACTGGCCTTAGGGGGCTTCTGATTGCCGAAGACTCGGTCCAGGACCGTGTCCTTGCCCTCTCGAGGGGGAATCTCAGGATCTGAGAACCCGTTTTGATTCCTCATTAGAGTCAGAACTTGCCAGAACCCATGTTCTGACTCTGTAGCTCTCCTCTTGTAGGGCTGGCAGGAAAGTCTCCTATCCCCAAAGGCTCTTCTTTTGGGGACTCGTGGACATTCTCCGCGGGTTTGGCTGGCTCTGGTCTCATCCTCGAGGACGACTTGGGAACAGTCTTAGAGTCCTTCGACTCCCTCCTGGGCGGGATACAGGACTCCAACAGCGATGGCGGGAGGCTCTTCTCCACCCCTACCCGAGAGGACTTCTCTACACGAGTTGGGTTTCTCCCATTGGTGCGATGGGAGACCGCCTCACCTCACGAGAATCCCCTGAGGACGGGAAACCTTCGTACGAAGGAGAAGCAGAGAAAGTCTGGGGGTGGGGGAGGCTTCCTCAAAGACTTCCAAGGAGCCAGCTTAACCCTTGGAGAAGTCACCACGTCGTCTACTCCTCTCTTCCTCTTCAGGGGGGTCAGTACTGCTGCTGATTTGAGGCCCAATACAGAGAAGGCAGGTTTAAAGGCCTGCATGACGGCTCTGACAAGGGACCCAAACCATGGCTGCTTACTGACAGCGGCACTGTCAGAGACTCCCTCTGAAGGGAAGGGGGTCGTACGATCCCTATGAGTAGAAACCACAACAGGGTCTTCCTGAAAAGAAGAAGGGGAAGAATGCAAGTTCCTGGACCTTTCCAATGTTCTCCTGCCCCTCCGGCGAGCACGCTGGTCTGCGCTTGGGGGTGGGGGGGGGGGACGTGAAGGAGACGACCTGGTTGCTCGTGGTCCTGCAGCCTCGCGCTGGAAATCCCGCTGCGAATCGCGCTGGTGGTCACGCCGGAGCTCGCACGATAGGTTCTTATCTGGTTGACCTGTGGGCGATTGTTGGTGCGCTCTGCGGGCGCGTGAGCACGGGCACACGGGGGTGATGGCGAGGGTGCGCGTGGGCGCGCAGGCGAGCGATGACGCGTGGGCGAGCGATGGCGCACGGGCAAGCGCTGGCGCGCTGGCGAGTGATGGAGTGCAGGCGAGCGAGCGAGTTGGCGCGTAGGCAAGCAATGGCGCGCAGCCGAGGGAGCGCGTTGACGCGCTGGTGAGCAATGGTGCGCAGGAGATGGAGCGCGCAGGGGCGATAGAGCGCGTGGGCGCGTAGGCAATCCATGGCGCACAGTGGTGTGTTCAGGAGAAAGCCAAGGGCGTGCAGCAGGTTGAGCAAGCGTTCGCGTGCGTGGAGGCGATTGCACGCGAGCGCGTGGACGCACAGTATCTTTCTGAGCCCGTGAAGGTGAAAGTGTTGGGCACGCACACGCAGGGGAAATTTCCCTTGCGCATGGGCGCGCACGAGGGTGCACATCTACGATGGGCGAACGGACGTGGCACGCGTTGGTGACTGCGCGCGATGGCGTGTAGGAGAATGGTACCGAGCAGGAGGGGTCTCATGGCGTGCAGGTCAGCGCTGGCGTGTAGGAGATCTAGGGCGCACAGGAGATCGTGGGCGCTTATGGCGCGAATCAGGATACGGGGTCGCAGGAGAAGGCTGGCGCAGAGGGGATCGACGGCGCGCAGGTGAGCGCTGGCGCGAAGTCCCAGGGACAGGTGCTCACTGGTTCGATGTCTCTGGGTCAGCAACTGTAGGGCGCATGCGCGCAGGAGAACGTTGGCACGCAGCTGATACCTGGCGCTTAAGGGACTTTGCTACAATGAGAGCAAGTCCCTTTTGCCCCGAAGGGACCGTGGCCTGCTTGATAGCAGGATGCGTGGGCGCCCACAGCGCGTCGGCAGCTAGGAAGGGCGACAGCAGGTCAGCAGGTCTGGCAGCAGTAGGAGATCGCGAACGATCAGCGGACAGGTCCAAGGATGTAGCTGGAAGGGTAGGTGAACGGCGACGAGGTTCCTCTGCGGCGGACTGCAGCGAAGACGAGCCGAAGAGGCGCCTCCTAACACCCTTGTGAAGTGAAGGAAGGCCTCTACGGCGGAGGGGAAGGCGGGCCTTACGCCTTATACGCCCTTTGGGGGCAGCAGGTAGACCGTCGGCAGTCCTCCGAAGAGGAGTCTCTGTCAGTGAACTCCTCCGAGGGGGAGAATCACCAGCAGGAGAGACCGTTGGACTTAGTTCCTCCCTCGAAGGGTGTTCGGAGATTGGAGCTAAGCCTTCAGCTACGTCAGCAATAGGAGCAGAGGTTTGAGATAACTCGTCAGAAGCTTCTGCCACAACAATGTCGGCGATAGACAGAGGATCAACCTCTGCTAACGTCGGCGACTGTTTGACAACTGCCCCTAACCTGATTATGTCAAACAGGCGAGCCCTGAAGCCCTAAGGAAGCCCAAAGCTGCAACAAATCATCATTAGCAACATTAGAAATTAAATCCTTCCACGGGGGAGGAGGAGGAGCTGCCTCGCTATGGGAGGCAACTCCCTCTCCCAAACCCCGAGATTGGTTAACAGAAATGGGGCCTACGCTACCAATCACCGGCCTCTCGGAAGAAGCCGATCGAGTGGGAGCTTCGGAGGAGGTTTGGGCTACGGAAGAAGAGTCCTTGGGTTTTTCTCTCTTCAAAGAAGCCCTTGATAGAGAAATATCCCGTTTCGACTTCTTCTTCTGGCGCCGGGAAAACCTCTCCCACTGGGAGGTAGACCACTCCCTGCACTCACCACATACTTTGTCTCTGTCACACCGTTGGCCCCTACAAAAAGGACATAAGGTGTGTGGATCTGTTCGACCGCCGACATAAAAGTCCCATAAGAGCGGTCAAAAAGAAAACGCAAACAAAGATCAATGGCTGTCAGTGTAGGGGAGGGTGATAGGAGACACGTTTGTCTAGCACCCAAGCCGATAGCAAAGTGAAGCTCAGCACAGGTGTGTGTGAGGGGGGGATGGGTAGTATACTAACCCAACCCCCCATAACTAGCAGTGGGGTAGTAAACCCTCGTTAATATTCTTATGGCTCGTCATTTCAGCAACGCCGAAAGTAATTACCCATATTAAATAGCGTGGTTTGTATTTCAGTTACGGAACAAATACTAAAAAATAATAAATTTAACCATATAAATCAAATTAAAGATGAAAAGATTAAATGAATGATATAGGAAAAGATCAATATCAAAATAAGAAAAAATACACAGAAAACTTTAAAGATTAATTCACAAAACCTTATTGGTATGGGAATCAAAATAATAATACACAGAAATAACCTGGAAAAAAAGAAAAAAAAACAGACAAAATAAAATAAACTCCGGATGAGAAAGAAACACACCTTGTATGAAAAAAAAAATCCGAGACTGAGACATGGAAAGACGGGGAGGGTTAGACGTTAGAGCGTGTAAGTAATGGCTAGAAGATTAAATGGGGAAAGTCGTTAGGCAATATGTAAAGGAACAGAGGTTGGTGAGTGATTGAGAGTAGGGGATAGCTGTTTAATGAAAAGTGATTGTAGGGTAGGAAGAGAATAGCTATTGAGTGATTGGGCTAGTATTTTGAAAATAGAATAGTTAATTGATTGTTTGCATTCTTTAGCGTGATTACGTATGGAAGAAAATGCTTTTTTATTTAAAATACAAACTGTATATATATATATATATATATATATATCCATCCGTATGCTGCTGTGGGATACGTTCATAATGACACACATACATATATACATACATACATACACACACACGCACACACCCCCCACACACACACACACACACACATATATATATATATATATATATAAGTACACACACACACATATATATATCCATCCATCCATAAACCAAGGCACTTCCCTCAATTTTGGGGGGTAGCTGACATCAACAAAGAAACAAAACAAAAAGGAGACTACTCTCTACGTTCCTCCAGCCTAACCAGGGACTCAGCTGAGTTCAGCTGGTACTGCTAGGGTGCCACAGCCCAACCTCCCACAATTCCCCCACAGATGAAGCTTCATAATGCTGAATCCCCTACTGCTGCTACCCTCCGCGGTCATCTAAGGCACCGGAGGAAGCAGCAGGGCCTACCGAAACTGCGTCACAATCGCTCGCCATTCATTCTTATTTCTAGCACGCTCTCTTGCCTCTCTCACATCTATCCTATCCCCCAGAGCTTTCTTCACACCATCCATCC
>NC_090731.1:77639414-77659414 GCF_036898095.1 Palaemon carinicauda | reverse complement strand
TCTTAAATTTTAGGTAACTAAATTGCAAATTATGTTTTTCAGTCTATTTTTCAGAAATTCAATAGCTATATCTCTTATGATTTAGTTAATTTTCTTGCAAATTTAAGTATTGTACAGTATATTACAACCATTTTTAAATGTTCTATACAATACCACATTCGAATAAATTAAAACATACTGTATATCTGATTTGTTAAACTTAGCCACAAATGTTTATGTGTAGGCATACATTTAATTACAGTTTGTAGGCCACTGTAAGATGGAGAGATATTAGGTGTATAAAAACACAATTGTATTTTATTTTTTATTGAAATGGAAAAGCATGATGCACTCATGTATAGTTTAGTATTATAAACTAATAAATGTATAAATGTACAATCAAAAGGATCAAATAACACAAAATTGTATCACACCCAAAAATAATCAATAGGGGGTTGGAAATAGAAATAAGGTAGCATACAAGCCAACAAAAAAATGAAAAACAAAAGAGATTTACTGTGGATGCCTTGCCTTAATCTTACATCCAATATCAGTGGGGCTTACTCATTAGCAGCACATACTGCATGTATTATACTGTTTGTACTCACCGTTCTTTGTCCTTAGGGAACCTGTGAAATACCAAATGAGGATCGGTTTCTTTTTGTTTATGGCACACAACACACTTGTGTGACTTCTTTACTGTCGGCGCCATGATTTCGTTTGAGTAACCTGTCAAATTCTGAATATAAACAAACAGACGACAAACGATGTATACCTACAACGCCATCTGAAATCGGAGCAACCAACTATTGTGTTCACTTTGGAGTTGCCAATTAGCGTATTAACATTTTATTTTGAGCCTTCCTATCTTCTTTCAGTATATAGTCTTTGTCTGACACCCAAATCAGCTATTTTTCGGTACACTAGGGCCCCCCCCCCCCCCCGGAGGTTGTACGTACTCGTTATTCATATCTAATATAGATATTATCTTCAGGTGTTATAAGTTTTACTTATTTTTTTCTGTCCCTTTTTATGGAATTGTTCTTAAATACCCCTTTCGCCATCTGAATTACTTTTTGTTACGAATAGTGAGCCGAGAACTTATCCCGTATTCGCTAGATTTCTTTTTTTTTTTTTTTTTTTTTTTACTTTATTTTCCCAATGTCATTCACGTCTCTTTCCCAAACATTCTTATTCTCTTCCTTTTCTATTTAGACGCTTTTCAACCTTTGGGCTTTTCATTCCTACATATGTTTCTAGCTTAATATAACATGAATAGGTTTTAATTTTTCATTTATTTTATTCTCGGTGCATATTGCATCCACCATTTATATAATTGCGTCTTAATGAGTTTTCACATTTCTCCAGAATCCCAACAGATATTTTAATGACAAAATTATAATCAACATTGTCTTTCTAATATTATTCATTTTTAATGTTGGTAAATATTATCAAATAAACGAGTGTCCTGAAATTCTTTATATTTCCATCTAATGTTTTGAATTCACTAATCTGCAATTAATAATTCTTTTCCTCAAGATATGAAACTAATTGTAAATCAACAGTCTTCCAACTTATCTCTCTCTCTCTCTCTCTCTCTCTCTCTCTCTCTTTATATATATATATATATATATATATATGTATAGATATACATATATATATATATATATATATATTATATATGTATATATATAGATATGAATATATATATATATATATATATAAATATATATATGTATATATATATATATATATATATATAAATATATATATGTATATATATATACATATATATATAAATATATATATATATATATATGTATATATATATATATATATTTATATATGTATGTATATATATACATGTATATATATATATATATATAATATATACTTGTATATATATATATATATATATATACAAATATATATATGTATATATATATATATATATATATACATAAACCCATATATATATATATATATATATATTACGAGTAGCAAATTACGTAAATATCCGAGCTCCTAAACTCACCTGCTATATATTACATAATTCAATACACAATAGTAAAATACCTCCAAGCTCTGAAAATAACACGAAACTCACAGACGTTAATATAAATGAATACTGAATACATAAAAGGACTCTTTACTTTACACTCAAAAGAAAACAGGGTGATAACTTTGCTTTTTACGTAAACTATTCTTAAATTAATATCTTATTCAGGGGATATGAGGAAAACATTGGAAATAAGTATTGGTGATCGAAATAATACACATTTCACAAAAATTAATATATTCTATAAAAGGTTAACAATTAGGAATTGCCACCCAAATTAAATCACTCGAAATATTAAATCTGAACTAAACCTTAGATAAAGATAAAAATAGGATACTCCATAAGATATCATGCAATCACTTGTTTCACTAGATATTAAATTATGAAAATATTTAATTTGGCCATTGATGAATAAACGATACTTTAACATGTATAGAAAATAACTAAGAATTACACTCACATATACTTAACTAATACCCTCACGGCCTCTTGCTCACACAAGATTACCGGACGATTAACAGATATATATACAATTCACTGTTTAACCAAAATCTCACAGGGCCAGTTATAAAAATTTACACTATAAAATGTATTTACATTAACACACACCACTTTTAATTAATCACCCAATAATATCACCAACGTGTGGATAAACCTATAAACGTTATACGTTAGAGAGAAATCGCTATTCCCGTTTGAGAGGAAAACACTATTCACACTTGATAGGAGTTATGTATTGGCTGGAGAGAGGGCTGGCAGACGCTGGCTCTTTCAAAGGGATAAGCTGTATCTCTTCTGCTTACTATGCCTTGCTGGGCTCTATATATATTAACTTGATTCACTCCAGAAATTTTTAGTAAATTATTTTCGTAGCATGGGGGTCATAATTTCAGTGGCATAAGGTTGCTAAGTTAGTAATTTTAGAAGGGATATTAATGTTGCTTGCAAGGCAACTCTCTTTCAGCTAACTCGGCAAACCTCCTCTTGCAGCATTAACAAGAAGAAAAATTTTGGTTCGATAATCTTCACGCAACTTTCAACCGCGTGGAAACATGATGCAATCCCTAGCGTGTGTGTCATAGAGTACACCATATAACAAGTTTACATAAGACTTCGTAACAAAACTATGTGAAATGAAATTGAGTTGTTTAAAATAACGTAAATTTATATATACTGATCTGAATGAAAATACAATTATAGGAGTGACGAAAGTCTCATATAATTTACATACATTACTTAATCCTACGTGAGTGGAACTCACCTTACGAGCTTGCTATACATCTCATAAATATACAAATAAAATGTTTGAATAAGAAATTTTACTCTCATGAAAATTAGCTTCGTAAGATAGTTCCCCCCATAAAAAAAGATTACGTACTCCAGGCCTGAATCCACTGATTCAGCCCGAGATAAATAATTTGCAACCACATTATATTTACTTTATATAATATTTACATTAATACAATATGGCTGTAAACAAAATGACCATCTAGTTAACCTTTGATTAGTATTGTTAATTTTATTATCAAAAGTTAAAGGATTGTAATCTGAATAAACTGTAATTTCTTCATTGTGTGGTCTATTCACATAAACTTCAAATTTCCTTATTGCTGGGATTAGCGCTAGTTCTTTTTCAACTATCGAGTAGGCTTGTTGATGCTTTTTCAGCTTTGACGACATAGAACAGACGAGGTGAAGAATTCCTTCCTCGCCTTCTTGCAATAGAACGCATCCACTTGGATAAGGAATTTATTGTTGAAATATGGTACTTGCAATATCGGTTTCGAAGTTAATATGACTTTTATCATGTCTAAGGTTTCCTTGGCTCTTGCTGGTCCATAAAAACTTTTTCTTGGGGCTGGTCAAATCAGTCAAGGGAGCGACTATAGCTGAAAAATTCAGGCAAAGCCGTCTGTAAAATCCTGGCATCCCTAAAAAATGTTGTAATTGCTTCCTCATTGTAGAAGGTGAAGTTTCCCTTATTCCTTTGACGTTAGCAGCTACCAGGGCGACTTGTCCTCTTCTAAAATGATCCATTGGTTTTTTTTTTTTTTTTACTAGCAAGCATGGAAAACTGTAAGGGCTAAGGCTTTGTTCGGATAATCCGTTTTGTAACAAATAGTCCACTTCTTTTCTCATGACCTCTTAGTGATATGGCAATAGCCGAGAAGCGAGTTAATTGAATGGTGTTTCCGTGGCTTTGAGGTGAATTTCATGCCTAGTCAAGTTGGTTTGTTTTGGGATGTCTGAGACAATTTCAAGGAAACTTTCAATCAATCGGCTTAATTCCTCTTGCTATTTCATGTTCAAATCAGTAAATTTCTCTTCTATGTTCCTAATGATAAATGATTTATTCACCTTGCTTACAGCCCCTACCTTACTGTATATTCCTCGTCGTCTTCCGTGGATGGAATGGTTTGCACCATACACCGCTGTGAATCTTCCGTCTCGTTTCCTTTTAAGTATGGTTTCAATAAGTTAACATGTACCTTCTTTTGGCTTTTCCTTCTTACTGAGGTTTCGATAACTTAGGTCAGGTCACTGATCTTTTCCAAAATCCGGAATGGTCCTTGGAACTTGTTGGTGAGAGGGAATCTCCTTATTGATTAGAAAACCAACACCTGTTGTCTTACTGCAAACTGTCTGTACTTTTCATATCAAACCTTTTCTTCAATTTTCCTAGGATCGTTTTCAGGTTTTCTAGGGAAAATTTCTTTATCTCGCCAATCATTTACCTCAAATTCTTTACATATTCTCTATCCGTTTACTCTTAGTCTTGCCATTTTTCTGCCATTATAATCAGCCCTCTTACCTCTCGTCCTAACACCATTTCAGTTGGGGTATATCCCATGCTTTCTTGATAAGCCTTACATACCTCAAATAACATTAATGGCAGTCCTATGTCCCATTCATTTCCTGTTTCATTGCAGTACTTGGCTTAGGGGACTGTCCGCTATGGTGTTTGACAGAGAAATGTTAAAAAATCGAAAATAGTTTTACTGTTTCTATATATGCAGAAACATATCGTACATGCTCTCCATAAGTTTTAGCCAATTATGTTTGCAGAAAATAAAGATAAAGTGGTCTTTAATTGAGGAAGTCATCTTTACTGCAGTATGACAGAATCCTCTTTACGTATTTATTTTTGCATCCATATACCAATTTTTTCACTTATATTTCGAAATATAGTACGTCTGGCAGAAATGGAAGGCATTAGTAGAGGGTAGGTGATCTACGAGAAGAACAGCCCGAGTTTCCGAAGACGTATAAAAGTTACATTGGAGTTGTGTTTGTATTTCTATGAACATTTTGTTTTCACAAAGTCCTAGTGAAATTTGTAGCAAGGTAACTCTGACATCTTGCCCACTCCTCACGCTTCCAGAACTCTCTCTCTCCTGGAATCTTCTGGATGAAGCTAAGTCTCTTATAAAGGCGACCCCTGATTGTATGGTTTCCATAAGTATTTCTTTTGTCTTAGGCTAAGATTGATTCGGATTTAATATTTTCAAGTCAAGTAATTATATAATTTTTAGATTGTAACATTTTTGTCCTAATCTAAGTTTCGTTTCGACTTAATCTCTCTAGTGATTTATTCTGTTTTATGTAAATTCTTTCAAAGTGTTTTATTTTATATAGAATATATTTATTTTTGTAATGAGTGTATTATTTCAATCGTATACTGTTAATAAACGGTAATTAGGGTTGTTTGATTATTCATAAAAATAATTAACCAGTTTTGTTGAGTGTACTAAAGAGACCTTTGAATATTCAGTGTTTTATATATTGCTGACTAGTAATTATTTAACTGTGTCAGAGTTCGGGTATTAATATTAATGTGAAAGCAAACAGGTGGGTTTGGAACTGGAGAGACTGTTTAGCTTACCAGCTGTACCAGCTGTAATATATATTATATCATATGTTAGGTTCCCAGACAAGAGCCATAGTATAATATATTTTTGCAGCCCAGACCCGGGTGCCATCATTATATAATATATTTTTTGGTGCCCAGACCCTTGAGATCAAGCGAGTCGTTTTTAAATATTGGTGATAACAGGGCTGTGTTTTGAATCAAGGTTTCAATATTAGATATATATATATATATATATATATATATATATATATATATATATATATATATATATATATATATATATATATATATATATATATATTTGGAAAAGTATGAAATTATATGCTAAAGAACAAGATGGCACAGTTTAATATCCAAGAGCTTTTGAATAACCCAAATGTTCAGGAATTGTCAGAAGCTAATGTAACTAAACCTCAGTGCCTCTCTATCTTAATGGCATGTAGTGGCCATACGACGAGTTGGATGATTGAAGCCCGAATCAAGTGTCTAGCTTTAGAAGTTTTGATAAATTCGGGAATATTGTTGGAAGAGCATATTGTAGCATCCCGTGAAGTGTTGGAGGAGGCTGAGGAAGAATTTTTAGCGAAGCAATGAAAAGTTGACCTACAAACTGAAGGCATGAAAGAAGATAGTGATGTTGAGGCTTAAATTCAACGAATTACAGCGGAAGAGAATTTACTTTAGTTGAAGATAATAGCAGAACGAGAAGAAAGAGAGAGAAGATGGGAAGAAATGGAAGCAAGACGAGAAAAAGAAAAGAGAGAAGAAAAACGACGTGCGAAAGAAATGGAAGGAAGACGAGAAGAAGATGAATGAGAAGAAGCCAGAGAGATCGCATGACACGCAAGATTAATGGAAGCAAGACGAGAAGAAAGAAAGATGGAAGAAGCTAGGCTTGTGCCAGTGTTGGAGCTGTTGAACTCCTGTGCACAACTGACAATGCGGAAAGAGACGGCCCTTGCTAAGCACGATTCAGTGTTTAACGTATTGGATGCCCAGAAATTGATTTGAAGGTTCACAGAAGAGTCCCCAGATGAGTTCTTCGATCCTTTAGAAACACTCGCATCGACGATGAAATGGCCAGAAGATAAATGGTCTGTGTTATTGCTGAGTGTGCTCTTTGGGAAAGGCAGCAGTGCTTACTTTTCCTTATCAGAGGACCAGAGGAAGGAGTATCAAGAAATGATGAGTAGAGTGCTGCAAGTGTATCAGATGACTCCTGAATATTATAATAAAAGGTTTTGAAGTTTGAGAAAGGACGAGAAAAGGACTTTCCTGGATTATGCTTATCAGGTATGACGATGTTTTAAGAGATGTACAGAGGCTGCTAATGTAAAGGAGAAGACTAAGTTAAAGGAAAAATACTAGGGCAGTATTTACAAGGAATCCCGGAACTTATTTAAACTTACTGGAGAGAGTGAGAGGCGCGAAAAAAACTTGATAAAGCACTTTCGCTGAGTGAAGATTATATCATTATCAATCGTAAACCCTTCTTGGGCATGAAGTTTCTACTGTGGAACCCAGTTCGGTAATAACTGCACGAACTAGTTCAACAGTTAAAGAAAAAGTAGCATGGGTACTGTTCTAAGCAGAATGTGATAATACCACAGCAAAAATCGTCGAATCGTCCTTCTTCAAGTATCGTGAAAGACGTGTAGAAGGTTGATATTGTCTGTTTTATGTGTAGTAAGAGAGGCTATATCAGTAAGTAAAGTTGGTCAAATCAACTGGAAGCAGTCGCACAAGTGATTAAGGATAATTCAACTTCACAGAATGCAAAGACGAAGAAGTAATCGGAAAAGGTCTGGGAGGAAAATAAATCAGGCAATGTTTACACGACGAGCAGGACGAACATAAACAGCGAGGATACTGTTAAACCACATATTTTTGAAGGTATGTTATCAGCAATAGAACCCCCGGTCAGGATATTGCTCAACACAGTTTACAACCATAGTGTGGTGGTACAAGGAGAACACACATTGGTGGATCAGTCTCCCTCAGGGGACTTGGTTATTTTGAAGGGAATAGGGGGTGAGGACATTCCCCTATTTGCCGTTTGAAACCGTCATGTGAACTGGTGACAGGTAACTTTGACTTTGCAGTAAAGGATTCATTGGCTGTTAAAGGAGTAGACATCATGCTGGGTAATGTGGATTGTGATGCACCGTTCCTGCCTTGTCGCACTGTAACGGAGAAACCTTTGAAGTATAGTCCTACGACTGAACTCGAGAACGACTACCCGTATTTGTTTCCTAGTTGTTTTACAACAAGGAGTATGAAGATGAAAGAGGCTGCTGAAGAAGAATAGGAAATTGAAGGAGCAATAAACTTGGAGGATTTGTTTTTTGAAGAGAGGGATTCCTTGATGGTACGCAAGAGGAGAACTCCCGAGAGATGAGGAATGACAGACGAGTGGACAAGAAAATAAAGAGGAAATAGACCTCGAAGAAACAGAAAACTCAGCGCTAGACATAGGACAAGTGACTAGGAGAAGGCTGATAGGATTGCAATGGAAAGATGCAATGTTAACAGAGTTATTGTACTGTATGGTGGACGAGACGGAGGGACAGCAGTCTCTGACCTGTTATTATCTTAAGGATGGGTTGCTTATGAGGAAGCAGAGGCCGGCCGATATCCCTGGAAATGCTGAATGGGGGATATATCAGCAGATATTATTTCCTGCACCGTTGAGAAGACATGTGATTGCGGTAGTGCATGAAAAAGGATATATGGGGATAAGGATGACAACGGAGAAATTTATGAAACTTTTTCTGGCCTGGCGTGCATAAGGATATGAGCCAATTTTGCCGTGCATGTCACGTATGTTGGATGGCTTGAAAGCCAAATGAGTATATTAAGAAAGCTCCCTTACACCCGATAGAAGTGGGAGGAGAACCCTTGAGCAAGGTAATGATCGACATTGTAGGACCTTTATCAAGGACATAAAAAGGTAACGAATATATGTTAACCTTGATGTATCCAGTAACGAGATACCCAGAAGCCATACCCGTCAGGAACACCAGTGCCAAAATAGTCACCGAGTAGTTACTAGACTTTTTTACTAAGTTTAGTATACTGGAAATCGTTTAAAGTGACTGCGGAACGAATTTCACGTAAAAATTATTTCAGGAAGTAATGACACTGTTAGATGTAGAACAACGGTCATCAGCAAAAGTCATCAGCAAAAAATTAATAACTTCCAAAATCTTTTTTAAATCGACACAAAACTTTAGCTTCATTAGGTTAAGCCTATGTAGCAGACATCTCTAAAGTTTCAAGTCTGTACAAGAAAAACTTTGTTTCACTGGCTCTCCAAAATGTGCTCCAAGTTAACTCCCCGGCGCTGCAGGCATATTTGGATCTGGGGGGCAAAGTTCTCGATGACCCTCCCGCATTCCTTCCTTGGGATCACTCTTATTGCTGCCTTCAGGTCAGGGATGATCTGGGGGTTGTTTCCATATACCCTGGCCTTAAGATATCCCCAGAGATAAAAATCTAGGGGGTTCAGGTCCGGTGAATACGCAACCACTCCGGGTCACATCTGCGGCTGATCAGTCGGTCAGGGAAACGCTGCTGTAGCCATGCCAATGATTCGTTTGAAGTGTTCGGGGGTGGCACCATCCTGCTGGAACCACTGGAAGACCCTGATGACTCATCTCCATCAACCAAGTGCTGTCCAGAACTTGCCAAGCACCTGGACATATCGCTCGGTGTTGATTGTCAGAGACCGTTCGTTGTCTTCCTCGAACCAGAATGGTCCAATGAGGCCATGTTTGGAGATGGCGACCCAGGCAATGCACTTCACCAAGTGTAATGGCCTTTGCAGACAGTGCTCAGGGGGTGTGCTACCCCAGAAGATATTGTTCTTCGAGTTTACGTCACCAGACAACAGAAAATGTGCCTCTTCCGAAAACCAGACATTGTCAAGGAAATCTAGAACAGCGTCAATCTTGACGCAAAACCACTGGCACATGATCACTCGCTTCCTCATGTCGTCAGGTGTACGCTTGTGTTTAATCTTACAGGTGGAGATCTGTGCTCTAAATTCTCCGGACGGACTCCCGATTGATTCCAAGCTCCTGACTTCGCCGTCGCACAGACTTGCTTGAGCTGCTGACAATAGAGTCTCTGACTGCAGCAATGTTGTGTGGTGTCCTTGATGATTTCGGTCGTCCGGAGTGTGATTATCTATTAGTGTCTTCACAATTGAGGTTATGCACAGTCCCATGGGTTCTGAACTTGTTGACCCATCTGCAGATCATTGAGTGGACAGGAAATTCTTGACATCTGAACCGTTCTTTGAATTACAATTGAGCTGCGTGGATCGACTTCAACTGAAAATTTGCCTCAACTATAAATGTCTTTTCTTCAGTAGCCCATGGCATCTTGGTCAAATTTGGTAGACTCTTACAACATTAATTTTTCTTGATAAATCTGAAAAATAACAGGAATTGATTATTCATTTCAAAGGTTATTCAAGTTTAAGTGTGACGGTTTTTTTTTTTTTTGTGTCACCCTGTATCAACTGCTTATCATCTGGAGACCCAAGGTGCATTAGAGAGGTTGCATCAAACATTAAAAAGTATATTAATGAAGTTCGGCAACAAAACAGGGAACGAATGGAACATGGGACTATTGCTGAAGTTATTCGAGATATGTAATGATTATCAAGAAAGCATTGAATGTAGCCCAAATGAAATGGTATTTGGAGGTGAAGTACAAGGACCGATTAAAATATTAGCAAGAGGAAATGGATGGGGAATATGTCAAGAGTTTGAGGAAGAGGATCAGTGATATAAGGAAATTTTACCTAGAAAACCTCAAGACGAGTCCAGAAAAATTTAAGAAAAGGTTCGATATGGAAAGTAAGGACAGACAGTCTTTGATAGGACAAAAGGCATTAGTTTTTCTGCCGATAAGCGAAAACGAAATCGAAGCTTCACAAGCATGTATAGCACAAACCATACTATCCACATAAGACGATGGTGGATATGAGGTAGGGGAAGTAAGCAAAGTGAATAATTCATCTATCCTTCGGAATTTGGGAGAGCAATCAACTCATTTGAACCAGGATAAACAAAAGGAATTAAGCCGACAAATTAGAAGTTTCCCTGAAATAGTCTTAGACGTCCCAAAATGAACCAACCTGACGAAGCATAAGATACACCTCAAAACAACGGAAAGACCAGCAATCGACTGTCACCATATCACCGAGAAGTCGTGGAAAAAGAAGTGGACTATTTGTTACAAAATGTATTAGCCAAACCAAAATCTAGCCCTTACAGTTCTCCATGCTTGCTCGTGAAAAAAAACAGATGGATCTTTTAGGATATGTACTGACTACCGAAAGTTATTATCAATTTCCAGTCATCGACCCATTAATCGACAATATCGGACAAGTGAAGTTCGTCTCCAAGATCGACTTATTGAAAGGTTATTATCAAATTCCTTTGGACGACAATGCAAAATTTTTGTTAGCTTCCATAACTCCATTTCGGTTATATCTCACTATCGCACGCAGCTCAGATTATAGTTTTAAAAGTGTTCAGTAAAATAACAAAGTTTTGGTTTGACAAGTTTTTGTAGTCATAGTAAGTACAAATAAAAATTCTCTGGTTATCTATTTTCATTAAGGGTCGTACTTAACTATATTATTCAGATTTAATTTCAAGTGAAACAAGCGATCTATGGTTTTCATAAGTAATTCTTAGTCTAAAATTTATTCAGATTTGATATTTTCAAGTCAAGTAATTATATAGTTTTCGGATCGTAACATATTTGTCTTAATCTAAGTTTTGTTCACATTTTTAGTAAATAGTGAATTATTTTAATCATCAGTGTTTAATGCATGTTTGCTCGTATCCTATTAATAAACAAAAATTAGAGTTGTTTCAGTATTTGTAAAGATAATTACCCAGTTTTATTTTGAGTGTACTTGAGAGACCTTTGGATATTCAGTGTTTTATATATTGCTGTCTTGGAGTTATTTAACTGTCTCAGAGTTCGTGTAGCAATGTTTCCAAGTGTAACAGATTTATTGCAAAAGCAATGAGGTGAGTTTGGAAATAGAGAGGTTGTTTAACTTACCAGCTGCAATATATATTACATTATATGTTTGGTCCCCAGGGACGAGCCATAGTATAATATATTTTTGGTGCCCTGACCCAGGAGCCATCATTTATTATATATATATATATATATATATATATATATATATATATATATATATATATATATATATATATATATATATATGTATAATATATATATATGCATATGTATATATATATATATATATATATATATATATATATATATATATATATGTACATATATATATATATATATATATATATATATATATATATATATATATATATATATATATATATATGTACATTAAACATACATACATACATAAATATATATATATATATATATATATATATATATATATATATATATATATATATATATATATATATATATATATATATGTTATACACACATTTATATATATATATATATAAATATATAATATATATATATATATATGTGTGTATATATATATATATATATATATATATATATATATATATATATATATATATATATATATATATATATATATATATATATATATATATAATTCAAGTCAGGTCAACCACAAGATGTATGTTGTGGTTGACCTGACTTGAATTTCTTAGATGGTTTTTCATAAAATGCATAATTTATTTATTAAGTATAGATTTTTTTTTATGTTATATCGTATTGATATTGTCAGGATATTATTAATAGGTGTAGCACAGATAGACCTTGGGTACCATAGGTCTATTGTCAAATTGAATTTTTTGCTTCTATTAATTTATATTGTAAAATATAAACTATCTAATAACTTCGCAAAACATACCAGCAGATACAGCATATGACATTAAACTTCGTTATTATTATTATTATTATTATTATTATTATTATTATTATTGTTACTACCCAAGCTACAACCCTAGTTGGAAAAATCTACATTTTATAAGCCCAAGGGCTCTAATAGGGAAAAATAGCCCAGTGAGGAAAGGAAATAAGGAATTGAAAAAATAAGAACAAATTAACTGTAAATCATTCTAAAAACAGTAACACCGTCAAAATATATATGTCATATATATACTATTAACAACGCCAAAAACAGATATGTCAAATATAAACTATAAAAAGACTCATGTTAGCCTGGTCAACATAGAAACATTTGTTCCAATTTTGAACTTTTGAAGTTCTACTGATTCAACTACCCGATTAGGAAGATCATTCCACAACTTGGTAACAACTGGAATAAAACTTCTAGAATACTGTGTAGTATTGAGCCTCATTATGGAGAAGGCCTGGCTATTAGAATTAACTGCCTGCCTAGTATTACGAACAAGATAGAATTGTCCAGGGAGATCTGAATGTAAATGATGGTCAGACTTATGAAAAATCTTATGTAACATGCATAATGAACTAATTGAACAACGGTGCCAAAGATTAATATCTAGACCAGGAATAAGAAATTTAATAGACCGTAAGTTTCCGTCCAACAAATTAAGATGAGAGTCAGCAGCTGAAGACTAGACAGGAAAACAATACTCAAAAGAAGGTAGAATGAAAGAATTAAAACAGTTCTTCAGAATAGATTGATCACCGAAAATTTTAAAAATCTTTCTCAATAAGGCAATTTTTTGTGCATCATGTAAATATATTGTGCATAGAACACATATATTATTCATCTTTTGCAAATAAAAGAAGCATTAATCTCAACATTTCAATATAATTCACACTAAATTTACATCCCAAATACAGAGATATCAGACAAATAAAACTGCATAAGTACAAGGTCAGGTATTACAGTATGTTTTGTCGCATTCCTTATGAATAAGATATATATGATTTTGCTTAATTTGGTTTTACAATTAGCGCACATGGGGCTTCTTTAAGAAACAAGAAGTATGTTATTATTTAATTTTTTTATGAATGTGATTTATAATATTTGCATACTTTTTCTAACATCCCACCTTGAGCCTGTCCGTAAAAAATGAAGCCTGACCATAATACATGCAGCATGTGTACAAAATGCATTTAATTTGAAAATATTATGTTGATTAAACATATATTCTCTACATATTAGATATATAATTGTTGACACCTAGTGACATTACTTGCTAGAATAATTAGCTTGTGTGATGTAAATTTCACTTTTGAATCTAAACGACCAAAATAATTTTCAGACGCAGACTCAAAAATTAGGGATAGGTGTAATTCTCTAGCGTATGTACACTAACCTATATGTTAAATTCTATGATTAAGATATTATTTGCAATATATAGCCGTCATTGTAAAATGATGTTGAGAATGCACCCGTTAAAAAAACATAATTTACCAATAAATGCCTGCATTTTTTTTCTTCTATATTTTGGATATGTTATAGTAGACACTTAATCAATAAAAAATAAATTCTGTTGCAATTTGTCTCGGTTCAAGTTATTTTTTCATCTAACTCTCCTGAACTATAAAAGATCATTCATGAGCTTGATTCCATTTCATCATGTAGCTGGTAATACCTATTTGGTATTGCAAAAATTTAACTTCTCTGATTTTCTGTTTTAATATAAGTGTGTATATTTTTTTTCTTAAAATTAGTTTTTCTCTTTCTTTTTTAAGATCTGGAAAAATCTTGCTTTTCACCATTGCATGGTCGCTTGATTTTAACTTGTTTAACAATGTTACATATATAACGAAATAAACTTTTTAACTGAGAATAAAATATATTCCTATTTCCCCATTTGTGCTTATCTATGTCCAGTTTTATGTTTGTTACGATCCTCGTGGGGATCGAACCAGGTTCTATTGAATTGATTAATGAAATGGGGTCTCTTCGACTGAAAACCAAAAAGAAACAATAGGAAATATAGAAAGAAAACTCGCAAAAGAAAACAATTTTATTTACAACTAGTCAAAGGTGAATGTTTCTTAATTGAGTACTTAGGAAGCACTGAACTAAACAAAGAAAATCATTTGATTAAACTACACTCCAGCAAATAGGGGAACAGTCAAGATGGAAGATAAATAATACAAAACGAATATACTACTCTTCTCAGCAGCTCTCGACGGTTGACAGGGACGGAGATATTTCAGGTCTGGCGTGTCGTCGTTGGTAATGAGGGCGGGCTGCAACTCGTTAGGACATCTCGGACAAAGCTGGTTACATCTGCATTCTGGTCCTTACGCCTTCTCTTCCTTTCTGAGCTTGTTCTCCCTCTCTCTCTCTCTCTCTCTCTCTCTCTCTTGGGCTTCCTCCTCTTCTCTCTTTCGTACTCTCCTTTCTCTCGATCGCGTGGAAGTTTATATATCCCTGTATGGGAGGGGTTAACTATGGACAGTTCCATATAAGGAAATTTTCTCGTTTCTTCATCCTCATTGGTGTTCCTTACAACCGCTGATAACACCTAGGCGAACGCTCTGCTGGTGTAATCAAATTCCATAACGTTGACTCCCTCAGCCAATGCATATTCTTCGGCGACAAACACTGTTCTTCTTCTCCTATGGGTTCCTTGGTCCGCTATAGACAGGGGATCGTTGTGCTCAAAGACCACCAGCCTAGGCACATAATAAATATCTTGACAATGACAGGTTCAATAAACAATAGCAGGACCTTATCTCTCTCTCTCTCTCTCTCTCTCTCTCTGCTTCTCTAAGAGTAGAAAAATCACATGTTTTAACATTCTTTCCTATATCATTCTATCTACCCATGACACGTCCCCCTAAAAGAAAAAAAAAAGGAAAATCTACTGATTTTATTTTTTTTAAACAAAACTATCAAAGGAGGAAATCACTTACCCCTAAACTGAGAGATAATTACTTCATTACTCTCGTATCATGTACCTAAAACCAAAACACACTCTTACGTGTTGATAAGAAAAAAAAAAAAAAAAACAGAAAGAAAACAAACGTCCACATCATTCTGAAAAGTCTCTAGAAAGACTGTCGGCTATTACATTATTCTTTCCCTTTATATGAACTATCTTTAAATCATAGTCTTGTAATTCCAAACTCCAACGCATGAGACGTTTATTCTTATTCTTAAATCTATCTAAGTAATCTAATGGATTGTGATCAGTATACACAGTTAAAACATGACCACTACGTACATAAATCTCAAAATGTTGCAAGGTTGATACTAAACTAAACAATTCCTTCTCAATAGTTGAATAATTCTGCTGTGCTTTATTTAACTTCTTCGAATAATAAGCTACCGGGTGCTTGATCCCATTCACTTCTTGCAACAGAACTCCTCCTATTCCAATATCACTTGCATCTATCGCTAAATTAAATTCCTTGCTAAAATCGGGCAACATTAGTACGGGCTCGTGAATCATTATGGCCTTTAAATTATTGAGAGCTTCGATACATTCATTATCAAATACAAAAGTTCGTCCTTTCTTGAAAAGATTAGTTATTGGAGCACTTATTTCTGAAAAATTAGGAACAAATCGGCGAAAATATGAAATCATTCCGATGAATCTCATTGCCTGTTTTTTACTGGTAGGAATTGGGAAGTTGATGATAGCTTCTATGTTCCCATCCTTTGGACAAATCTTACCTAGACCTACCTTATGACCCAAATATGTGATCGAGGTTTTCCGAATTCACATTTCTTCAGATTTAAAACAAGTTTTGCTTTTTCAAGTGCTGACAATACTTTAGCTAAAATGCGTAAATGTTGCTCCCACGTATCTGAAAATATCACAAGATCATCCAAATACACAACACAGTTATCAATTCCATTTAAAACTCTATTCATTAATCTTTGAAAAGTACTCGCTGTATTCCGTAGACCAAAAGCCATAACTTTGGGTTCATCACTACCGAAAGGTGTTATGAAAGCAGATATTTTCTGTGCTCGACTACTTAAAGGTACTTGCCAATAACGTTTGGCCATATCAAGTTTAGAATTAAACTTAGCATTTCCTATTTTATCTAAACAATCTTCTTTCCTGGGGAGAGGAAAATTACTTTGTTTCGTAACACTATTCACTTTTCTAAAATCAATACACAGCCTATCTGATACATCTTCCTTCTTAACAAGAACTATTGGAGAACACCAGTCACTTACGCTAGGAACAATCAAACCATTGTCTAGCATATACTTAATTTCCTGTCGGACTGAATTTGTTTTTTTCTGGGCTTAGACGATAAGGGCTTTGTCTAATGGGTTTTGTGTCCTGCAACTCAATATCGTGTTTTAAAAGATTAGTCAAACCCAACTTATCACTAACAGTTTCTGGATAATTTGAAAACACATTGAATAATTCCCTTGTTTTTTCTTCCTCTAAGCTAGAATTAAACAACGTGAAATTATTAAGAACATCAGAGTTCTTCTCAAAAGTAATTTCTCTCTGCGACACTGTTACAACTGGCATTGGACGTTCATTATATTTCTTTAGCAAGTTGATGTGCAACCACTTAGCTCTACGCTTACCCATATCAATTAAGTAATTCAAATTTCCCCTTTTTCTATGATAGGAAATGGACTTTCGAACTTATAAGATAATGAGGGACCTTCTTTCTGGACTAATACTAAGACTTTATCACCTACATGGAAAATTCTGTCTTTAGCCTTAATATCGTATTTTCTTTTAGTTTCCCCTTGACGGTTGCTCTCATTTTCTTTTGCCATCTGCCAGGCTTTCCTTGAATCCTCTTTGTGATTTTCGATATTCTGTATGTAGTCCTTTCCACCTTCTTCTTGCATTAACTTACACTTTAAAATTTCTAAAGGCCCTTTAGCGGTGTGACCAAACAACAAATCAAAAGGACTAAATCCTGTGGTGTCATTAGGAGTTAATCGTAAAGCCAACAAGAAAAAAGGTAACTTTTCTTCCCAATCATGTTCGAAATTATTACACAACTTCTTTAAGCAACTTTTCAACGTTTGATGAAAACGTTCAACAATTCCTTGTGATTCAGGGTGGTACGGGGTGGAAGTTACAAGTTTAATCCCTAACTCTTTCATTTTTTCTCTGAAATACTTTGATACAAAATTGCTACCATTATCACTCTGTATAACGCAAGGAAGTCCAAATTTAGAGAAATAGTTCAGCAAGCGTTTAACTACAGTTTTTTGCATTGCAATTTCTTACTGGGATTGCTTCTGGATATCGTGTTAGTCTATCAATGATTGTTAATAGATAGATATTCCCTACCTTACTTCTGGGCAAAGGGCCTACGATATCAATTACGACATTCTCAAAAGGTTCTCCTACCGATGGGATATTACATAATGGGGCCCGGGGAATTACTTGATTAGGTTTGCCAGCCATTTGACATTCGTGACAACTTAAAACATATCTCTTCACATCACTTTTCATTTTAGGCCAAAAGTACGTTTTAGTTATATACTTGAATGTTTTATTTACTCCTAAATGTCCTTGTTCATCATGTGCTAATTTCAAAATTGATTCACGAAGTTTCCTAGGAGTTACTAATTGCTCTGTGACCTCCTCTTTGCTATTTGTCTTAGGACGAACATAGCGACACAAAAGTTCGTCTTTTAAACTAAATGTTTCCTTACAAACATTTTCAGGTTCATCATCCAATTCACATTCAAAAATTCTAGTTAGTGTTTCATCTTCCCTCTGCATCTTAACGAGTTCATCCTTACTCAATAAGCTAGTTTCTGAAACACTAATCTGTACATCACTTCAAACGACAGCTTCATCATCATCTCTGCTCACATCATCAACATTTGTAAAGTCAGTTTCCTCAGCTACACTCATGCTAAGCTCATCATCACTGCCTCTATTACCCACGTTCGAATCATCGAACAACCTATGACCGTAGTCAATATCTGTATCTAATCCTGACCTGGTTACTATCATTTCAGGCACTTGTACTTCACTCAAAATAGGATTCACACACTTGGAGGTAGTTAAATCATTGCCAACAATAATGTCAACGCCGTCTACGGACAAAGTATCCACGACTGCTAGGTTTACATCTCCTGTTACTAACTGACTTTCCAATTTCATCTTTAACAAAGGACAAACTTCACAAGTGTTCGGAAACCCACCTAGCTTAACTTTTTCTTTCATGCTGATTATAACATTCCTTGGTACACTCTCTCTCCTAACGAGTGATACGGCCGCTCCCGTATCTCTAAGCAAAACTATTTCCCTTGAATCACCTCCTTTAAGAGAAGAAACTAAACCTTCAGACAAAAATTCACCATAATGTTTCCTAGTTTCTTTCAAGAGACTATTCCTTCCTGAAGAAAGATCATTAACTAGTGACACAGGTTTCTTCACATTCGTACTTTCTACTGTGCAATTCCTAGCTATATGACCTTTCTTATTACAATTGTAACAAGTGACCTCTGAATTACTGACTGCCCATTGGCTCCTACAGTACCGAGAAATATGACCTTCCTTCCCACATGTGTAACAATAATAATGATAATAATAATCCCTGTTCCTATTATCGTTATTGTTAGAACTACTTTTACTATGTTGTGCCTTACTTGACAAAAGATCGTTTTTCTTTTTACTGCCACTTAAACCGTGTGTGAGACTGTACTCATCTGCTAATCTCGTAGCACCGGCAAAAGATGTTTCACGCCTATCTTCTATATATAATTTGATGTCTGGGGATATGTTATCTTTGAAACTTTCTAACAAAACTAAGTTCTTGAGATCTTCAAAATTATCGACTTCAGCGGAAGTCAACCAATCACAAAACGATCTTTCTAACTTCTTTCCGTACTCTACATAAGTACTAGTATCATCTCTCTTCAAACTTCTAAACTTCTTACGGTACGCCTCTGGTACCAATCTGTATGCACTAAGTACGGTTTCTTTCACAGTATCATAATCTTCACTTTCATCCTCAGACAAACAACTATACACAGAATGGGCTTTACCACTTAAAACTGATTGTTAATACAAAGTCCACTGTCTTTTAGGAGCACCTACTCTGTTCATTAACTTTTCAAATGACATAAAATATTTCGTAACATCTTCCTCATCAAATTTCGGTATAAGTTTAAGCACTGCACTCATATCTAAACTA
>NC_090731.1:77621914-77624414 GCF_036898095.1 Palaemon carinicauda | reverse complement strand
TGTTTCCTTGAAAGGGATAATTGTAACATCGAAACTAGCAAGCAAGTGAACCAAGCGGAAAAAGATCGAGTTTCAGAAACTCTTTGAAATCATATTATTTCTTAAAAGTATACACGCTATATGTAAGATTTTGAGACGTAGGTGTTACCAACTTAGTCAATTGTAAGGAACGTGTTTTAAACGCTACTAAAATGTGTCCTTCCATTCTGGGTGAATACATGAAATTTGAATAAATTGAATTATACGTATTTGTAATGACCCTTAAAATGACAGAATCAAAAGGCACGTCCGACACAATTTCGTAATTAATTTTCATAAATTCAAGGGTTTTCCAGCTCAGAAGAAACATTTGTTTTGAAAGCCTTCATGTTTTAATGATATATCCAAAAGTCCTGCTTGGGAGCTTGCCGTCCTTGAGCTTTAGAAGGGGACTACATTGTAACGGTATCTAAACATCCACTGACGTGCGTGAGAGAGAGAGAGAGAGAGAGAGAGAGAGAGAGAGAGAGAGAGAGAGAGAGAGAGAGACTGAAGGCCTAACTCTGCCAGTAATTATGTAAATCCTGAATAGCCTTTTGTTAATAAGTAGTCTTTCCCTCTAGGAGGGCACAACGATAAAATTAAATGCCAGCTTATTGACAATAAAAAAAAAAACTACTATGCATTTCAAGGAGTTTGAGACATTTTTTTTTTTTGCAGTATCTTACAAAATAATTCTTAGATCTGTGTATTAATTTTCAATTTTTTCAAACGCTTCCATAAGTTTTATTAATAAATTCAATGACCAAATTCCCCCTTTTTTCAGATAGTTTACTCGATAATTTTGTTAGTTAGCCAGCAAACTGATTACCGACTTTGGACATACTGAAGTTGTTTGAGTATCTACAGTAATTATAGTGAATTCCTCACTAGCCTTAACTTTCCTCTTCGACTCCAACATTTTCCACCTTACCCTTCCTTCTTATTTACCTCATAATACCCTGTGAGTTAATTTCTTCATGAATGTTATTATAATTTTTATGGCATTTTTCTTTGTGGATCTCCTTAAATTTTTTTTTTCTAAATTCACTGTTCCACTATTATAGTAATAACTAACCAGATCAAATCGCAGAAGTGCTTATAACCATTTGAGACAATGTAATTGATATGGATGCATACTACTAAATTAACTTCTCTCTCTCTCTCTCTCTCTCTCTCTCTCTCTCTCTCTCTCTCTCTCTCTCTCTCTCTCTCTCTCTCTCTCTCTATTAATCTGTCTTTGTAATATGGAGAGTAGATTTAAAAAAAAGGATTGAAGAGAGGGCAAATATATAAGTTGAAATACTTTTGTACTGAATAATATTGATATAACTTGTTGGTGTAACAATGTGAAAATTGATCAGGTAAGAGAACAAAATATTTACACTTACTAATCTTCATCACTGCCGTCACTATTCAAGAATAAATAATACATGTCGTCACTCTCTACGTTACTGATCATTGGACCAGCAGCTTCATGTACGTTATAGGCGGACCAATACTCATCCTTGAATATTCTTGAGCGTCTTATTGCAGCTGCAGACACATCCTTGTTGCTCGGAACTTTACTTCTTCAAGTTTAGCATTTAGGTACCCCCTGGTAAATCTCTGTAGCGAGGAGTATATGTCATTTCATATACCCAAAAATTTGTCCAATACCTTTGAGCTCAGTGTGTGCAGGGGACAGCAAACAGCTTCATGACACCATTTGCGTATCATATTGTCCACTTTGTACTGGGTCTTAGGACGATCCTTCTGGCACAAAAGCAGTAATTTGGATCCAATTGCATGCGGTGTGTATGTCATTAAGGGGGATTCCAACCCCTTCCGAAGACATGCTACTCTTCCGTTAGCATAGTGTGGTTGCGGAGATTATTTCACAACCAAGTCAGGTGGCTTAGATAGCGACTGGAGGATCTGCAACTTCAAACAATGGATAAAATTGTTTCTGTTCATTTCTACATGGTAGTCACCACATTTGTTTTAGTCAGAGTAGCACAAAAATGCTTCATCAATGATCCCTTTTGCTGTTCCACATCCCATGACGAATGAATGATCTCCTTCTCCAGGCGGCACTTCGCAACTGTACAAGGCACTGGTGGCTGGCAGTTTTATGTCGACCAACTCATTACTGTGGTGCATCCTTGTGGTCCGATATACCTTTTTTCTTGCAAATCCTTAATACGTCTACATATGGAATTAACAGATTCTCTCCTTACATACATTATCTGGTAATTATGTTTTTATTTTATAGCAAAATCCATGTTATGATATATGTAATTATGTTTCTGTATGTATGTGTGTATGTATGTATGTATGTGTATTCCTTCTAAAGTTAATCTGACATCTTGGTATGTTTTTTTAGAAGGGCCCATAAAAACAAGAAATCAAACTAATCGTAGACAAGACCAATTAGAGATTTGTGACCTCCACCAAGGGTTAATGGAGTCATCCATGGCCTAATATCTATCTGTAGTGGAAA
>NC_090731.1:77614414-77616914 GCF_036898095.1 Palaemon carinicauda | reverse complement strand
CGATGAATTGAAAATTGAATGTTTATAAAATATATGTTTATCAAAAAAGGTAAAATCTTAAAAAACAGAGAAATTCTTAGTCCCGCAAAATTTCCAAAAAATAAAACTTTTCTTACCAATGCATAAATATTTTACTATTAAAACTTTACAATTGCTAAAAATATTTTGTATGGATAAAGATTGTGTCCTACTCGCTGCATCAGGGAAATTCTTCAAGAGGTGTTTACAATAAGATCCATGAGTGATTCAGTATGATCTATAGGTAACCTTGCTAAAATTATATCACATCTCCTTTCTATATGATTTGGTGATTCCCATAGACTCATAGAGAGACAATTGGCTTTAACTGTTTAGTGTCAGATTCAATATTATACTAAGATTTCTATTTTGGGGCTATGATATACTTCATGAGAGTTACATAATCTTTAGCGGGTTTTAAACTTTCATGCTTTGGTAAACATATTGATGATTTAGCAGGGCATCCACATCTCCATTACCCAAAATTCCAATATGGGTATTAATCCAACGTATTTCTATATTTACTCCACAGGAATAGAACCTGACGAAGCGTCATTTAATTTTCAAAGCTTTATAGCTTCTATGACACTTCTTGACTGTATAAATCATAAACTTATGACTTGCCCTAGCTCCAATTGTCTTAACATTCTAAATTGCTAAAAATTGTCCGATTGCTCGAATGTAAATGGTGATGCTTTACTTGGTAATGAGATGTAACTAATCTTGCCTGGGGACACTGCAGCACAGCCAGCACCGATTGAACTTTTAGAGCCCTCAGTATATATATCATAATGAGGTTCTTTTATTAGAATATTTTCTATTTCTTTGGCAAATGAAAAAGATGAGAGCTTATTTCCGTTTACGTTAAGGTTCAAAGTAAAGGAAAGAGAAATGATTCAATAAGGTTCATTTTGATGCTTGTGGAGTATAATAACCTAGTGGCTCTTATTTGGGAATGGTGGTTCATTACTGTTTATAGATATATCACTGAGGATGAGTAGCTTTTTTGATGAAAAATTGGTGGATAGGATCTATAATGCACTTCTCATGTCTACAAAATCTTGATGTAGGGTCAAGGGCGGTTCCCAACGTTCACATATTTGTGGAAGATCCAAAGGCCCCACTACAAAGTATTAGGCCCTGAGTGTGTATTGGATATAAGGATTTTAAAGTAGCTCCAGATCCTGATACATATAATGGGCTACTATAATCTATTTTCAATAGAAATATTGCTTTATAGATCATTGATAAAGTTGATCGTTTTGCGCCTCATATTGTATTATATAACTTTTTCATTTGGTTGAGAGCATCATTGCATTTGGATTTGATATAAGATAATTGAGGTTTCTAATTGAGGTGAGTATTACATATTTGTCCCAAAAATTTAACCTTACCTTTGAATTGGATTTAAGTCACCCAATGTGAGAATTATGTCTTAATTTTGCTTTCATCTAATATTTTTTTCTGCAAAAAGTCTGAAAAAAACAGACGCAATCCGAACTTCTATTTTCATTCAGAAGTTGCTGTAATTGACAAAGTTTGTTTGATAAGTAATGTATTGAAAATCCATCTAAATAAAGGCTACTCTGCACACCTTGTGGTATCTGAACACCTAATATATTCCATTAATTGTTAAACTAAAGTGAAAACCACTCAAAAACACTACTTTGGGGCACACTACAGTCAACATTTTATGATTAGGTAGTAGGTTGGCCAGAGTACTAGCCAAATGTTAAGATACTACTGCTAAAGAGATATGGGGTCCTTTGACTGGCCAGAAAGTACTATATTGGATCCTTCTCTCTGGTTACAATTCACTTTCCCTTTGTCTACATATATATCGAATAGTCTGGCCTATTCTTTACAGATTCTCCTCTGTCCTCATACACCCGACAACACTGAGATTATCAAACTCTACCTCTTCACCCAAGGGGTTAACTACTGAACTGTAATTGTTCGGTGGCTACTTTCCTCTTTGTAAGGGTAGACGAGACTCTTTAGTTATGGTAAGCTGCTATTCTAGGAGAAGAACACTCCAAAATCAAACCATTGTTCTTTAGTCGTGATTAGTACCATAGCCTCTGTGCCATGGTCTTCCACTATCTTGGGAATAATAATAATAATAATAATTCGGAATAAAGATTATTAGAGTTTGAGAAGTTCTACCACAAATAGAATTTCTAATGAAAAATAAGATGGTGTCCTCGAAAACCATTGTCAGGTAAGGATTTTAGTACTGAATGCCTCCAAGTGGTATTGCATGCCTTCGGAATGTCAAAAAATATGGCTACTCTGATTTGCTTTTGTTAAAAACCTCTACATGTATAATTTTCTATATATGAAAGATTATTCGAAATTGATCGCTCAGATTGTGAGGCTGATAAAAAATTACGACGTACACACCAATCATATCTATAGTTTACGATTTTTTTTTTCCAGTAATTTGTAATGACAACGCGTCACTGAAATTGCTCCTTAATTG
>NC_090731.1:77591914-77609414 GCF_036898095.1 Palaemon carinicauda | reverse complement strand
CGTTTTGCCAGAAGACGTTCAAAAACTTTAGATAATATGGGAGTTATGGAAATTGGGCGGTAATCAGTGGGACTTGAGCTACCACAAACACATTTACATAGAGGAGTAACATTACCAATTCTCCAACTAGTGCTAAAAGCTCCTCTTCTTGCTAACTTCCGCAAAATAACAGATAACTTTGGAGCTAAGAAATCTGCTGTCTTTATAAAAAACAAAGGAAAAATACCATTTGGGTCTACACCTCCATAAGCATCAAGGTCCATCAACAGAGCTTTAATCTCACGAGATCGAAAAGCTAAACTAGTTAGTTTAGCCTCAGGAAAACAGGAATGAGGAAGTTCAAGTTTTTCATTACTCTGTTTACTGTCAAAAACATCAGCCAAAAGGGTTGCCTTTTCCTTTGGACAGTGAGTGACTGAGCCATCTGGTTTAAGTAAAGGAGGAACTGTTGCATCTACACCAAAGAGTGCAGATTTAAGGGTAGACCACCATTTATGTTCCTGAGTTGTACCAGAAAGTGTTTCTTTTATGGTTAAATTGTACTCCTTTTCAGTTGAGGCATAAACTCTCTGAGCATAAGCTCGAAGCTGAGTATAGTTGTTCCAGGTCAAATCTGATCTGTTACCCTTCCAAAGTTGATAGGCCTCCTGCTTCTCCAAAAAAGCACGTCTACAATCATCATTGAACCACGGTTTGTCCTTCACTCTGTACCTTAGCACACGAGAAGGGATACGCCTATCAATTATGTTGACTAGATTCTCATTCAAAGGGACAACAGGATCTACACTATTATATAATTGTGACCAATTCAAGCACAAAAGATCATGTAAAATCCCATTCCAGTCTGCTTGGGATTTCATATAAATTTTACAAGAATATGATATATCAGGGACAGGCTGCTCAGTCTTCACTACTAATGAAATCAAGGCATGATCAGATGTCCCGAATGGAGAACCAACCTTACTAGTTATAATGCTAGGGGAGTCAGTGTGTACGAGTTCCAAGCAATTACCACACCTGTGAGTAGCTTCATTTATGATTTGCTCACAGCCTGATTCAGAGGCAAAGTCTAAAGCTCGTAAGCCATGGCGATCAGTAGGAGAGATAGAACTTAACCACTCCCTATGGTGAGCATTAAAATCACCAACAAAGACAAAAGAAGCCTTTCTATCATCTTCTTGTATCTTAGCCATAATGGTAAGAAGACAATCGAAGATAGAATCATCCATGTCTGGATTCCGGTAGATCGAACACAAATAAAAGTTGTTATGCCTGCCACAAACTTTTATTACCTGAATCTCATGACATCCACATTGATAGCAGCACTTATGAGAAGCAGGGTACTCTGTCCTAATATACACCGCCATTCCCCTGGCCCTAGGGATGGCATCACGTTTCAACATTATTGGCTTCTTAAAACCAGTTATAAGGAGCTCAGATGAGTGCCTCATATTAGAAACCAAAGTTTCTGAGCACAAAAGAATATCATACTGTCTGGACGCAACTGTAAGGTCTTGGATATTTGCATGAAGACCACGAATATTGCAATACAGAAGACGACATTGACGAAATCTAGGACGTACTGGTCCCGGATTTCGCTCAATGTCTCCAGACAGCATAAGAATTAATAGAAATAAAAAAGAGACATCATACTTAAAAACTAGATTAACAAGAATTATAACAAAACAATACGTACAGAATTATAAACAAAGTGATTGATGATACCCATAGACTATAGTAAAAAGTCGGAAAAACTGGTCAACATGGAGGAGCCGATACACCATGCAAGGCTAAATACCCTCCAGGATAGCCACTTCAACTGAAGGAAGGACAGTAAGGATGGTTTTGAGAAGAAAAAGAATCAGAAAAAGGAAAAGACAACCTCTTGATAAACCACCAGGCATCCATGGCCCTTCTATTAAGCCTGCCCAACACACCATTTCAAAAAAACAAGAGGAAGAAAAAAAAAAAATAAGATAGAACAGTGTGCCCGAGTGCACCCTCAAGCAAGAGAACTCCAACCCAAGACAGTGGAAGACCATGGTACAGAGGCTATGGCACTACCCAAGACTAGAGAACAATGGTTTAATATTGGAGTGTCCTTCTCCTAGAAGAGCTGCTTACCACAGCTAAAGAGTCTCTTCTACCCTTACCAAGAGGAAAGTACACTGAACAAATTGCAGTACAGTAATTAACCCCTTGGGTGAAGAAGTGTTAAGTATCTCATTGTTGTCAGGTGTATGAGGAAAGACGAGAATATGTAAAGAATAGGCCAAACTATTCTGTGTAAGTGTAGGCAAAGAAAAAATAAGCCGTGACCAGAGAGAGGGATCCAATGCATTACTGTCTGGCCAGTCAAAGGATCCAATACCTCTCTAGTGGTAGTATCTCAACGGGCGGCTGGTGCCCTGGCCAACCTACTACCTACAAAAGTTCCTGTAAGGGAACGTGGAACTTAGCTAGCTTGTAATTAGGGGTATCCAAAGACGATAAGATAGGTCTCAGTGGAACATTTGGCTTATGGATTTTTGGTAAACCATATAAGATGCCATAGGAAGACCCCGAACAGAACAAATTTTGGTAGGTAGTTTCAGTTATGGATTTTTCATTTTTAAGAGTCTTTAAAAATCTATTAATTCTATCCTCGGTTTTAGAAATATTATTAAAATTAGGCTCACCAATTTTCAGAAAGTTAGATTCATCATTTGAAATACTTTCCATTTTTCCCACATATTCCTCCTTATCTAAAATGACAGTTCCTTTGCCTTTATCCGGTCTAGTAATGATAAGATTATCTCTATTGGCAAGATTCCTCAATATATCAAAATCTTTTTTCTTAAAATAGGGTGTCCACCTGGTTTTTAGTTTCCCAAATGCAGCATGTGATATTTCATATAGTTTGGATTGCAGGTTACCAAGATTCATGTCAAAGGGCAGAGATTTAAGCCTTTGAAATAGTGACTCTAGAGGTAGAAAAAACTTAGGGTAATTAGGTCTGAAGTTCGGAAGACAGAAATCCAAACCCAACAACAACAGAAACTCTTCTCTTTTAGATAAAACATAATTAGAATAGTTAAAAACAGTTATTCGGTCTTTGTTAAAATTTGGAATAAAAATACCCAAGCTTCTAAGTTTCCTATTATGACAATCTTGTACGGTAGAAACGTACTCAGAAATACTCTTATTAAAAAGTTGTTTAAAAATTATAGAGTCAATTAAGGTAAAAGAGTTACATACAGTTTTAAGAATATTGCTAACGGCATCATTATGATTGTGAACAAATTTTTGTTTATTTGTTATTTCTATTTCTAGAAGACATTTTGTGGCATCATGATAAAATTGAGTTTGATATAAAGACGATCTATACAGTTTAAATTTTACAAAATTCGGTACGATGTTATTCAGTTGACAGTACTGAAGAAATTCTAGATCAAGTTTGGCTTTCTCCAACTTCTTGACACGCCTCTCCAGAGTCCTGCACTGTGAGAGAAGTCCAGCTCCATAGCGATGTCGAACAAGATCGTGAAAGTGAAGGAAGCCTCTCGATCTAATGCGGAGTAGGAAAAGCAACACATAGAAAAAGCTACGAAACTCCATGCCGCAGGCAGCTCTCCGTTGGTTCCACTCACAGAAACGCCCAAGTTAAAAGGAGTCCAAGAAACATCTTCGGTGAAGGCAGCAACAGCCAGTAATGAACAAAAATTTCATGGTATGGATAGGGAAAGAGTAGTTCAAAATGTCCTTTTTTTTATTATTCCCAACGATTTTTAGAAAAAAGACGTTCACTGGGTTAGGTTCAAACTTTTATAGCTCTTGTTTTTATAATTTTGAAACTAATTCTATTTTTACTCTTCTCCACAGAGCATTCCTTTTGACCTCTAGTTGGGAATCTTTCCATATTGAAATTATTTATCTATGTGAATATTTTAAGAAAAACTGTTTCCCCACCAAAATATTTTTTAAACTTCTTAATACATTATTGAATGACAAGTTGGCTCAGACTCCAAAAACACTTAAAGTTCCTAAACTAAAATTTTATGCGAGTTTTCCTTTTCTTCATGAGGATTTCCTAAAGCAAAAGTTTACAGAAATTATCCAACAACACTTCCCAGCTATGGAAGTTAAACTCATCCCTAAGAACCCTCTCACTATTGGCTCGCTTTTCCACTTCAAAGATCGATTGAGTCCTTACATGTCTTCTGGTGTTGTATATAAATATAATTGCCCAAAGTGTAACTCTGGGACCTACGAATGATCTACCAAGAGGTTGTTAAAGGTCAGAATTGATTCCCATAGAGGTGTTAGCTATCGAACTGGTTGCAGAAGATCCAACCCTGAACATTTTAATATTCGGATTCATGCTAAAATGTGCAAACAAAATATTGAAAACAAAGATTTTACCATCATTGGTCAAGTGTCAAATAACCATGAATTACCTCTTCTTGAATCCATATTAATCAAACGACTAGTTCCGTCGTTAAATACCCAAGCTTCTTCTATTCAGTTGTATTTGTCATAAGTTTCTTTGGTTTGTTTTCTAACTCTTGTTGACATACAGTTTCTCACTACGCTTCTGCGAGGTTGGTTCCACTACTTTGTCTGATGTATATATATTTATTTATTCATTTTTTCCTTTTAGTTTTCATTTAAATTTTAACTGTTTTTTATAGTTTTGAATGAATTTGTAAAAATTTTTAACTGTTTCTTAATTCTTTTGTATATGTTTTATTTTTAGCCCTGGACAATGTGATTAAGAATCACGAAACGTTGGGAATAATAAAAAAAGGACATTTTGAACTACTCTTTCCCTATCCATACCATGAAATTTGTGTTCATTACTGGCTGTTGCTGCCTTCACGGAAGATATATATATATATATATATATATATATATATATATATATATATATATATATATATATATATATATATATATATATATATATATATATATATGTTACGGTCATTTTGAGGAATTGGTCATTTTGCAAACTGCCCGGTCATTTTGGAAAATGACCAAAATATCTGTCAGTATGCAAAATGCCCAAATAATTGTGGTCATTTCGGAAATTGACCAGAAGTTTGGTCATTTTGCAAAATGACTATTAGTATCGTTGGTCATTTTGTAAAGTTACCCTAATAGCTGCTGGTCATTATGCAAAAATAAACAAATAGTAACCTAAAATTGATTAGGAAAAGTCTAAGTGTCAGTTAGTTCCTACGGAGGTTCGGCAGAGGACGGAAATATTCGTGGTCCTCTCATCACTTATTTGTTGCAAGTATATTGTACACTGAAAAGCTTCACAATGGAAAGTAAGAAAAGTATTTTCCAAACAAAACTTCTAGAGTCTGAAGAGAAGAAAGCTACAAATAGTTCAAGTTTATTTCCCCGGGAAAAATACGAACGAGTAATTAGTCGCCTGAATGAACTTAAACAATCTAATCCTACGAAGACTAAGCAGGATTATCGTTTGTTTCAAAAATATGAAATACTGGAGGTCACAATAGAGGGTACCACCGAGCAAAAGTTGCAGAAGAAAGGAACTCAGCTGCGATTCGTTTGTGCTGAAGATGTGTTTGCATTACTTATAATTTTGTCTTGTACTGTGTCTTTTCAGGTTGACTTGATTGATATGCAGAGTCAACCAGATGGGAAGTACCGTTTCATTTTCAATTACCAGGATCACTTGACCAAGATGATATGCCTTCGAGCCCTACAGACTAAGACTGCCGAGGAGGTAGCTTTTCACGTGGTTAACATTTTTTGTGATAAAAGAGCCCCTCATATTCTTCAATCTGACATTGGGAGAGAATTTTCAAATAAGGTAATCAAGGAAGTTCTGGCTATGTGGCCAGAATGTAAGCTAGTTCATGGGAAACCAAGATATTCTCAATCACAGGGTTCTGTGGAACGAGCAAACAGAGAAGTTGAAGCAATACTCGCTTGCTGGATGAAAGATAACAACACTACACAATGGTCAAATGGACTGCGCTTTGTTCAGTGGCAGAAAAACACGCGTTTCCATTTTGGAATTGGCAGGACACCTTATGAAGCCATGTACGAAGAAAAGGCTCATCTTGGTATTTCTGCTGTCAACATACCAGAAAAAATAATGGAAGGCATGGAGACAGAGGAGCAGCTTGCAGAAGCACTTTGTTTAGTTAATGAAGAAGATGAAAATGTAGAACAGGGGAGATGTGCTGAAAGTTGTGCCATAAATTGCAACTAGTGTGGTCAAAACATTCCATGTCATCCTTCTGGTCAGTGTTGTTCAACTGTAAATGACAATGTTGATGACCCTGTGCTCTGTTGCCTATGCAATAGAAATCGTAGCATTCAGGCTGAACGAAGGGAATCGAAAATACAACAAGAGAAGCAAGCTAAAAAAAGGAAGGATAAATCAGTACAGCGTTTCAAGCCAGCCCTTGCAGGAGACACTATCATGGTTCCTATTTCACTTGTTGACCCCGTGGACGAGCGGAGTTTGCGAATGCAAAGGCAATTATAACTGTGACAATGGATGGCGGAACTTACAAACTAGGGACAAAACATGGTTTACTTAAACAGGTGTACAGTCGGAATCAGTTCACTTTGTGTGCTGAAAAATTTATGTCACTCGAAGAGGTAATAAAGGATCGCAAAGTCAGTCTGCGAGATGTAGCTATTGCAGACTCGATGGGACATGGCCAGGGGATCAGTAAGTGTAGCTGCACCCAGTCATGTCGGAGCAGACGCTGTTAATGCTTCAAAAACGAAGTTTTGTGCAACAGCAGATGTAAATGCAGCAACTCTTGTTCAAACAAGTCAGATAATGCTAATTTTGATAATTGTTGAAATAATTTTCAAGTTCAGTTTTAGTTCTTTACATATTCTAATATACTTGTAATGTGTAATGTAAGTTTTTAATGTTGAATAAATAAATACACACCTTTATTAATACTTAGACTTTTCCTAATGAATTTTAAGTTACTATTTGTTTATTTTTGCATAATGACCAGCAGCAGTCATTTACAAAATGACCAACGATACTAATAGTCCTTTTGCAAAATGACCAAACTTCTGGTCATTTTCCAAAATGACCACAATTATTTGGGCATTTTGCATACTGACCGGGCAGTTTGCAAAATGACCAATTCCTCAAAATGACCGTAACACACACACACACACACACACATATATATATATATATATATATATATATATATAATATATATATATATATATATATATATATATCTTTTTCTCTTGTTGGTGATTTCAACGTTCACCATAGGGAGTGGTTAAAGTGTATTTCTTCTAATGATCACCATAGCTTAAGAGCATTAGACTAGGCCTTTGAATTAGGCTGTAAGCAAATCATGAGTGATGCCACTCACTGGTCTAGCAGCTGTTTGGACCTAGTAAACACTTATTCCTAACATTATAATAACTAAGATTTGTTCTCCACTTGGTACATCTAATAATGCATCGCTTTCATTTGTAGTTAATACTGAGCAGACTGGAGGGAAATTTTAGTGATCTTTTGGGTTTTAATTGGTCATAATTGTATATAAGTGTTGAAACTGTTGTTCTTGTGAATGGGAAACTGATCAACTTTAATGACAGGCATATCACTTCTCGTGTGTTAAAGTACTGACTGAAAGACAAGCCCTGGTTCAATGATGATTGTCAACGAGCTTATTTTGAGGAGCAGGTGGCCTATCATCTTTGGAACGGTACCAGATCACATTTGACTTGGAATAACTATTCTCAGCTAAGAGCTGATGCTCGGAGAGTTTATGCTTCAACTGAAAAGGAATACAATTTAACCATAAAAGAAATTCTTTCTAGTACAAGCTAAAACCATAATGGGATGGGGGCTACCATTGAATCTGTACTCTTCCGTGTAGACTAAAAGTTTTTCTTCTTCTTAATCCAAAAGGCTCAGTCACTCCCTTTCCAAAGGAAAGGCAACTCTTTTGGCTGATGTGTTTGAAATTAAGAAGAGTAAAGAGAACTCGGTCTTCCTCATTCTAGTTTCCCTGAGGCTAAACTAACTAGATTAGCTTTTTTGTCCTATGAAATCAAAACTCTCTGGACGGACTCAGATACATAGGAAGGTGTTGACGCAAATGGTAGTTTTCATTTGTCTTGTATAAAGACTACAGATCTCTTGGTTCTAAAATTGTGTGCTATTTTCTGCAAGCTAGCAAGAAAAGGTTCTTTAAGCACTTGTTGTAAAACTGATAGTAGCACTCGAATAACTAGATTTGTTTGTTGTAGCTGTAACCTGGACTGCTTTTGGCAAAACATCTAAATAGGTGGTCTGAAGGTTACTTAATTTGCCACTATGCTCTTGCAAAAGCCTTAGAGTATCGGATAACCTTTTACAATCTCCTATGTTGAGTATAAATCGCTTGATTGTGGTCAAGAAGTTCACATGACTGTCAGTGATAATAGTGCTGCCTTCAACTGCACTAGTCCTGAGGGACTTGGTGTCAACCTCAAACAGTAAGGCATAGGATGGTCCTTTCTTAGTTTCATTATTGAGGTTTTAAGTAATAGCTCACAAAGAGTGGTTGTTGATGGGCACCATATTGAGTATAGGAATATGATATCTGGTGCTCCTCAAAGTAGTGTTTTTGGCCCATTACTCTTCATACTACATACACATAACGTGTGGTTTGGCCTAGAAAACCAGCTCGTTGTATAAGCAGACATTGCTACTCTCTTTTCATAAATTCCATCTCCTGAATGTAGATTTGGCGTTGCTAAAGCCCTTAATAGAGGCATAGCAAAAATTAGTGCATTGCGCAAATTATGGGGCATTAAGTTGAGCCTTGAATGACTTAAAGTTTGATTGTAACTTGGTTCAGGACAGTGGCTCCTAAATATCTAGATCTCAGCATTGATGATGTGTCTTCAACCGTATAAAACTCTTAAAATTTTAGTTGTGATTCTTGATAGAAAATTCACTTCAAAGAACCAATTTTGTTTATTTATTCTTCAATTACGCAAAGAAATTTGCTTATTGAGTAAGTCTTTTAAGATTTTCGGTGATCCTTTTATTCTAAAAAGGTTTTCAGCATTATTCTCCTGTCTAGTCTTCAGCTGCTGATTTTCATTTTAGTTTATTGGACAAGAACTTGCGGGGTATTGAATTTCTTATTGCTAATTTGTGGCACCATTGTTCTATTAGTTCTTTATGTATGTTGCATAAGATTTGTGATTATTCTGACCATCCTTTATATCCAGATATTCTTGGATAGTACCAATCTGTTTGTAATACTAGAAATGCAGTTGATTCTAAGCCATTGCTTCTCCATCATAAAGTTTCAATACTGAGAAGCATTTTAAAAATTCTATTCCAGTTATGACCAGGTTGTGAAATCCTCTTCCTAAACAGGCATGTGAATCCTTGGAACTTCAGAAGTTCAAACTTACAGCGAATGTTTTAATGTTGAATAAGCTAACATAAGTCACTCTTCTGTACATGCTAACTGTTATGAGGTGACTGAGAGATAAGTCTAATACAACTAGCATTATGTGGACGGAGCATAAATATATATACAACCCAGCCCAGTCAAGAACAAAACAAGAATTCAAACAAAGTGATGAAAGAAAATACAGGCATAAACAGGTTTTCAGTGCAAGGGGAGAGCGATGACGACAATATAGAAAAAAAAAAAAAAAAACAGAAATATCGTTACGGTGTACAAGTTTGTCTGAAACACAAGAGGTATATAGCTTCCCCACTAAAAAAGACATACATGGGAAATATGGTGCCCTACTCTTCAGAGGTATACTATAGTTAGGTCATCTGACAGGAGATATGCAGGTTTTAGGTGATCAATGAAGACATAGTCCTCTTTGCCATGCTGGTTGAGGAAAGAGCACGTGTAAGGGGGCGTTAATGGTGTCTTGATAGTGTCGTTGCACAGGAAAACATGCGTTGCTGAATGCAGATCTTTTGGCAAGTGTTGATTAGCTGGGGGGCTTGTAAGTCTGGTGGCATGAAGTAGATTTTCATGTAACATAATGTAGGCACTGTAGATTGTCGAAGGAAAGCTAAAGACGGAAGTTTTTTGGCCACTGATAACCATTTACACATTATTTTGCAACAGACCCAAATTTGAAGTAGTAGTAGTAGCATAACTGCGAACATTGGGCATCAGTCAGTGACTGTAGAGGCTGGGGCCTAAACGACGGATGGTATATTTGGGTGGTGGGTGGCTTTATTGCCGCTCTGATACATCCTAGGGTGGGCGTTGTTGAATAGTTGTCCACTTTGTCAGTAGTAGAGGCATTCATGGAGGTATGGGAGGTGATGAAGTGGCTGTCCATACGGCATCGACTTTGGTCATCAGGTCCTTCATGGGCTAAATATCGACACTAGGGATGGCAGCGCATACAGGTTCAGGTAGGCGCCATATCCAAAGGGCTCAACCTAGAATCATTTCATAAGGAGAGCCGTCTGTGGCAGGTTGCAGGCGAGCAATACTGGTTATTTCCATGAGGCTGAACGAAAATTCAGGAGTTATGATTTGAGGTGTTCGTATGTTATGGGGGAGTCTCTTTGCTTGCACAGCCAATCAGAGATTTCCAGGAAAGTGTCCCCGGTGATTGCCGCAAGAACGTATTATGCTTTGGTGCTTGACCGAGTCATGCCCTTGATGAAAAACTGGGCTTCAGAATGATGGAACCAGGTTACCATTTCTCAGCTTGCACATTGCGGTAGTTTCATTAAGGTTGCGTGTGCCGAAGAGGCAGGTTCGGTGAGCGGCATCTTAGAGCAGTAAAGCACAGTAGTAAGAGGGAAGGCAGGATTAAGTGATCACTCCACTGGTCACCAATGTACAAGGAAGGCGTTAGGAAGTGAATGAGAAATGAGTTCAATACAACTAACTTTATTTGAATGGGGCTTGAGTATATATACAACCCATTACAGTCAAGAACAGCACAAAATTTCAAACTCAATGAAGAAAAAAAATACAGACATAAACAGGCTATCAGTGCAAGGGGAGAGCGTTAATGGCAATATAAAAAGAAAATACCGTTATAGTGTAAGAGTGTGTGTGGCACAAGTGCGGTACACTTCATAGTTTATAATATATAAAAAATATATTTTAAGGGTATTCTTAGAATATTTTAAATTGATCATTCACTACTTCTCCCGCTATTTCTTTATTTCCTTATTTTCTTTCCTCACTTTGTTTTTACTGATGGAGCCATTGGGATTATAGAATCTTGATTCTACAACTAGGCATGTAACTTGGCTAGTAATGATGATAATGAAAATATAGTCTATTAATTCAATATTCATCATCTGAATAAGACATGCCATTCCTAAATTAAGATGTTGATATATGAGTGTTTTGCAATAGTATATGAAAATATATTAATGCATATAATCCTATATTCAAATATATGCACATACCCACACAGAAGGGAATAAGAATACAATACACACACATACACACACACACACACACACACACACACACACATATATATATATATATATATATATATATATATATATATATAGATAGATAGATAGATAGATATATAAATAGATATACATACATATATATATATATATATATATATATATATATATATATATATATGTATGTATGTATATCTATTTATCTATCTATCTATCTATATAAATATATATATATATATATATATATATGTATATATATATATATATATATATATATATATATATATATATATATATATATATATATATATATATACATATATATATATATATATATATATATACATTTCTATATATATATATATATATATATTTATATATATATATATATATATATATATATATATATATATATATATATATATATAGATAGATAGATAGATAGATAAATAGATATACATATATATATATATATATATATATATATATATATATATATATATATATATATATATGTATGTATATCTATCTATCTATCTATCTATCTATCTATCTACACACACACACATATATATATATATATATATATATATATATATATATATATATATATATATATATATATATATATATAAATATGCATGCGTATGTGTGTATGCGTGTGTTCATTTCTTTTTGTTACATGGTTCTAGAATATCCTCTACTTTAGTTTTTTCTCGTATCCATGTGACTTTTTTTCCGTTTTTCAGTGTTATTCCCATCATTATTCTTTCCATAGTTACTTGAGTTGTAACAAGCTTTTGTTATATAGCTTTATTAACGCTCCAAGTTTCTGTTGGATAACTTAATACTGGTAGGACCATCCCATTGAATATTCTTCTTCCAAGAGAAAAGGGCATATTATGTTGTATAGTCCCGTTTCGGTTCACAAAAGCTCTCCATCGGATCCATCCCCTGCTTATCCTTGTTTTGATTTCGGTCTCATTTCCCTAGGTAACACTTACTGTCTGTCCTAAGTATGCATATTGATTCATCTACAATATCCATAACCCTTATTTAGGGTCAGTAATTTCATTGAACAATATCTTAGTTTTACTCATATTCATTTTCAGTTCTATATCTCTATTTTCTCCATTCAAATCTGCTTCAATCTTTTGCATTTCCTCCCATGATTCACTAAATGAAATTATGTCATCAGCAAATATGAAGTTGTTAAGGTATTCCCCAATAATGCTACTTACTACATTTTCCCAAAATGAAATCTTCTTTAAAAGAGATGGGGTCTCCCTATCCAACTCTTTCTTAATGTTTATGTAGCTCTATTATAGCTTTACTCCTGTTCTAACATAAGATTCATCTATTCCTTTCATTACTGCAGAAGTTTTGGTAGAATCAAAAGCTTCCTCATAGTCTATAAATGCCACACAGTGAATTGTTATACTCAGTTGATTTTTCCATTACCTGGTTAATCACTTGTATATGGTCAGTTGTTTAATACCTAGTTCTGAAACCAGCATACAGCCTTGGTTAATTAAGGTTTAGCTGTCTTTGTATTAGGCTTGATATGATTTTTGTAAACATTCTAAACATTACTTTGAGTTGATTTTGTGGGCGGTGATTTTTCAGGTGTTTTGTGTCCCCCTTTTTGTGAAATGGTAAAATGATAAAGTTTTTGTAAGCTGTAGGTTAAGAGTATTTTTGCAGACATTTTGTGGATAGTTAGGCGAGTTTTACTTCTATAAAACCTCCTCCATCCATTATAAAGTCACTTGTTAGTTCATCTTCTCCTACTGCTTTTCCTATTTCAATGGTTTTTAATGTTAGTTTCACATCTTGTACTGTTACTTTTGGTACTGGCTTGGGTGTTTCATTATTTCTATTGGTAAAGCTATTTCATATATATCCACTGTTTAGTATAGCATAAAAATAATCTGCAATTTTTATCAGTTGATCTCTTTGTCAATAACATTCTAATTTTCATCCTATACAGCAAATATCTGTGACGGGCCGAGAGAGGATGTGAACTCAAAGGCAGATCGGGAACGACTGAGTTATATTATTATAGAACACTCTCCTTTATATACAAAACGGCAAGGCAACAGGACATGGCATGTTCGAGAGACAGACAAAGTTCAGAGGAAAACCGGAGACATGATCATTCAGGTTCTTTTTAGTGCGAGGGAAGAGCGCAGATACAAGCATAATATATACAATAGGAATTATGTACAATTGTGTGACACACGGTTGGTACATGGCTCCCCCCCTAAAAATGACATACTGTATATGTTAAATAGGGCGCCCTGATCTAGAGAGGCGAACTGTAGGTGGGTCATCTGGCAGAAGATAAGCAGTTTTTAGACGATCAATGGAGACCAAGTCTTCTTTGCCCCGAATGTTTAGGAGGAATGCTTTCGGACTGCGTCGGATCACAAGGAAAGGTCCCGTGTAAGGGGGCGTTAACGGTGGCTTGCTGGTGTTGTTGCGCAGGAAGACGTGCGTTGCAGAGTGCAAGTCCGTTGGTATGTGATGCTTCGCTGGGGGCTTGTAAGTCTGGCACGGAGTAAATTTTCCCACGACGTGACGTATGCGCTGGAGATCGTCGGAGGAGGTTGTAGAAGGAAAAAACTCGGCAGGGACGACCAACGGGTCGCCATACACCATTTCGGCTGCCGAGACGTCGAGGGCGTCTTTAGGAGTGGTCCTTAGTCCAAGGAGGACCCAGGGAAGCTGAGTAAATCAGTTGCAATCCTTGCAGCGGGACATCAAAGCTGCTTTGAGGGTGCGATGAAAACGTTCAACCATTCCATTGGCAGCGGGGTTGTAGGCCATTGTCTGATGTAGGGTGATGCCCAGGAGATTCGCTAATGACGTCCATAATTGAGAGGTGAAAGTGGTTCCCCTGTCAGAAGTAATATGCTCAGGGATACCGAATCTTGAAATCCATCCAGAGAGTAAGGCGGATGTACATGAGGCGGACGTTGCAGTTTCCATGGGAATGGCTTCAGGCCAACGAGTGGAGCGGTCGATGACGGTAAACAGGTAACAATGTCCTTGTGATGTGGGTAGGGGGCCTACAACATCACACAGGAGGGTGGTGTTGGAGTTTTCGAGGGGAGAATCCTCCCAACGGAGGGACGTGCAGGATGTCCTACAAGCTTGATACTCTGGATCCTGTCGTTGGGCTTCAGCCAGGGCGTTGTAATCCAATCCCAGTTGAACGGCAGCCAACGTGTTTCTTGACAGGGCATCGGCAACGGGATTCATTTTCCCAGGGACGTATTGGAGGGTGCAATTGTATTCAGCCACGGCGGAGAGATGTCGGCGTTGACGGGCGGACCAGGCGTCAGACTGTCGAGTGAAGGCGTGCACCAGAGGCATGTGGTCTGTGCGAATGACGAAGGGCGTACCTTCTAAGAAATGGCGAAAGTGACGGACAGCCAAGTGCACCGCCAGCAATTCTCGATCGAAGGTAGAATAACCCGATTCTGCCTTGGACAGTTTTCTGCTGAAGAAGGCCAATGGGCGGGGCGAGCCTTTGACCACCTGCTCGAGTACTGCACCAATAGCGACGTCGCTGGCATCGGTGGAGAGAAGGAGAGGGGCGTGTGGGATAGGAAAAGTGAGAGCCGCAGCAGTTGATAGGGCCTTCTTTGCATTGCAGAAGGCCGCTTCTTGAAGGGGACCCCACTTCAAGTCCTTTGGCTTGCCCTTCAGGGAGGCGTAGAGGGGAGCAAGAGTGGCGGCAATGGCTGGCAGAAAACGGTGATAATAGTTGATCATGCCCAAGAATTCCTGCAGAGCTTTGACGGTCGAGGGCGTGGGGAAATTCTGAACGGCTGCTACCTTCTCAGGGAGGGGATGGACTCCTTCAGGAGTGATACGGTGCCCTAAGAACGACACTTCGTTGGCGCCAAAGGTACACTTGTCGTACCGGACTACAAGGCCGTTTTGTTGCAGGCGGTCGAGCACGATGCGCAGGTGACGAAGGTGTTCCTCTTTTGAGGAGGAGAACACAAGTATGTCGTCCACATAACATACACAGAAAGGGAGGTCCCCTAAGAAGCCATCCATGAGACGTTAAAACGTTGCCCCAGCATTACGAAGGCCAAAACAGGAGTAATTGAAGGTGTATGTGCCAAACGGAGTGGTGATGGCGGTCTTGGGGATGTCTTCTGGGTTCATAGGCACCTGATAATACCCCTTCAGGAGGTCGAGCGTTGAGAAAACCTTTGCTTTGTGCAGGTAGGAGGTTACATCGGCAATGTTTGGGAGGGGGTAGTGATCCGGATCTGTTTGCATGTTCAGGCGCCTGTAATCCCCGCACGGAAGGAGGAAGCCGTCTTTCTTCAGAACGATGTGTAAGGGTGACGACCATGGGCTGGAGGCCTTTTGGCAAAGGCCCATTTTCTCCATTTCGGCGAACGTCTGTTTGGCGGCTGCCAATCGTTCCGGTGCCAGACGTCTGAATTTTGCGAAGACTGGGGGTCTCGTTGTCTTGATATGGTGATAAATACCGTGCTTGGCAGGAACCGTGGGCGTTTGGCGGAGTTCTGGACGGAAAACTTCCGGGTACGACGTGAGGAGGTGGGCGTAGGCATCCGTGGGTGCGCTGATGTGGAGAGTGAGGTTAGAGGGGGCGGGTTGAAGAGGTGTCGACAAGTACGAGTCTGCGCTGACCAATCGTCGGTGGGCGACATCGACCAGAAGGTGGAAATGAGAGAGGAAATCCGCACCGAGGATTGGCATTGTGACGTCAGCAACGAGAAACTTCCAATTGAATTTACCGTTTCCGAACGATAATGTGAGGTTCTCGTAACCGTAGGTGGGTATCGCAGATCCGTTGGCAGCTACCAAGCGGATGTCGGCAGATGTAGACAGACTACGTTGTGCCTTGAAGAGTTTCCTTGGCAAAAGAGAACGACAAGCACCCGTGTCTACCAAAAATCGCACGCCCGTTCCTCCATCCTGTAAAAAGAAAAGATTAGAAACATGGGAGGCCACCGCCACAAGCGATGGCCTACTTACACGTTTTTTGGCCACTGACAATCTTTGGCACATTTCTTCGCGGTTGCCCCGAATCTGAAGTGGTAGTAGCAAAACTGCGGCGGATGGGAGGTAGTAAGTGGCTGTAGAAGTCGTTCGTTGGGGCGCGAGCGATTGGTGGGTGGTGGGCGGCTTTGTCGCCGCTTCGGCACGTCACGGGGTAGGCGTGTATGTCCTACGGCATTCATGTCAGCTTCGGTTGACGTTGAATAGGCATCCTCGTCGTCAGGGGTGGAGGCGTTGATGGAGGTCTTGAAGTGGCTGTCCATAAGGGCGTCGGCTTTGGTCATTAAGTCCTTTATGGGTAAACTATCGACATCGGGTATGGCAGCGCGCACAGGTTCAGGTAAACGGCGTATCCAAAGGGCACGGAGTAGGTTCACCTCACGAGGAGAGCCGTCTGCGGCAGGTTGAAGGCGAGCGATACTGGTCATTTCCCTGAGGGCAAGAGAAGCCCTTTGGTCCCCCAACGGTTGTTGCGAGAGCTGAAAAAGCTTTGCTATACGGGCGGCTGGCGACGGCGAGTACTGCTGCAGAATGTATGATTTGAGGTCATCATACGCTATTGGGGTGTCTCCTTGTTCACAAAGCTAGTCGGATATTTCTGGGAAGGTGTCCTCGGGTATTGCCACGAGAACATAATCAGCTTTGGTGGTTGAGCGAGTCACGCCCCTGATACGAAACTGGACTTCTGCGCGCTGAAACCAAGCAAACGCCTCTCCGCTGGCAAACGATGAAAGTTTGAATGGCGCGGGCCGCAGCACCAACTGCCGTAGAGTCTGCCATAGTACCAACGATGAAGGGGCGAGGGGGTGGGGGTGGAAGGCGGTGGGAGCGAGTCGACTTCCGGGGTCACCAATGTGACGGGCCGAGAGAGGATGTGAACTCAAAGGCAGATTGGAAACGACTGAGTTATATTATTATAGAACACTCTCCTTTATATACAAAACGGCAAGGCAACAGGACATGGCATGTTCGAGAGACAGACAAAGTTCAGAGGAAAACCGGAGACATGATCATTCAGGTTCT
>NC_090731.1:77584414-77586914 GCF_036898095.1 Palaemon carinicauda | reverse complement strand
ATCTCCAGAGTTAGGCCATACATGGATGCAAAAATGCATTTGTTCTACATCATTTAGTTTAAATCGGGTGAAAGCTTCCCGAAGATTAAGAAGAAACTTGAATAAGTAAGATATAGATTACTGATAATTTTCTGAGTGTAATATATATATATGTGTGTATATATATACATATATATATATATATATATATACATATATGTATATATATATAACTATATATATATATATATACTATATATATATATATATATATATATATATATATATATATAATATATATATATATATATAACTATATATATAACTATATATATATATATATATATATATATATATATATATATATATATATATATATATATATACATATATATATATATATATATATATGTATATATATATATATATATATACATACATACATACATATATATATATATATATATATATGTATTTATGTGTGTGTGTGTGTTTGTGTGTGTGTGTATGTGTGTATGTGTGTGTGTGTGTGGGATTTTCACTGAAAATATCGTTTATCCTTCTCAGAGATCATATGATCGTGTTCCAGACAACATGGGTATTGCAGTTTGAACTGTCCGGTCAATTGTGCAGCAGTTCAAGACTATTGCTGAAATTGTCACACCTCATTATATACGAACTTCCTCTTCACGTCATTTTGATCATTTTAAATTGGGACAAGACATTACCATTAATCCATTGGTGGAGAATTTGAAGATGGCTGACATCACCCCTATAGAAACATGTGGGAAATCTTACATACAAACGAGGATCCAGCAAGTTCCAAAAGGGGTTGTCGGAAAATCTAACTAAGGCAGCTGGGGATCCAGTAGGCGCTTAAATCAAAACCCCCTCCCCACCCCGGCCAAAGCTATTTTTCATATATTTCAAACCATCTTCTCCTTATAACTGAATTTATAAGGTGAATAAGCATTATGCGATAATAGCATCCCGATAAAATATATAAAATATTTCAGCATTAATCTTTACAATTACTTTTAGTTCAGTACTATACTCTGCATTCCCAGAAAACCTCATCAGTTTACTGCCTGGGAGTTATATCTGTAATTATTGGAGCACCTGCATCCTTCCGCTTAACTGTCAAACAATAGCAATTCTCGACTCATCAAGATGTAGTTAGTCTCCCACTTCTTCTAATAGATTCAAATCAATTTTCACTACTTGGGAATATGTATGTGAGTGTGTCTGTGAGAGAGAGAGAGAGAGAGAGAGAGAGAGAGAGAGAGAGAGAGATGGTATTTCAATCTTCAACATCTCTTTTACTACATTGTTCTAGTAGCAACTATTGAACGAAAGAGATTGATGGTTGTTTTAGAATTATCAAAGTCTGGAGGTTCTCGTAAAATTCAAGATTTATATTAGGAAAATTTTTTAATTGCCTCATATTACACATATCTCAGAAGAAAAGCCTGCTTTTTATTTCTTGGAAGATTTTCCTTTTTCTGTTTTTCTCCTATCTACTGCACTATTCTTGTTTTATATAAACAACAAAGATCACCTTACTATTTACCTCGCAAATTGAAACCTACGCTATGTTTGAGACATATGTTACTCTTAGACCCGGCAAACTTATTGAATAATTGTAGAATCATGAGGTTTTCATGTCACGTATACTACACGAGATATTGAAAAGAAAATCGTAGCAGTCATACTTCATTATAATCGCATTAAAATTCACAGATAATGAACCAAGTGAAAGATAACCGATAAAATTAGCCATATCAGAGTTTTCTGAGAATTGATCTTACTCCTTCAAAAGTTATATTGTCACTTGATAGGTGTTCTAACACGTGGTTTAATCTTTTTAAAAAGGTCATATCTAATTAAATAAAAAAAAATATAAACAAACTTAATTTTTCCATTAGTAATATGCACACCAAAAGAGCATGCATAGACATTAAAAGACTGAATAATACTAAGATTTACATCTGACGTTGATACATACATATAAATTAGCATGAGAGAGGGATGGTTGAAATTAAAGCAGTATTAATTCGAAAATGATTTGTCTTTATCAATTGCATCATCATACTAGAGTATTGGGCATTAATATTATATATATATATATATATATATATACTGTATATATATATATGTATATATGCATATATATATATATTTACATATATGTATGTATGTGAGTATATATATATATATATATATATATGTATATATATATATATATATGTATGTATGTATATATATATATATATATATATATATATACATATATATACATATACATATATATATATATATATATACATATATATATATATATATTCATACATATATAGATATAATATATATATATATATATATATATATATATTTTCAAATGTATATGAAGGAGATTTCGTAGTAGTAAAATTCGATGAACTACAAAAATTTACCTGCAACTTTATCATTATGCAACTTCAAAAATAAAGGGAGACACAAAAGATTCAAAAACATACCGCCC
>NC_090731.1:77561914-77571914 GCF_036898095.1 Palaemon carinicauda | reverse complement strand
CTATTAAGGATGACATCATCAGCATATTCAAGTTTAGTTAATTTATTATTACCAATCCAGTCCAATCCTTTTCCACTATCCCCAAGTGATCCATGAATTACAAAATAAACGAGAAGGATAAATATCATACGTGATAACACATTCCCTTAGAGTTCTCCAGTGTTCTCTGAAAATTCATTTGATATGACTTCACTAACATTAACTTTGCACTTTTTATGGTTATGAACAGACTTCATCAAATTTACATATTTAAGACGAATTCTATAATAACGCAGGACTCTCTACAAATTGGCCGGTGCTCAACATTGAAGGCTTTATTCATTGTCCACAAATATCACCGAAAGTCGGTTTCTATATTGTACGCAATGTTGGAAAACATGTCTCATAATGAAAATTTGCTCAGTATAACTCCTACCGTTTCTAAATCTTGCTTGTTCATCTCTCAGCTTTTCACTAATCTGTCGTTACTATGGCTTTAAAATAAGCAAATTATAATTTTCATAACAACTAACGTACGTGTACACCACACGTACGTTAGTTGTTATGAAAATTTAATTTGCTTATTTTAAAGCCATAGTAACGACAGGTTAGTGAAAAGCTGAGAGATGAACAAGATGAAATTATTGCAATCAGTCAGGTCTCCTTTTAAGCCCTTTTCACCAACACCCCTAATTTCCTTTCATCAGCCTTTGCTTCCTAATGCCACAATCTACAAAATAATCTAGTAAGTATTCCGGGGTTTTCTTCATTTTCTGTCAGTATCATCTTAGCAGTTATTCCATGGTAACCAGGGGCTCTCCATCTCCTGATTTTTTTAATGATAGCTTCAACTTTATAAACAAAATGAATTGAATTAATTTATGGGCACTATAAGGTCTTCCTCAGCTTCAGGCATATCAATATAATTATTCTCTTCATATCCTTTTTATGGCCTCACTAAAGTGTTCCATCGAACGTTGCCTATCTTCATCTTCTGTTGATGTAACAGATCCATCCCATTTTGATGGGTATATGCTTCTTACTTGTTGCCTAGTAGAGATTTTAATGAATAATTATATGAGAAATTCATACACCATAGCCACTCCTTGAATTCATAGCTTTGTCAGTCTTATTTGCTTTCCTATATAAATACTCTCTTTAATAATTTCTAGCGTTTCTTTGGACTTCACATGTTCTACCCTGTACTTTTCATTACAACCTCGAAATCTTTCAACAATCAATTTCTGTCTTTGTCTCTTTTTTATAGTATCCCCCGTAACATTTGATATCTATGGCTTTCTACTTGTAATTGCATGCCCCAAAACTTCACTACCAACTGACTGATATATTCTTAATATCACACCATTCTTCATCATTGTCTGCTCTTCATCTTTCAATGTCTATAAAACTGCTAATCAATTTCTTAATTCAATAGTTATTATTATTATTATTATTATTATTATTATTATTATTATTATTATTATTATTATTATTATTATTATTATTATTATTATTATTATTATTATTTTCATGATGGTGGTTGTTGTGGTAGAAAACCCAACATTTCGTTTTTATTTTATAATAACGTATATTTCCACATCTGCAATTAAGCTAATACATGACATGACATTTTTTTAGTTAATTAAGCAAGAACACCGAAATAAGGTATCAATATTGCTGGTATTGCTTGCCTATAGCTTCTATTTCTATTTTAGTATTATCATCATTGCCACTAGCCAAGCTACAGCCCTAAGTGGAAAAGCAGAATGTTGAAAGCCTAATTAATCCAACAGGAAAAACAGGCCAGTGCTGAAAGAAATTAGAAAAAAAAAAACAATCCCGAAAAATCCACAAATGGACTGGTTCATGGAATTGGGGAGAGAAGTATAGAAAGAGAAAGCACAATGGACTTTACTATGTCATTTGACATGTCAATAATATACACATTCTTTAAGAAGAAGAGGGAACAGCTAGATATGTATACGAGTGTTGATAGAAACTCCAAAATCAACTACTTCCTTCATAAAATGCTATTATTGGTGAAGTTAAAAATTGGAAAATTATATATAAGCCTGACACTTAAAAGAGTAAAGAAAACCAAAGCTAAAGATGCGAGGAATGTTTATATGGTACAAATAGAGAAAGGAAGATAAGCAGAGAAAGTTTAACAGGAATATTTTAGGGGAAAGTGACAGAAATTGAAGGTGTTCGGGAACAGTTTGCGCATAACAGACCTGGTGGTGGGATGTGGATATTAAGAAAACCAGTGAAAGGTCAGAAGGCAATAGCCTAAGCTAAGGCTGAGGCATATGATGAGGTGCATAATAAGGTAGGAACGAAGGATGTAAGAAACAAAATTATCAAGTTGTTAAAAGCCCAAAAGGAAAGTACAAAAGATATTACATACATTAAGCAAATGAAAGACCAAGATGGTATGGTAATTATAAAAGAAGAACATATCTTGAAGTGACAAGGCGAGTTCTTTGAACTGCTCCTAAATAAAAAAAAAATGAAATACTAGTAATAAATGATTGACAACGAAATATTGGTATGGTATTAGAGTTTTCTAGACAAAAGGTATTAAATGCAATGAAAAAGAGGAAGAAAGGTAAGGCATCAGGACCAGACTTGATTCGTGCGGATACATGTAAAACTTTAGGATAAAAATGTGGGGATGTCCTAATGATGAAGATCATCGATCAAGAAAAGACACCAGAAGAGTGGTGCGAGAGTATATGATCCAAATTTTCAAAAACAAAGGGGATGTTCAAGAGTGCTATAACTAGAGGGACATCAAACTGCTCTACCATACCATGAAGATATTGGAAATGATGATAGATGGCAGACCAAGAGAAGAGGTAGGAATAGGAAAACAGTAAATGGAATTTATGAAAGGAATTGGAACTACAAACTGTATGTTTTGTCTGAGGCTTATGACCAAGTCCTTGGACAAAAGTTATCGAGGTATCTGAGGAAAAAATGGTCACCAGGGGTCAACACTTTACAAATTAATTTTCAACATGGTGATAGATATTATGACTAAAGAGGCTAGAGAAGCAGTGGAGCATATTGTATGGAATTTAAATTCAAGGAAAAACAAAAGGATTTACATATGGTGTTCATAAACATTGAGAAGGCTTATAATCAAGTCCTGATACAAAAAGTATGAAGGTGTTTGGAGAAGAAGTGGTCCAGAGAAGTATGTGAGGCTAATTCAAGAAATGGATGAAGAGGTGTATACCAGAGTGAGGATCATTGTTGGGGAGGTAAGAGTAGGATTCCACCAAGGGTTAGCATCTGGACCACTCATTTTTAATATACTGGTAGATGTTATGACTAAGAATTATAGAGAAGCAGAGCCAGGGAGCATATTGTATGGAGATGATATCGTTTAGTGTCCTGAGGGAAGAGGAAACATTGAAATTAAGCTAGGAAAATGGAGAGAAGAAATTAGAAAAAGTAGGTCAGAGGCAGAATACATATGTTTCAGCAGAGTTGGAGACTGTAGAGTGTACCAACCGTGTGTCACACAATCGTACATAGTTCATTTTGTGTATATATTATGCTTGTATCTTCGCTCTTCTCTCGCACTAAAAAGAACCTAAATAAACATGCCTGTTTTTGTCACCGGTAATGGTGTCGGTTTTAAGCATGAAATTTCCTGTTGAATTGAGCTTTTATATATAAAGAAGAGTGTTCTATAATAAAGTCACTCAGTTGCTTTTATCCGGATCCCTATCCCCTCCCAAACATTGCCTACGTGACCTCCTACCTGCACAAAGCGAAGGTTTTCTCTACGCTCGACCTCCTGAAGGGGTATTATCAGGTGCCTATGAACCCAGAAGACATCCCCAAGACCGCCATCACCTCTCCGTTTGGTACATACACCTTCAATTACTCCTGTTTTGGTCTTTGTAATGCTGGGGCCACGTTTCAACGTCTTATGGATGGCATCTTAGAGGAACTCCCCTTCAGTGCATGTTATGTGGACGACATACTTGTGTTCTCCTCCTCAAAAGACGAACACCTCCGTCACCTGCGCATCGTGCTCGACCGCCTGCAACAAATCCGCCTGGTAGTCCGGTGCGACGAGTGTACCTTTGGTGCCAACGAAGTGTCATTCTTAGGGCACCGCATCACTCCTGAAGGAATCCATCCCCTCCTTGAGAAAGTAGCAGCCGTTCAGGACTTCCCTGCGCCCTCGACCATCAAAGCTCTGCAAGAATTCTTAGGTATGATCAACTATTATCACCGTTTTCTGCCCGCCATTGCCGCCACTCTTGCTCCCCTCTACGCCTCCCTCTAGGGCAATCCAAAGGACCTGAAGTGGGGTACCTTTCAAGAAGGCCCCATCAACTGCTGCAGCTCTCACTTTTCCTATCCCGCATGCCCCTCTCCTTCACTCATCCGATGCCAGCGACGTCGCTAATGGTGCAGTACTTGAGCAGGTGGTCAACGGCTTGCCCTGCCCATTGGCCTTCTTCAGCAGAAAACTGTCCAAGGTAGAATCGGATTATTCTACCTTTGATCGCGAATTGCTGGTGGTGCACTTATCTGTCCGTCACTTTCGCCATTTCTTAGAAGGTACATCCTTCGTCATTCGCACAGACCACATGCTTCTGGTGCATGCCTTCATTCGACAGTCAGACGCCTGGTCCGCCCGTCAACGCCGACATCTCTCCGCCGTGGCTGAATACAACTGCACGCTTCAATACGTCCCTGGGAAAATGAATCCCGTTGCCGATGGCCTGTCAAGAAACACGTTGGAAGCCGTTCAACTGGGATTGGATTACAACACCTTGGCTGAAGCCCAACGACAGGATCCAGAGTATCAAGCATGTAGGACATCCTGCACGTCCCTCCGTTGGGAAGACTTCCCGCCTAAAAGATTCCAATACCACCCTCCTCTGTGACGTCAATACTGGTAGACCGCGACCTTGGATTTCTGTTCCCATGCGCCGGCTGGTGTTTAATTTCATTCACGGCCTTTCAAATCCCTCGTGCCGTTCTACTGCACAGCTGCTGAAGACGAAGTTCATTTGGCACGGCATTTCTAAGAATGCGAAGGATTGGCTCCATGCCTATACTTCTTGCCAAACTTCCAAAGTACATCGACACACGGATTCCGGAGTGAGCACCTTTCCTGAACCTCAGCGTCGTTTCGCACACATTCACGTCGACAGTGTAAACCCCTACCCAAATCACAAGGACATCGTTACCTGTTTACCGTCATCGACCGCTCCACTCGTTGTCCTAAAGCCATTCCCATGGAAATTGCAACGTCCGCCTCATGTACATCTGCCTTACTCTCAGGATGGATTGCAAGATTTGGTATCCCTGAGCATATCATTTCTGACAGGGGTACCACTTTCACCTCTCAATTGTGGACATCATTAGCGAATCTCCTGAGCATCACCCTACATCAGACAACGGACTACAACCCTGCTGCCAATGGAATGGTTGAACGTTTTTATTGCACCCTCAAAGCAGCTTTGATGTCCCGCTCCAAGGATTCCAACTGGTTTAGTCAGCTTCCCTGGGCCCTCGTGGGACTAAGGACCATTCCTAAAGACGCCCTGGACATCTCAGCAGCTGAAATGGTGTATGGCGACCCGCTGGTCGTCCGTGATGAATTTTTTCCTTCTACAACCTCCTCCGACGATCTCCAGCGCATACATCACGTCATGGGAAAATTTACTCCACGCCGCCAGACTTACAAGCCCCCTGTTGTATTGAGCTTTTGTATATAAAGGAGAGTGTTCTATAATAAACTCGCTCAGTTGCTTTTATCCTGTCTTTGAGTCACAACCTTCTCTTGGCCCGTCACAAGAGAATGTATAAGCTTGAACGGGAAAGAAATAAATCGAGTAGATAAGTTTAAGTACCTGGGAGCAATAATCAGTACTGGTAGAAATATGGAAGCAGAACTCATTATACAGCTAGGCTTTAACAACTGAACAGCGGTCTCTGGTGTCCAACTCGGATTTAATGTAAAACTCCACAAGGCGATTGCAAGAACAGCAATGTTCTATAGTGCAGAGACAGCAAGACTAAGAAAAGCTGACGAGAAAGAGAAAGAGGTAGCAGAAATTAAAATGCTTATGTGGAGGACTGGAGTAAAAGGGGAGGATAGCATTAGGAAATACTATTAAAGAAGATCGACAGAGGCTTTGGAAATATCAAGGAGAGTGCAGGAAGGAGGCTGATATGGTACAGCCATTCATTGAGGAGAGAGGAGTGCCATGTAATGGGGCATACTTAGGAAATGAAAGTTAAAGGAAAAAGAAAAGGGAAAGACCAAAAAGGAGATAGGGACTCAGAGATTGTTTGGGGGAGGATTTTAGATAGTAGGGAATTGAGGAAGCAGAGGTGCACGATAAAAATTGATGGAAAAACCCCACCCCAAATACCAACACTATACAGCAATGGGAATACGCTAATAAAAAAAAAATAACAATAGAAAATAAATAAAGTATATTTAGATCATTAGCAAAGTTAAATAGATAATTCGTGCACAGTATATGAAACTATACCTGTGAAGTTCTTTTTTTTTTTTTTCTTTTTTTTTAGATGAGAAGTATGGCTGACTTGGAAGTCCCTTCGTCTTCCACCATTAGTTACTATCGAGCACATTTAGATGTAGTTAACTCGACCAACAAGTAATTATATTGAATTCATGGATAACTGTATTACAACACTATTCTTTATAACATAACTTTACCCTGTAAAGAAAAGATATTCGATAATATCACCTGTACCTTCCAGCTTTGGTTATTTTGAAACAATTCGGGGTGTTGAGGTTTCCTAATATCTATATTCGTGTCTGCCAATTATGAAGCAGTGCTAATTGCGCTATAATTGAACATATCCAAAAAATTAAGTCTAGATTTAAAATTCCAATGAAACGTTCTTAAAATATGTAAGTTTCCCATAATATTTTACAGGTTCAAGGATCGGTATATAAAGATAAAAATTCGAAACAGTTTCTATGGACACAATTAATTATTTATAGTCTCTTTCATTGCTTGAGATTAAAAGAAGTATACTAATAAGTCAAATTTTTGATAAAAAGAGGATGTTTTTGAGTAAGTCTGAAACATTGTATCCTTCACCTGAATCTTGCCATTAATAGTATTTCTTCAACTTCACGTTGATGGTTCATGAATTCTGGTTTGATTCTTGATTATAGCTTTTTTTTTGCAGGTCATATCAAATCATCAGTACACAAGAAATGTCATTCATGATGCCTTTAAACTATTTTGAATAATTCTCTTCCGTCCCGTCTTAAACAGCAGGCTCTAGTATATAGAATTAAAAGCTTGAACAATGTACTAATCCCTGACCATGTTAATCTCTGATACCATTATCCAATTAACTTTCTGCATATACGGTAAAAGTTTTTTTTGTTTTTTTTTTTATCAAATATCGAAGCTGACTTTTCCATAGTAGGCCTACCATCTACAATTTAGTTCTCAGTATGCAGTAATGCTAACATTTTCGTCAGGAATATCTTTAGAAGAGTTTGAATAATATCTTATCTTTACTTGTGGCTTAGAGGTATAGGAGTCGACTGCCACCCCAGTTTCGACTCGGTCAGAATTCGAATCCTTTATCGACCAGAAGCTCTTATCAAAAAAAAAAAAAAAAAAAAAAAAAAAAAAAAAATTTCCTCGGGCCTTTCTTCCAAGGACGAGGGATATTGATATTAGGAGGTATTATTGGCTTACTTTAATTAAGAAACTCATGAGTGTTATTGATAAATTATCTTGGGAATGACAGGTGTTTAAAACTCAGCAACATGATTATTGGTAGAGATGGGGTATATTTTGATTCAAAGTCTCAAAATAAAAAATCGGCAAGAATATAATGAGGTATTTGTGGTTTATTCGAATCATAATCATCATCCTCATCATTGCCATTTCTTCCCACGCCTATTGACGCAAAGGTCCTGAGTTAGGTTTCGCCAGTCGTCTCTATCTTGAGCTTTTAAATCTATGTTTTTATGAGGACTTCAACGTGCTCGTTACAAGAATGTACTTCTCTTCTAGACTTGGTTTTCCGTTTTCTGTTATTCGTATAACAAGGTCCTTGGTCCATACAACATGTTTTCAATTATTGATATTTGATTTCGATGATTAAATACACCTTGTTATGACTAACGTGGTGAAATACATCATCTGCTTCCCGCTTCATAGTCCTCAGCCATGTAGGCCTCGGTCTTGCAACTCTTCTAGTGCCTTTTGTAGTCTATTTAAAAGTTAAGTGAAATAATCTCTCTCGGGAAGTACGAGGAGCATGCCAAAACCACCTCCGTCTACACCCCACCATGATTTCATCCACATATGGCACTCGGGTAATCTCTCTTATAGTTTCATTTCTAATTCTGTCCTACCATTTAACCTCACTATGTTTTAGGTTAATTAGCAGTATGTCACATTTATGATAATAATGATAATAATAATAATAATAATAATAATAATAATAATAATAATAATAATAATAATAATAATAATAATAATAATAATAATAATAATAATAATAATAATAGGTTAGAATCAGTCGTTGTTTGTGAATCAGTCCAAGATTCATTTTATAGGCATTTGATTTAAAAAAAAATGGAATTAATTTCCTTACATAGTGAAGCCATTATCAGTGTCTGCCCAGTGTCGGTAAGAAAACTTACACTAGAGTAGCGTTCTGTAAGCAATTTATTGAAAATAGATACCTGTAAGTTCCTACAGTGTATCAAATGAGGATAAATTTTGATCTCAGGAAATTTATAAAGATTATTCAAGATATCTTGATTTTTTATTAACAAATAGTGAAGGTGACACAACATATAGATTTTTGGTTTTCCCACTCGATCTTCCTAGCAATTCATATTCATACTAGACCTTCAATTGCTGTTTCCTGTCAAAGGTTTTGGATATGGAGCTAATCACAGAGGAAACCAATTCAGTTACTAGAATCTATTAGCGGCTTGTTAGATTATCGTAATAGAATATTTCGATTCCAAAAAGTAGAATTGATAGCATTGGATACAATCAAGCTAATATATAGGTGTTTAAATGTATACAGAAAAGTACCGGTAATGTAAATTAGCGAAGATGATAGGTTAGATCATATCTATGTCGTTAGCATTTGGACATTTATTCAAAATCAAGATCCATTATCTCATTTTATATATTCTTAATGCCAGTCACTGCAATGAATTACAGGACAGTAGATCAGCTGGTGTTTTGGAGGACCACCTTATATGTGGCAATAGGAAAGCTATGTAAAAAACAATTAAAATATAACTAAATCGTATATTAGGATGTAAGTCACACTGACTTTGGCGGGTTCAGAGTGACTACAAGGATTGTAATTAAGGAGATGTTTCAAGGTAAGCGGGACCGATGACTATAAAATCGTCTACAGAGCGTTATTTAGTTGCTCTGGTGGTAGTTATGCAGCCACTGAAGGCTATAATTTGTCAAATTAGAGTAAATTCAAAGTGTGACCTCTATCGTTCATAGAGGTTCAATGAAAAGAGAACTGTAAGATGTAAAATGTCATCATCATCATCATTTCGTTCCACGCCTATTGACGCAAAGGGCGTCAGTTAAATATGACCAGTCCTCTCTATCTTGAGCTTATAAATCTATACTTCTCCATTCATCATTTTCTACTTCACGTTTCATAGTCTTCATCATTGTAGGATTGCGTCTTCGAAATCTTCTAGTGCCTTGTGAAATCCAGTTGAAAGTTTGGTTAGCTACTCTCTCTTTGGGAGTGCGAAGAGCGTGACCAAATCATCTCCATCTATCCCTCACCGTTATCTCATTATGGTACTCGAGTAATCTCTCTTATAGTTTCATTTTTAATTCTGTCCTACCATTTAATTACCCATATTCTTTTGAGGACTTTGTTCTCATATATGCAAAATGTGTTGGATATTATTTTATTGACATACCATGAATCATTTTCATACAGTAACACCAGTCTGGTTAAACTGATATATAGCCAGATTTTATATGTA
>NC_090731.1:77486914-77556914 GCF_036898095.1 Palaemon carinicauda | reverse complement strand
GTAAGAGTGGTAAATGGAAGAGTAGTAGAAAGGGCATTAATGGATTATGTGTTGATAACTAAAAGAATGTTTGGAAGATTGAAAGACGTGCACGTGTTTAGGGGTATGGCTAATGGTATGTCTGATCATTTTTTGGTGGAAGGAAAATTAGTTGTAGCGAAAGAGTGGGGGAATAGAGTAGGTGGATGTAAAAGGGAGCTAGTGAGGGTTGAAGAGCTAATAAAACCGGGGGTAAAAAGTAAATATCAGGAAAGGTTGAAAATGGCATATGACGAGGTGAGAGTAAGAGAAACTGGTAATTTAGAGGAGGAGTGGAAGTTAGCAAAAGAAAATTTTGCTGGGATTGCAAGTGATGTATGTGGCAAGAAGGTTGTTGGAGGCAGCATAAGGAAGGGCAGTGAATGGTAGAATGAAGGAGTAAAGGTAAAAGTGGAAGAGAAAAAGAGGGCTTTTGAAGAATGGCTGCAGAGTAATAGTATAGAGAAGTATGAAAAATATAGAGAGAAAAAGGTGGAAGTAAAGCGCAAGGTACGTGAGGCAAAGAGGGCAGCTGACCAGAGGTGGGGTCAGGGACTGGGTCAGTCATATGAAGAGAATAAGAAGAAGTTTTGGAAAGAAGTGAAGAGAGTAAGGAAGGCCGGCGCAAGAATTGAAGAGACAGTGAAAGATGGAAATGGAAGGTTGTTAAAAGGAGAGGAGGCAAGGAAAAGGTGGGCGGAATATTTTGAAAGTTTGCTGAATGTTGAGGATGATAGGGAGGCAGATATAATTGCTGTTCCAGGTGTTGAGGTGCCAGTGATGGGAGATGAGAATGAGAGAGAGATTACAATAGAGGAAGTGAGGAGAGCACTAGATGAAACGAGAGTACGAAAAGCATCTGGTATGGATGGTGTGAAAGCTGAGATGTTGAAGGAAGGGGGTGTGACTGTACTTGAATGATTGGTGAGATTGTTTAATGTGTGTTTTGTGTTGTCAATGGTACCAGTAGATTGGGTCTTTGCATGTATTGTACCACTATATAAGGGTAAGGGAGATGTGCATGAGTGTTGTAATTCAAGAGGTATTAGTTTGTTGAGTGTAGTTGGAAAAGTGTATGGTAGAGTACTGATTAATAGGATTAAGGATAAAACAGAGAATGCAATCTTGGAAGTACAGGGTGGTTTTAGAAGAGGTAGGGGTTGTATGAATCAGATTTTTACAGTTAGGCAGATGTGCGAGAAATATTTAGCAAAAGGTAAGGAGGTGTATGTTGCGTTTATGGATCTTGAGAAAGCATATGATAGAGTTGATAGGGAAGCAATGTTGAATGTGATGAGGTTATATGGAGTTGGTGGAAGGTTGTTGCAAGCAGTGAAAAGTTTCTACAAAGGTAGTAAAGCATGTGTTAGAATAGGAAATGAAGTGAGCGATTGGTTTCCGGTGAGAGTGGGGCTGAGACAGGGATGTGTGATGTCGCCGTGGTTGTTTAACTTGTATGTTGATGGAGTGGTGAGAGAGGTGAATGCTCGAGTGTTTGGACGAGGATTAAAACTGGTAGGCGAGAATGATCATGAATGGGAGGTAAATCAGTTGTTGTTTGCGGATGATACTGTACTGGTAGCAGACACAGAAGAGAAGCTTGACCGACTAGTGACAGAATTTGGAAGGGTGTGTGAGAGAAGGAAGTTGAGAGTTAATGTGGGTAAGAGTAAGGTTATGAGATGTACGAGAAGGGAAGGTGGTGCAAGGTTGAATGTCATGTTGAATGGAGAGTTACTTGAGGAGGTGGATCAGTTTAAGTACTTGGGGTCTGTTGTTGCAGCATATGGTGGAGTGGAAGCAGATGTACGTCAGAGAGTCAATGAAGGTTGCAAAGTGTTGGGGGCAGTTAAGGGAGTAGTAAAAAATAGAGGGTTGGGCATGAATGTAAAGAGAGTTCTATATGAGAAAGTGATTGTACCAACTGTGATGTATGGATCCGAGTTGTGGGGAATGAAAGTGATGGAGAGACAGAAATTGAATGTGTTTGAGATGAAGTGTCTGAGGAGTATGGCTGGTGTATCTCGAGTAGATAGGGTTAGGAACGAAGTGGTGAGGGTGAGAATGGGTGTAAGAAATGAGTTAGCAGCTAGAGTGGATATGAATGTGTTGAGGTGGTTTGGCCATGTTGAGAGAATGGAAAATGGTTGTCTGCTAAAGAAGGTGATGAATGCAAGAGTTGATGGGAGAAGTACAAGAGGAAGGCCAAGGTTTGGGTGGATGGATGGTGTGAAGAAAGCTCTGGGTGATAGGAGGATAGATGTGAGAGAGGCAAGAGAGCGTGCTATAAATAGGAATGAATGGCGAGCGATTGTGACGCAGTTCCGGTAGGCCCTGCTGCTTCCTCCGGTGCCTTAGATGACCGCAGAGGTAGCAGCAGTAGGGGACTCAGCAGTATGAAGCTTCATCTGTGGTGGAAATGTGGGAGGTTGGGCTGTGGCACCCTAGCAGTACCAGCTGAACTCGGCTGAGTCCCTTGTTAGGCTGGAGGAACGTAGAGAGTAGAGGTCCCCTTTTTTGTTTTGTTTCTTGTTGATGTCGGCTACCCCCCAAAATTGGGGGAAGTGCCTTTGGTATATGTATGTATGTATCCCCATTATGTACCATGAAAAGACGATATCATCATTGTGTGGTATAGTGATAGGCGACATTTTGTAATTTTGTATGACTTCATTGTGTATGTTATAGTCCAACATCTTCGCTATGACATCACATAATTTTATATGGCAGCATCGCCTATGTTGTATCTTGGCGGCTTTGTTATAACACACCATAATATTGTGTGGCGGTATCAGCGACTTTGTTATCTTTTCCCATAATTTGGTAGGACATCATTGCCCATGTTGTATCTCACCTTCTTCGATATGACATACCATAATGTTGTACGGCAGCATCATTAATTTGGTGTATATAAGCGGCTTTGATATGATATCACATTATTTGCTACAGTGCTATTGTCTAAGTTATATATCAGCAGCTTCACTATGACATCCTATAATTTTGCATGGTGGCATCACCCGTGCTGTATATTAGCATTTTTTCTATAACATTTCAAAATTTTGTGTGGTGGCATCACCTATGTTATATAGCCTTGGCTTCACTTTGACATCCCATAACTTTGTGTGCCGGCATCACTTATGTTGTACATCTGAGGCTTTACTTTGACATCCTATAACATTGTATGTCGGCATCACCTATGTTGTACTTAAGCGGCTTTGCTATGATGACAGCAAAGTGACTTTGAGTACTTGTCAGTTAAGCAGTATAAATTCAATATATAATTGATAAAGAAAAAGAAATATTGCCCTCGTGCAGAAGTAGTTCCATATTACAGCAATAACGTGTTTTTCCAGAATTACAAAATAGACGTGAATGCATTACCAACACTACATGTGGGCACGTGGACCTTATTCCAGACCCACTTCAGAATTCTCGAGCTATCAGCACATTCCAGAAACTGACAAGTATTGAGACGGGGTGTGGATAGTTATAACAAGGATAGCCTGTTCATGTTCAATTAAAAACATTGAAAACTTATACAATAGACCTATGTAATGGATAGCTAAATTTTATATTGCAACTTGATATCATAAAAGAATGCTTATACTGTGAGAAGGTGAAAGATTAAAGAGCTTAGTCACCGGCCGTTGAAGACATTAGCAAGATTTCTTTATATTCTCTTAGTTAAGTTAGTGCGCCGTGTGTGAATGACAATATGTTTAAAAGATATGGGCGGTGGTTAAGTGAATCAGTCAAAGACAGATAGGTGACAGGTCAATATTAAGACTAGTCAACCGTTTCTAGGATTATAATGTTTGCATTACGTTATTTATGTGTCTTCTTGGTTTTGAAGCGGAATTGTATAAAAGAATGGTCAATATGAGGATAAATCAAAGTATCATTCATTATTCATGCTAGAAAGACATATATATTACAAATCAAGGATTTTTGAGACCTGAATGTCCGTTCTCCAAGTATTCATCTGTTACCCAAGTGGTAACTTGAATAAAGAACAAAAGCAATCAGAGATTTCCGACCTCCGTCAATGAATATTTCCAACATTTAACTAACGTCTACAGACATCGCCTACCAGTTTTCATATGCTAACTGTGCAGCAGATGGAGGTAAGTGCAATGTTAATCCAGAATTATGATCTTGATCCGTATTATCTCCAAAATTTCATAGTTTCTTACGATGCATAGAATATAGCCATTGTTAAGATTTGGTGAGAGTCCAATATCTCAATTTGTTTTGATGTAATCTTTAAAACTGAGAATAAGGCAATTTTGGATCTAGAATCCGGGTCCGATACCGGAATACAACAAAATTTAATGAAGTCGTCTATGGTCTAAAATATATTTGTCGTGGATATTTCGTCAATATCCTCCAATTTTTCTTGACGTAAGCTTTAATATTGTGAAAAATGTAAATCCAGACATAGAATCCGGATCCGGATCTGGATCATCTCCGAAATTTAATGATGCCGTCCATGACCTAAGATCTATCTGTGGAGAAAATTTCGTCAAAATCCGTTTAGTAGTTTTAACGTAATCCTGTCCACAGACACACGAGCAAATAAATGAATATAAATTATAAAGAAACGGACTCGATTTTATAACTCCCTTTACGGAGGTAATAAAACTTAGAGTATTGAAATGTATTTTTTTTCGTGTGGTGTTTTTTTTTTCATAAAAGTAATTGGGTGGTACATAGAGAAAAAATTCTCAGCTCTCATCAAGGTTCACTTAATGGTCTCTCTCTCTCTCTCTCTCTCTCTCTCTCTCTCTCTCTCTCTCTCTCTCTCTCTCTCTCTCTCTCTCTGGATTTAAGATTTCGCCGGTAATATAATGTCTCGGCCGCAATCAATCTCATTATTTTCGCTGGTGATGTGAAACCAGTATTTGACAACGTTTTACTCCCTATTAATTTTCAACAAGACATTTTTGTGCTAGTAATAAGAAAGGAAAAGAGAAAATCGGAAAATATTTTCGTTTTTTTTCGTAACCTTTCCTTTTTATTTATCAAACAAACAAGTTTTAGACGTTAAAATATTTGATGAATCTCAGTCATTAGCTATAATGTTCTCTACAAAACTCATTTCATTCTCTTGTTATTTTGGGGGAACATTGTACTCACTAACGATGTGTTTGCGATGACAGCAATGTACTAATGATTCCAGAAGAAAATTATTTATAAGCAACAAAAATAATCAAATTGAAACACTAAATTAAGTGAATAAAGATTATTAAGTAAAACACATTGTATGATTAGAGTTAAATTGACTCTTACTAACACTTCCCACATATGGAAATGAACATTGTTTCCTTCACAGATCATTATTGAAAAAATCTTATGCTAGTTTATGTGAATCAATATTGTTAATGATATCCAATGATTTTATATGTTTTGATTTAGTTTTTAATTGGAGTTTAAGACTATATATTTTTCATTTTCTATTATTTCACTTTAAGAGATAGTATTGAAAGTTATAAAAGAGTAGCCTAAATTTAAACTACTGAAAGTATGAAATTGGTTATTTCTAATTTCTCAGAAACACACAAATATTCATCAAACTTAGTGTTTTTAATACTCATAGTCATATTTCAAAATATATCTAAATCATGTTTCATACTTCATATTAGAAAAAAATATGAAACGATACATTTTAGCTGGATTAACCATAACTTTCTCAGTCGAGATATTTATTAGGAAGTTGTATTTAATATATATTTTCAAAGATTTTTCCTTGCGTTTAGTATTGATCAAGTCATTTATTAAAGAATATTAAGTATATATATCAATCCAGGTGTGTATTTAACAATTTCACCGGATATTTTGTAAATAAATTTTGTCTTTTTAAGCGTTGACAGCATGGTCTGATTTCCTTCTTCATAGATCCAATATTATCAACGTTGATTCAAAAAGACTCGTTGATAATTTCTAATCGTCTTTGATTATAATTGGATCACCTCGGGAATTGAACCCACTCCGATATCCTAGCTAGTCGAATATTAGTTGCAAAAGAGATACTTGTTTTTCTCTCATATCTGCAGATTACCTTATATTGAAATGATGTTAGCTGTTATACAATAATTTTTATTTAGTTTTGACAAACTACTGTATGTCACATAATTATTTTCCAATACGTCTTTTGAAATATTTGACGTGATCCGACTCTTTTTGGCTCTAGTTATTCGACCAATAACCTTTTCTCCATTTTCTAGATTTTCTTCCCTTTATTTTCCAAAATTTCCTGCACGTTTCCTTCCCTAGGCCTTTTTATTCACTCCATTGTCTATCTACGCTCAGTTGACCATTCAACCCTCCTTCCCTATTATCGATTTTATACATGGGATTTCTATTCTCATAAATTTTCAAACTTAGATATTATGCCTTCATCGATAACGTAATTTGAACTTTTTATTCCTATATACATCCATTTTGTAGGTTCCTTCTAAAGACTTTCTCTTTACCTATTTAACATGCCAATGAGTCTTTATATTGATTTTCTCATTCATGATTTTTTTAGTATATCATCTTCCTCTAACTGCTTTCCTTTTTTCATAGTAGAAAATTATAAAATATATTTTCTGCAACATTGCTGTACAGTGACTAATGTACAGCAGGTGTTTCACACACGCTCGTCCACTGCAACGATATTTTTCTTTTTTTCTTTTCTTTTTTGTATCTCTTGCTAACCTCCTCGCACTGCTAACAAATCCTGTTCGCGCGTGCTTTGCAAGTATCGCTGTTTTAATTTGTATGACATTCTTGCTCTGAACTGCTAGTTTATGAACTTGTTCTTTGTTGAATAAAAGTCAGTTGCATTCATCTCACCTCTCTGTTAAAACCTAATTGTACCCTCGTACAATTGGTGACCGCCGGAGGTCCAGCTTCCTTCTGCCTTCCCTCTCACTGCTGCATCCTACTGTTGTAGCCCCCCGACCCTGATTTTCCTATCCACACTACGTCTATGAAACTACCGCCCTTCATCAGTACAGAGGAAATTGCTGGATTTCAGTGCACCAAGGTTCAGTTTTGGACCACGGGCGTCACTGGCTCAAGTGTCAAAACATACTCTCCTGGATAACTCCAAATGCCTTTGCAATCAAGGGGACACCCCAATATTATACGAAACAGCAAAAGCATACCTTCTGGAGCATTACTCACCATTGCCAGCCACCCGTATAGCCAATCTTTTTCAGCTCTCTCAACAACCTTGGGGGATCAAAAGGCTTTGTTTGCCCTTATTGAAATGACTAGTATTACTTGCTTGCAATCTGCCACAAACGGCTCTCCTTTGGCGGTGAACTTACTTCTTACCCAACGCCTACCCAAAACTGTACTCGCTGCCATCCCCGAAGTATATTTTCCCCATGTAGGACGAGAAGACCGACGTCGATGCCAATATGAGAGCCACTTCACAACTTTCAAGACCTCCATCAAAGCCTCCAATCCTAATAGTCCAGGGGCATAGGGAAATTTTAGGGCGACATTGTGTAAATTTGGCACAGATGTAGGTTAGGCCATACTGAACTCATTTGTTGAGGGTGCCAAAACCGATGATCACTGGGGCCGCCATATTGGCAAAATCCAATATGGCCTCCACTTGGTTTTTCATTTTATAATAACTTCACGACTAAGGGTCATACATCATCGTGTAAAAGCACTTTATATGGGTTTTTGACCTCAAGGAATCTGAATCTGAGCTCAAATTTTGCATAGCACATTCCATATGCTGACTATATTTGCAAATTTTCTTTAAAAGACTGATGTGAAGGGAGATATTTCAGACTTTGCTGTTCAATTGTGATTACTTTCCATTATATTTATTTTTCTTTTGTTCTCATACCTACCGAATAGAATCTTACACTATTTTGTCGTTAAAAGTTGATTCAAGACATCTCATTTGCCCCCATAAATAATCTTTTTATTTTTCTCCTCAGGTACGTGTGACGTGTCAGTGGTGGTGAAAGAGATATCGACGTGTGATTTGAGAAATTGTCTTGTACCAACTAGCAGCTTTGTTGTCTCTGTCAATCTGACAAACATGAACATTTACAATCTCCAAAGGAAGAAGGAATTTTAAGTCTCGAAAGAGATCTAAATGGCTTCAAAGAAATCAATGCTGTTCCTTCTGGTATTGCAGTGTCGTTGGAACAACGCGACGATGGTTTGGGAATAGCAAACACGCTTCGATAAAATAATTGCTAATACCAATAGACTTGCAGAAGCTACTGCAGTAGTTCTCGTGTAAAGACACTGTGTCAAAAGCAGGAATCCACTGCACAAGCGTCACCCAAAAAACTGTAATAAGCTGGGACTTCTCATGGAACAGGAAAAGGTAAATATTCTGTGTCATCTGCGATGGAGATGACAAGATCAATTTACGCAAGGTAGGAACTGATAAAGTTGATGCCAACCTTAAAAGCTGGTCAAATTTGAATAATGATTTCTAGGTGATAGGAAAACTGGTTGCACAAGTGCCGATGCCCATCCCGGGGACACTTACTATCATGTTAAATGTTACTTGTGTCTTTGAGATTCTGGACATGCTGCACAAAGCCAAGCTTCCACAGGTCCTGCTCCACCTCAGTTTGACCTAATCGCCATGTCACAAATAATAGCCATTGTTGAAGATTCTGACTCAGCTTTCAAGCTCTCCTCTCATCATCATATGTATCGGACACTGATGGAAGAACAAGGGAGTCCATGTCTGGACACCAGGGAGCCACATTCAACACGATTTAAAGATCATCTTCAGGATCATCTTTCTGAATGGGCCGAGTTTGCACAAGGGAAAGAAATATACGTTTCTAATTCTACCAACGTTGCTGACTTAGTTACAAAAGCCCATGATACCCTGCTTAACCAAGATGATACTTTATTGTTGATGCGGGCCGCTGTGTTTTTACGTAAGCTTTGTCTTAAGTAGCAGAAATCATTCAAAGGGTAATTTTTGTTAGACTGCCTTACTGCTCCTGTACCAGAAGAGCCTCGGAGCTTCATGAATGTAATTCTTCAAGGTCCATCCATTCTGTAAGATCAAAGAAATACTAAAATGGATAATCATGTGCAAGGCAGGACAAGGATTGCACGCGCCATTTCACAGATTGTTATTTACAACACATACCATGGTACACATCATGTCACTAAGACAAGCACCATATGACACAGAGTGGAACACAACACCCCATTTGTTCTCTACAAAGGCCTAAAAATGCATGGAGAGGTACGACAGAAGAATCAGATAGAAATTGTTCACCAGTCGGAATGTCAGTGTCCTATGATCGTGTGATGGAGGTAAAATGAGCTGTCGCACGATCAGTATGCAAGCATCTTGCTGAATATGGAGTTGTGTTGCCAACAAATATGCGAAGGAATGCATTTGTGACCTATGACATGGACAACTTGGATAGTCATAGCAAAGGAAACTTTTCTCAGTATGAATTTCACGGCACTGCTTTGAGTGCAACCAATCATCTATCTTGGGAAAACCAGGGTGAACAGTGAGATGCTATTGAGCTAGACTTCTCTGATACATATGTACCCCAGTTTCTGGACTCATATGTTATTGTACAACCAGTAGAGCCTTTTTTTCTACCCAGAAACACCAATGGGCAACTTCGACCAACTAACAACTTCATAGACGCGGCCAAGGGGAAGGACGAAGCTTTGATTCAATAAGTTGCCTCGTTGCTAGAACAGGACACAGTTTCAGTTGACGAAGTTATCACCTGGTTAGGGTACAACTCTCGACTCATGAGTGAGGATTCTTTGAAACACCAAGCAGTGATAGGGGTTTTGCCACTTTTTCCAGAAATAGCAGCTTCTGCATCCATGAAAAACATACAATGCACCTCACTATGCTAGGGACACAGTTTCTGAATCCTGGCCAGACTAGTGTCCTTGGTGCCGAAAAGCCAATTCATGCCATAGCAAAGCAACTATAATTCCCAGATATTCTTGGAGAAAATAAGCTGGTTCTGATGCTTGCAGCTTTGCACATTGAAGACAAAACTCATTAGATGATTGGAAAGGTACTAAGAGACTCAGGATGGGTGACAGCACTTTCTCAACCACAGGTTCTGACATTTGGACGCTCACAGTCAACCCTTGATGAGCATGACATCAAATGTATACGTTACACGCACCAAGTATCTCTGATGTCTCTTCATCTCCTGAAGAACAGGGCATATTCAGCGTACTATTCCGAGGTTCTCGAGGCACCACAGTCACAGGAAAATTAGGATAAACTAAAAAAAACAGAAAGCCCACAGTTCAAATATTAGTCCACCATCATGGAGCTTGAGCTGCTCTTGTGCCGCTTTATCCGTTCTCTGCGCGAAGGGGATTTTCTTCTCTCTATGTTCAAGTATGTGATGAGCTTTGTCTATGGTTTCACGTGATGGACCACACAAACTATGCGAGATGGCTGCCAGTACATGTCCGGGATATGGTGCAGCTAGCTGAGAGTCCCTCAGATGTAAATACAGAATTTCTGAAAGGGAACTCTACCGTTCAAAGGTCAACGCATAAGTTCGGCCTTATTGGGAAGGATCAGTCTCATGAACAGTTGAACAAGAGCCTTCAAGCTCATGGAGGGGCTGCTGGGCTTTATAAAAATCCTAAAGCGCTCAAACTTTACATGCTAACAGATCCAGATTGTTCCCAGTGTGTGAAGAGTTTCAGATGGTTTTGGACACCCTGAGCTCAAGCACTGCTCACCAAGAAGAAGCACAGAGCTTGCAAGTAGAATATAGGAAAGATGTTCTGTCATTTGTTGAAAGTATCGAAGAGCTAAGAAATCCTTTTGTTGCTGGTTCGGAACTTGTTGCGCTTGATACCCAAGAAGTCATGGATCAAGAAGTCATCACCTCTCTCTGCCAAGTCCATGAATTCAGCAAAGATCTTCATAAACAATATGTTGCACAAACACTCGACAAGGCAGCTGTGCCAGTGTCCAACATTATCCGACGTAACAACATCCTGACCTTTGCCAATCGACCTGACTTATCCAAGAAAGGCAACAAGTCCAGTGGTACACAGAAGAAAAACATGATTCTTATCACACAACTCTTCCTGTCACTTCAATCACGACCAGATGCTGACATGGAAGAATTTTTTTCGCTTTGAAAATCAAAGGGAACCACCAAGTTTGGCTGACCATGGCTCACTTAGATCCGGCAGCAAGTCTGATATTCTAGAATGCATCAAAGCTCCAACAGGTCCATCCTCTCAATCTAGGCGTGCAACGATTGTTGTGTGGGACATGGCAGCAATTATTCACGTGGTGTAACGTACATCAGCAAAAACATTTGCCGAGTATGATACACAATATATGATCCAGTTCCTGAAATCACAGATAAATCAACCAGTTTCCTGCATTAATGTCATATGGGACACCTATCCAAAAATGAGTTTGAAGTCCCTCACACATCAATGTCGTGGTACAGGTCTACGGAGTAGGGTTGGAAGTGGCAGCAAATGAATCCCAAAACATGATTGGAACAGTGGATTCATCAAGAACAACGACAACAAGGAGTTGCTCATTTTCCTTAATGAGGAGATAGTCAAGAATGACTGGGGTGGGAAACTCCTGCTCAGTACCAAAGGCGAAAATTTTCTATCTAAAAGACAAGCCGATGTCTAAGCACTCAAACCATGTAATCATGCCGAGGCTGATACGAAGATATTCCTTCATCTGGCACATGCAACAGTCCAGGGCTACAAGCTAACTATTGTTCGTACTGTTGATAGTGATGTGGTGGTCCTCTCTGGGTGTGTTTTGGGAGTGGCAAAAAAGTCTGTGATATCCCCATCCATGACATCTGTGCTCACCTTGGACATTCCAGATCTATCTTGTTGCTCCTTTTCCATGCAATAACCGGGTGGGACACGACATCACAGTTACTTGGATGTGGAAAAAAGCTGCTTGGACATCTTGGCAAAACACTCCAGGACTTACAGAAACACTGATTGCATTAACCAATAATCCAAACCTCCTCAGCCTTGATTCTCAACATATGTAGAATCTGGAACGATTTGTGGTCATCATGCACAGCAAGAGATGTGGACTGACCAGGTTCTACGAAACTAGACATCGTCTATTCATGAGTGGTAGAGAAACCCTGGAGAACATTCTGCCCAAACAAGCAGCTTTGTTTGACCATCTCAAGACGGCTCTGCTTCAAGCAAGCTTCTACTGGAAACTGGCAACCGCATTTTACCAGACTATTCCCAGTTTCACCGCATGGGGTTGGCAAAAAGAAAACACTGGTATTTGGTTACAACACTGGACAACACTTGAAGATGCCAGTAAAGCATGTTCCATCCTGCTGCACTGTGGCTGCGAACGGGCTTGTACAGGAGACTGTAAATGTATCAAATGCAAAGCCTGATGTATCAATAATGATGATACTTAGACATTTACCTTTTACAGTGATAGTCCACTAAGAACACTCATAGAATTTCTTCATTAGTGAACATGTTAAGAAACAAACTGAACCACTATATGTGTAATGTGTGTAAAATTACATGATTAAATCCATGACCCAAGAGGTCATTGTAGAAGTTAGGAGGAGTGTGAGAACGCCAAGTCAGTCATAAGCAGGATGCGAAAGTCAAGACCAAGCGAACCATTTGCAATGTAACATTTTCCATGAAGAGTAAACACAAAACCAACCGTAAGAAGAGTTGTGTCTCAACCGGATACAGGTGCCTTCCGGTATTAATGTTGTGTTTACATATATCACTAAATGCTGAGATAACTAACTATACATTATCATCGATATTGATATTTTATTTAGTTCTGATCAATCTGTCATACGGAATGTTCATCCGACCAAACCATCTATACTCCTGTGATGGAGATGTTAATAAACTGTTTTGAAGTTAACTTACTTAGACTTATTCAGAAGAAGTAACCTACAAAGTCTAAAATACATAACACATTGAAGAGATATTTGATTGGAACCAGAATGTGTGTTTATAACAGTACCACACCAACAATTGGTGGCAGTGTTTAACCTAAATCAACTTTAGTAACAAGAAGAATCAACAGTAATGAATCTACAATTTTGACTAAGTATCTACGTCCACCGAAGAAATGAACACATTGAATATCAACTATAAATGTTATACAAACTGAGGAACTGGATCTTCAATCAACATCTTAAGGAAACCAAGGACTGACATTCAACATTTATTAAACATTCAAGAATCATATCCAGGAAACACTACGATCAACATTACAACGGGAAATCGGACCGAAAATATTCACCCATACAGCAAAATTCTCGCAAACCAGCGAGAGAGAGAAGAAATGACAACATCGCCCTTCGCCCATATAAACTCAGCTAAGTACATTTCTTTATTTGTTTCAGTTTTAGACAGTGAAGTGTTGTTATCAGGAGTCGATCGTCCATTATTGCTGGGGTGAGTTGTTTGCTAATCTTCATTTTTTCTTTCATTAAAGGAAACTGTATTCAACTTCGAATTCTCGTCTAGAATTTTTTTTTCTCTGTGCTAATTCCGTTTTCTTTCAGAAGTTCTTGGGAGATATCTTTATATTAGTATCATTGTATTGGGGGATTATGTTATAATCTTTATTGAATAGTTTTTATGCGTTTACGCAGTGGACGTCTGTATTCATATAGAGATTTTGATAGGATTGCAAGGATTCAAAAAGATAAAAAACAAGTTAAAGTAAAATGACACTTCCTGTGAGTCCAAGTAACCCCACCCCCGGCCCGAGTAACCCCATCCCTGTTCCCATTGTTACATTAGTAAATGCGCGATCAGCTATCCTTCCTTTTCAAGGTCGAGTTAATGGGTTCTTACCTCAGAATGTTGAGTCATGGATTTCTTCTGTCGACGCCCATTTAAATGCTAAACAAATTATAGACCCTTTTGTACAATTACAAGAAGCTAAAAGTTTTATAGACTTTTCTAAAGGAGATGCGAGTGCGTACTTGAGGGGAGTTTCATTTCAAGAGGCTGTTACATGGGACGAATTCAAAGTTAGGCTACATGCGGTCTATGGTGGTGAGGAAGCCGTAGATGTAGTTTTAACATTAAGAAATACACTTAATCAAGCCACTATGACTCGGTTTAATGTTATAGAGAGAGCAGCTCTCATTGCCGATAGGCTAAACGAGTATCAAGATATTTTAGGTAATTCCACTTGGGTTACTAGAGATAACATCTCTGTTAAAGATTTCTTACGATTAATGTATTTAACTTGCATGACACTTATGTTGCCAGAAGCTTTGGTGCGGTGTTTTGATAAAAAGTTAATGCCAGCAAGTACAGAATTGGACACATATAAACAGATAAAGAAACACATGTCTAAGTGTACTGATCTTGATCCCTTGTTTACACAAGTTTTTACAAAAAATTAAACAAAGCCACAACAAGTAAACGTAGTTAGTAATAGTCAAGTTGCAGGAATGACGTGTTATGATTGAAAACGTCAAGGTCACTTGATTGCAGACTGCAGAACGAGATTCTGTTCGTTACATAATAGTTCAACTCGTTCATATAGTCAGTGCTACTCGCGTAAGACAGAACAGAATCCTAGAAATACACAGTCAATTCCACAGTCAATTCCACAGTCAGTTCCATATGGAAATAAAAAGAAAAATCCTCAGTTCAATAAGAAGAAACAGCCAAATGTCAATGCAGTTCAGAATAAAAAACAAACAAACAGTTCTTCAAATAACTCTGATCCTGGGCCGTCTAGCCAGAACTCGCAAGGTCAGACTAATTTTCAGAATGTGCAGAGCAAAGCAAATACCACATATTTAACTCCAGTGGGGAAGAGAGTGATGTTGGGTTATTTAAATCAACATCAGTAGTGTCAAATAATCCATTTAATGTTTTATCAGATCATTGTGAGGCAATAGATTTTCCTATGAAACACACGACCGAATCAAATAAATCAGTGCATGCTCCCGTAGATTTGCAACAAATTCACACAATAATAAGCAAAAATGAGTTACGACCAACATTATATGCTGTAAATTTACAACACCGATCCCTTACATTATTTTTTTGACTCTGGTAGTCCACGTAATATCATGGATTTGAGGACACATCATTTGTTGTTTTCGAACTTCCCTAAAGAGAAATCTGGAGTAAGGCTCTCGGATATAGGAAATAATGAATTAAATGTAAAAGGCGTAACTCATGTTCAGTACAAGGTCGATAAGCGCACGTTTGCCGATACCTTTGTTGTTGTACAAAACATTGATATGTATCCAGCTGTAATTATAGGATACGTGTCTATGGGTAATCAAAACATTATCTTAGCCCCTGCCAAGCACGGCGTGTATATCAAAGGAAAATTCAATAAGTCTTCTAATACCTTATAATCAGTTTTGGATAAAAAGGAGACGACAAATAAAACAGTAACGTACATTGAAGAACCAATAACTTGTCTCATTAATAAAGAAATAATATACGCGACCCAACAAAATTCTAGTTCACCCGTAATATCATCTTGCACGCAATCTATCAAGCCGAACGTACCTTCGAGTTTAATAGTGCAAGTAAAGAAAACGTTACCAGGATCTGAAATATTAATCCTTTCTGACACTTTGAAAACTAACGGATTGTCCGTCACATAAGCTATTTATACAGTAGGCTCACAACAACAATGTAATATTGAAGTCTGTAATCATTTAAATACCACTTTAGTAATTCACAAAAATCAACATAGCTTGGATGTAGAAGTTTATAAACATCGTATTCTTACCGTCTCTGAAATTAATCACACTCAATCAGTTGCGGATGAATCCCTTTTGCAATCTATTAAAAATAAAATCAATAAAGATATTCAAGAAGAAGAAATTCAGCAGAAATTTTTTTGACTTTTAACTGAATATCATGATGTTTTTTCCACTACGGATGGATCCTTAGGAAAAACAGATGTTATCGAACATCAAATAAGGTTAAAGGACAAGCAGAAAATTATCTATATACCCTCGTACAGACTCCCTATGAAATTCCAAGAATGCGATAAATGATGAAGTAGGTAAAATGCTAGAAGAAGGAGTCATTAGGAAATCATAGAACCCTTATAATTTTCCATTAATAGTTGTACCGAAAAAAGATCGAACATGGCGTATATGCGTAGATTTCCGTCGCTTGAATGAGGAAACGATCCCTGATCGATTCCCAGTGCCATGTACTGACGATATTTTATCTTTGTTAGGTCAGAATAAATATTTTACCAGTTTTGACTTACTTAAAGGCTTTCACCAGATATCATTAGAAGAAAATAGGGTCCCATACACTGCCTTCAGCACAGCCAGGGGACATTATGAATTTTTACGTATGCCTTTTGGTTCACGTTGTGCTCCCATAACATTTACTAGAATGATTAACATAGTGTTTCAAGACTTGCTAGGGGATATATTGCATGCCTATATGGACTACCTTGTAATCTTTTCCAATACCTTAGAAGAACATCTACGTAAACTAGAACTAGTGCTACAGAGACTAAAACAACATAACTTAAGGGTAAAGATTAGTAAGTGTGAATTTTTCAAAACAGAATTGGTCTATTTGGGTTTTACGGTGTCTAGCCAAGGTCTTAAAGTAGTCCACGATAAGGTGTTGGCTATCCGTAACTTTCTGATACCTACTAATGTCAAGGGAATACAGCAATTTCTGGGTTGTAGTGGATAGTACAGGCGTTTTATACGCAATTATTCAATAATAGCCGCTCCCCTAACTGATCTTACGAAGAAGGGCGTAGATTTCATATGGTCTGACCAGCATCAACAGGCGTTTAATACCTTAAAAGATGAACTATGTAGTTCTCCTATCTTAAAATTTCTCGACTTCGGTAAGGAATTCTTCATTGCAACAGACGCCTCAGACTTAGGAGTAGGAGGGGTATTGCTTCAGCAATATGAAAAACAATTTTTCCCTATAGCTTTTTATTCTCGACAACTGAGAACTTCTGAAAATAAGCATGCAGTAATAGACAAGGAATGACTAGCTATTGTTAATTCACTAGTGCATTTTAAGTTCATAATATACGGTTATCCCGTCAAGGTTCTTACTGATCATAAACTCCTAACCGACTTCTTTAAAGGCTTTAGTCACAGCCCCAAACGAACTCGGTAGCATTTGATCATTCAAGACTTTGGCGCAAAAATCGGGTATTTACCTGGGAAAGCAAATATCATTGCTGATGCACTATCACGCAACCCCGTGTCATCTTGTACGGAGCCATTAGCTGAATTAATAGATATATCAACATCTATGCCTAATGTTAAAACTATATCTGAACAGGAAGATCTGGGCTGGAGCGCTGAATTATTACAGACTGAGCAAAGAAAAGATCTGAAATTAGTAAAAATTATAAATGATTTGAAAGGAAATCGTAAGGAAAAGGAATATATATAGTATACACAGCAGAATTATATAATCAAAGACAATATTCTGTGTAGATCCGTGGCAAGAAAAACCCGCAGTACACCACATGTGACTAACGACCAGGTAGTGGTACCAATCTCACTTATATCCACTGTCCTAAATTGGTTGCATGCAAATCCATTCCATGGACACCTGGGGTTCTCCATAATGTCACAGAAAGCCAAATCATTGTTCTATTGGCATACGATGCTTACAGATATAAAAAAACACATAGCTAATTGTCGCACTTGTCAGGAAAACAAAGGGCACACGAAAACACCTGTCAGCCTAGGGGCTTATCCCGTGCCCAATCAACCCTTTGAAAGGATCCATTTAGATTTATTAACAAGATTTTACGAGTCAGACAGAGGAAATAAGCACCTCCTAGTAATTGTAGGACTGATAGCGCTTAAAACTAAAACTGAGATTGAATGCGCTAGGAAGTTTTACGAGTGTTACATTTGTAAACATGGAATTCCACACATGATAATCTCAGACTCGGGTGGAGAATTTAATAATCATTTCCTTACCTCATTGTGTGAATTCCTTAGCATAAAGAAAATCAATACCATGATCTATCACCCAGAGTCGAATGGGCTAGTGGAAAGAGCGAATAGGAAGGTTTTAAACATATTAACATTAACACTAGGGGGATCAGACCCCAACTGGGATATTGCAATACCTGCGGTACTGAGTATTCCGAATCATTCATATCATATATCAATTAAAATGTCGCCGCACGAGGCATTGTATGGTACCCCAGTTAGAACGCCTTTCCATGTATTAACGCCTTCAACTAATTTATCAAATCCTTTAAAAGAATGTATAAATGCAAGCAAAAGTCGTTTTGATATCCTTCGAAAGAATTTAGAAGAATCACAAATCATAATGAAAAAGAATCATGATAAAATAGCGAAGCCAACTAAAACATATACCGTGGGTGATAATGTATACATACAGGTAAATGTACGTAAAGGACTCAATTATAAACTAACACCTACGTTTGAAGGCCCATTTAGCATTTTGGAAACATTAACGGCCAATAGATTTAGAGTTCAAAACGTATCCCAACCCACTGATGAGAGAATTGTACCATTGTCTCACATAAGAAATTAAAATAAGAGAGAAGGAAGTGAGGGAATTTTCTTATATATTTTATCTATGAAACTTATATGTTAACATTTTTTTTCTTCTTAATACAGGAGTAATTACATATATTATTCTCATTACAGGTTTCCAAGATGAAGTTTTTATTGTTAGGAGTGATATTGTTCACTCAGACATTTTTCTCGTGTGGGAAGAGCTCTGAAACTAAAAGTATAGATTTTAAATATGGCACTATAGTAGAGAGAACAGAAGAGGTTTTTATTACATCAAGTAACATAGTTATAGAAGTACGCATGCAAGCAATTTTTCTCCCAGAGAATGACGTCACTAGCTTGAAGAGCGCCATTTCAAGGTTTGCTGCTTCATTAAATGAAATGCATGGAAGACACTTTCCTTTTAATACAGAGAGTTGGATTGCACCGACACTAAAAGTTGCAGAGATGCTATCCGACGACTTACAAAATAAGACTTACGAGGCAGAATCTTTGGCTCTTGACCTTTTGATGTGGACAGTAAGACACACTAACCTTGAAAAACGTAACCTGTTTATTTTTGCTGCACTAAACATCTTTGGATCTGTTGCAAGTTTAGGCTTAGGGATTTCAAATCGTCTTAAGATTAGTAATCAAAATAAGAAAATTTAGTTTTTGACTCATGAAAATGAATTAATTTTATCAGAACTAAGGAATCAGTTAACTTCGATCAATCAAATTATGAGTTTGGTGAACGAACATTCTAGTAATATCAGTTAGATTAGGGAAGTACAAGACTTGGGGGCAACGTTAACGTATTTTAATTCAAAAATAGATCATATCCATAATAAAATGGAACATTTCATTGAGAAATCAAAAGACTATGTCGAAGCTATTACGTTAGTGACTAAAGGTGTTCTGTCACTGCATTTGTTGCCGATATGAGACTTAACGTTAATTGTGGAGAATGGACGGGAGAAATTAGGTTATGTTCCTTTGTTAGACGCACGTAGGTTAGAATTTTATTACAGTTCAATTACAGTAAGTGTTGAAAATTACAGGATTATGATTACAATTCCCTTTGATTCTTCCGATGCCTGGCCATCTTACAGGATATTACCATTTCCGACTTACATGACGAATAACTCAAGCCCAGTAATATCCAGTTTGACAGGACACGCATTGGTTTCCCCTGACAAGGAAACATATACGGTCATTAAAGACTTAAATAAATTAACTCACTGTTCAGACACAACGAATAAAAAAATACGTACAGCTCACTCCTTTGAATTCCATAAAAAATCAATGGATTCATGCGAGTTAGGTATAGTGCTAAACGGTGCTCTCTCCCATACACATGAAAATTGTCTGAAAAAACTTTATCCCTTTGACGATAATAAGTTCAATTGCAGACTGAACAACGGCTCGTGGATACGATATGACGAGGCCGGCTTCAATGTATCATGCCCAGACGGATCCATGTCCTATTCCCAAATCTTCGTTGCAGCAGATGGTTGTATCGGTACGTCCACGAATTACACGGTCTGAGGAATTAACACTATCATCAGAGAACGGGCCTAATTCGCGAATTTCACGTGGTCCACTACAATCCCATCTTTACCTCTCCCATACAACGCACGAGTGGCTAAGCTGTTGATGAAATTAATCGAGATGGACCACCCGTCACCGACTTATGCAGATCTTCGTTTCTACGTGTTACTAGCAGCAATCAGCGTTACGGTGATGATATTTATCGCCGTTAACATCTTTGTTTGGCGTAGATTAAGGAAAAGTAAGATGGAGCCCAAACAGAACGTTTTGCCATGTCCAGACAAAACTCCTTATTTGTTTCAATTTAAAGCCGTTTGAAATTGGCCCCTTCATTCGCTCAAAGGAGTAAAATTGTCTTGGAAAAGTGTTGTGCACGAAAAGCGGTCAGTACGCTAGTAATATGTAGTTGAAGAGACTCTAGAACAATTGCATTTTAAAAACATTTTAAAAAACATTTAAAATATAAATCATTTTCTGGGCACCTAATAAAATATATAAGCCGTAAATGTTAAAATAAAGAATCTATGGGCATCTAATGAAATATATAAGCCCTATATACAAATATATATAAATATATATACGAAACCATGGTGCGTGTACATACCAGGAAATTATGTTTGTGCACTAAACTTATATCTTTACCAAGGTAACAAATATACTTATTAGTTACCGTATTATAATAATCTGTATTTTTGACAAAGGTGACAACTATTCTTTACAAGTTACCGAATCATATGTACATCAGTATTTTTTTTGGGTACCATATAATCATCTGCTAGCAATGTACCATATATATGATCTGTATTTTCCATGCATTTTTCTTTGTTTTTGACAATATCTGTTAGGTATGTATTTTTTTTAAATGTACCTATTTGAACATTCATCCTTAATCATTTGTTTATGGCTATAAATATAAAAAAAATATATATATATATATATATATATATATATATATATATATATATATATATATATATATATATATATATATATATATATATATCCAGTCACACTCCTAGTAAACAAAATTTGAACATGTTATTAGAGTTCAATTAATTGAAGGTAGCTGTCCGAGCTAATGTAATGTGTGTAAAATTACATGATTAAATCCATGACCCAAGAGGTCAATGTAGAAGTTTGGAGGAGTGTGAGAACTCCAAGTCAGTCATAAGCAGGATGCGAAAGTCAAGACCAAGCGAACCATTTGCAATGTAACATTTTCCATGAAGAGTAAACACAAAACAAACCGTGAGAAGAGTTGTGTCTCAACCGGATACAGGTGCCTTCCGGCATTAATGTTATGTTTACATATACATTAAATGCTGAGATAACTAACTATACGTTATCATCGATATTGATATTTTAGTTAGTTCTGATCAACCTGTCATACGGAATGGTCATCCGACCAAACCATCTATACTCCTGTGATGGAGATGTTAATAAACTGTTTTAAAGTTAACTTACTTAGACTTATTCAGAAGAAGTAACCTACAAAGTCTAAGATACATAACACATTGAAGAGACATTTGATTGGAACCAGAATGTGTGTTTATAACAGTACCACACCAACATATGTATATACAATTAATATCTGTATTAAAATACATATTTTAGACCAAAAATTTCATTTTCAAACTTTAGATTGGTCAAAGTACATGTGCTATTGTGAAATTTGAGCTCAGATTTAGATTCCTTTAGGTAAAAAACCCATGCAAAGTGCTTTTACTTTGTATGGGTTGTAAAGTTAAATGAAATATCGTGCGGTAACCATATTGAATTTTGCCAGTATGCGACCCCAGTGAATATTGTCTTTGGCACCCTCAGGAAATTGGTTCAATATGACATCATCTGCATCTGTGCCAGATTTCAGGCTTGTAGACAAATCTGAATGATGGTCCACCTAAGGGCCTGGACTATAAAGAAGAGGAGAACTATTCAACATCAACCGAATGGGGTAGGACATGGACGGCCACCTCATGATGTGCTGGAGCGGCGACAAAGCCGGCCACCACCCACATATGCCACCAATCACTCACATTACAACTAACAACCTCAACAACCCATTACTTTTGCCCATAAGCCGCAATTAAGCTGCTACCACTCCAGGTTCGGAGCTGCTGAGAAGAAATTTGAAAATAGTTGCCCGTGGCCCAAAACCTTGTAAGTGGTCGATCACTTGTGGTGGTGGCCTCCTCTATCAAAATTTTTTTCTTTCAACATGACGTAAGTATAGGTGTTCCATTTATGATAGACACTGGTGCTTACTTCTCTCTGCTACCAAGGACAGTCTTCTGGACACGTCACAGTCAGTCTAAGCACCCTGACTCTTCCTGATGGTGGCTAACAGAATTGTGATCCATACCCACAGGTACAAGACCCTCATATTATTTTTTGGGAGCACCATATATCATTTGAAGTTTCTCATTGATGACATCACATTGCCAATTCTCAATGCAGATTCCCTCTCCCATTTCCACCTCCTGGTTGATATTGCTCAATGGCGTTTAGTCAAGACAGACTCATACTCCTCGATACTTCTTCATCCTACCCCCTCAGACCTCACTCTCCACATCAGAACACCCTTAGATCATTACAATCACCTCCTCACTTCTTACCCAGCAGTCTTCCATCCAGATCTTCATGTAACCACCATGGTTCGTCCCAAACTATTTAAAACTATATCGAGATGACCGGGTGCCCCAGTATTTGTCAGATTCAGGCATCTGACAATGGATTGTTTGGGAGCCACTGAATAAGCGAAGAAATGAGCCTTTGCCAAAAAGGCCTCAAGCCTATGGTCGTCACCTTACGCATCGTCCTGAATGATGGCTCCCTGTGCCCTTGGGGAGATTATAGGCGTCTGAGCTTGAAGACAGAACCGGATCACTATCCCCTCTACAACTTCGTTGATGCTCAACCTCTTGGAAGGGTATTATCAGGTGGCCATGAACCCAGAAGACATCCCCCAGACTGCCATTACCACCCCTGTTGGTCCATGCACCTCCAATCAATCCTATTTTGGCCTTTATAATGCTGGAGCCACTTTTCCGTGCCTCATGAATGGAATGTTAGGGAACTTCCCGTTCTGCATATGTTATTAGGACAACATACTTGCGTTCTCTTACTCCAAAGAATAACACCTCTGTTACTTACGCAGCATTATTGACCACATACACTTGATCGGCCTTGTAGTCCGGTAAACCAAATGTACCATTAACATAAGCAAAGTTTCTTTTTCGGGCACCACATCACTTCTGAAGGCCTCCAACATTTCCCTGAGAAGGTAGCAGCCGTTCAAAACTTCCTCACACCCTCGAACCTTAGAGTATTGTAAGAATTCTTAGGCAGGTTCAAATATCATCACTGGTTCCTGCTAGCCAGTATTTCCATTCTTAATCCATCTATGCCTCCTTTAAGGAAAGGCCAAAAGATCTGAAGTGGGGTCCCTTTCAAGAGGTAACCTTCTGCAATGCAAAGAACGCCCTACCAACTACCATTGCTCTCACTTTTCCGTGCCACATGCCCCTCTCCTTCATTCCACCGATGCTAGTAATGTTACTATTGGTGTAGAACTCGAGTAGTTTGTCAATGGCTCACCACGCCCATCTCCATTCTTCAGTAGAAAACTGTCTAAGGTAGAATCCAGCTACTCTATATTCGACCATAAATTGCTGGCAGTACATGTTGCTGTCTGTCACTTTCGATACTTTTTAGAAAGTACACTGTTCGTCATTTGCACGAACCACTTGCCTCTCGTGCATGCCTTCACATGTCACTCTAATGCCTGGTCGGCTGATCAAAGCCCACATTGCTCCGCCGTGGCTAAATACAATTGTACCGTTTATCATGTCTATGGGAAATCAATCTTGTTGCCGATGCCCTGTCAAGATACATATTGACTGTCGTCTACCTGTGATTAGTGGCATCCTATATATCCCTCTGTGACTTAGATAGTACTTGTACACCACAACCTTGGATACCTTCTCTCATGCACTGACAAATGTTTGATCTCATTCATGGTCTTTCACATCCCTCATATCAATCTACTGTACAGTTACTGAAGACGAAGTTCATTTGGAATAGCATTACTAAGGATGCCGAGGATAAGGCCGCACGACACTTGGATTCAGGAGTAGGCACCATTCCTTAACCTGAGCGTTGTTTTACTCATATTCACATTGAGAAAGTAGGCGACCTACTTACACCACAAGGACATCCTTACTTGTTTACCGTCATTGACCGCTCTATTCGTTTACCTGAATCCATCCCCATGGAAACTGCAACGTCCACCTCATGAACATCTGCCTTATTCTCAGGGTGCATACCAATATTTGGTGTACCTGATTATATGACTTTTGGCAAGCTTACTACTTTCACCTCTAAATTGGGGGCATCGTTAGAAAATCTCCTGGATGTCACTCTATATCAGACATCCACCTACAACTCTGCAGCAAATGGAATGGTTGAACATTTATATTGCACCCTGAAATCAGATTTATTTCCCGATTTTTTGTTTACTCAGCTTCCCTGAATCCTTCTGGGACTAAAGACCACTCCTAAAAATTCCCTGGATATCTCAGTAGCTGAAATGGTGTATGGTGACCCCTTGGTCATCCTTTCTCTGGCATTCTAGTGCCTACGTCCTGTTGTGGGGAAATTTACTCCATGCTGCTAGACTTACAAGTAACCAGTGATGCAACACTTACCGACAGATTTGCAAAAGACAACACAGATGTTCCTCCACAATAACACTACTAAGGCACAGCTTACATCCCCTTGCATGGTCCCTTTTCTCATGATCCATCGCACACTGAAGGCTTTCATAATCAACATTCATGGAAATGAAGATTACCTAAAACCTGCATATCTCCTACAAGATGACGCGCTTACAATGCACCTCTTTAGAACAGGTCACCCAATTTCACATGTCAGTATGATTTTTTTTAAAGGGGAGCCATGTTTCACACATTTTTCACACATGAGAGTACACTGTAACATTATTTGAGATTTTTTTTATCGCTCGCTCTCCCCCTCCACCAACCCTGACAACAGAACCTATTTAGCATGCCTTTGCATATATCAGTTTGTTCGAAGATTTGTAGCATTCTTGCTTGGAACTACTTGTTTAAAAACTCGTCCTCTGTTGAATAAAAGTTAGTTGAATTCATCTCGCCTCTCTGTTCTAACCTAAGGTCACCCTTGCACACAAGCATGGAAATGTTTTCCCAGAATAAAACATGATCAGGTTGAAGCAGGCTTTAAACTTCAGCCCCTAAATTATTTTCTAAATAATAACAAAATTATCACTTGTAGTAAGCATACCTATAGCCAATACTCAGCCCTTAAATTTACATATGCATCTCTGGCATTTAACTTTCCATTGAATTTTATTGCTATGAGTAGAAAAGCAATATGCGTCCTCTAATTTTGGTTTTCATGGCTTCGTAAGTGTCTCCCCTTATTAAGACTCGATCCTAATGGTGAATGATTAACCTGAATGGGAAAAAAGCTGCTGATAAATTATAAAAAAAGAAGAAAAAAATGAAACTTATTCACAAGGTGATGTCTAACAGGAAAAGTTGATAGAACTAAAAATATTTCGATATATTCTTGTAAGCAATTGATTTTAAAACAACGTAATCAAGTGTCATATTTGGCCATGCATAAATAATGTATAAGAATAAATGTATATGTACTGTATAAACAAATTCAATACACACACAAAGACACATTGCATAAATTGTATTGTTCAATTAAGGCATAAATACCCATTAAAATACCTTTTAGGCAAATTTTAAAGAAATTGAAATATACTAGAATCATGCTGCACGAGGGATAAAGATAAAACAAACAAAAAATATTTATAAATGATATTGTAGTCAGGTATCGAGGAATTCTCAAATATAGAAAAAAAAATAATGAAAAGAAAATTCTAAAAAGAATAACGATTTAAAATATGATATTGTAGGCAAGGTGTATGAGATAAACCGTAATTTATACATATCTGGATTTAATGTTTTTAATTCTACTTTCTCCGTTCTCACATTTTTTTTTCTTTGTGGATGTTCACCTGAAACTATTCCTATATATCTCCCTTGGTACGCCAGCAGTGGCATCTTGTAGTCTCGGTGGACCATGTGATGTTTCAGCAGCCTTACAGACTTTTTCTTCAACCATTTCTCGCCGTTTTCAACATGTTCAGGAGCATACTACTGTTTGCCTTTCTCTGTGCATTTTCTAGCCATTTCGTATTCCAGTGGGGTACTCAACAGTCCTTTGCAGTGTTTGGGCTGGTTGTTATGTGCTAACTGAGAGTCAAGGTGAATAGACGTAAAGGTTTATTTAACATATAACGAGGTTATATACAAGTATTTGAAAACAAGGATGCCACTCAAATACAAACAAAATAAATCATGCAAAGGCAAGCTGAACCAGGTTTTTCTATTATCAGTGTGGTAGAGAGTCAGAGAAAAAAAAGCAATAGCATTACATAGCATCGATGTGTATGAAACACATGTGGTACATGGCTCCTGGCCCCCCTCAAAAAAGGGCACCCTACTTAGGGAAGCAAACTGTAGGAGAGTCGTCTTGTAGGATAAATGTAGATTTTAGGCGTTTAATAGAGACCCAGTCTTATTTCTCACTAATGTTAATTAAGGAAACTTTGCTTTGCTAGGGAACACGAGGAAAGGGCCTGTGTTAAGGGGTATCATCGTTGGTCTCCTAGTGTTGTTGCGCAGGAAGACTTGTTGTAGCGTGTAAATCTTTCTGTGTTGTTTCAATGGGGCTTTTAAGTTTGGCAGCATGGAGTAAATTTTGCCATAATGTGATGTAGGCGCTTCAGATTGTCAGAGGAGGTTGCAGACGGATAAAGTTCAGCAGTTATGACTAACAAGTCAATCTACACCATTTCAGCTGCCGAGACATCTAAAGCATCCCTAAGAGTGGTCCTTAATCCCAGGAAGGACCAAGGGAAGCTGATTGAACCAGTTGGAGTCACTGCAGCGGTACATCAAAGCTAGTTTGAGTGTACGATAAAAACGCTCAACCATTCCGTTGGCTGCAGGGTTACTTTACTTTACTTTACTTTAAGGGCTGCTTATTTCATCCTGTATAGCAAGGCAACCCTACTCTCTACAGGACCTTGATTGTTGTTTTATGATGTTCATTCGGGAGCATTTAACATTTCACAATGCATATTGTTCGCTTACTGTTTGATCATCACTGTCAAAACACCCACAAACTAAGGTCTTCAGTTTCTTAATATCTTCAATTATTCGGATGCCTTAAGGGAGCCTATTGTCTACAAATTTAAAGGGTCTAGAGCGTACTATAGACACATATCTAGGTTTTGATAGTTTGAAACCATATGTAACTATTTTCATGTCCGAACGATTTGTTGGTTGTACAATATGTAGCAATTCTCTTAGATATTTCTGATGACCAGTTCTGATAACTTGGTGGGTTATTGTACATATTTTAAATTAAATATTTGCTTTAATCGACAGCCAATGTAAATACATTAGTACAGGAGGGATCCTTCCTCTAGGTGGGACAGCTTTCATCAGTCTTGCTCCTCTTTTTATTATGTTTTGTAATTTCTCAAGTTATAATTTTGGTAGATTGTAGTAGATGGAGTTACAGTAGTCAATTCTGGTAATCACACAGTTTATCACAAGCACATCATTTACAAATGATATGCTGTCACTGTAGAGCATAGTTTTCTGTAAGCAGGTTGGTTGTCGGGCAAAGTTTCTATTACTTCTAAGTGACTGAGTACTTGTTCAAGAATTATGCATTTTAGTACTTTTGAAACAAAGGATAGATTCGAAATAGGTCTATATGAACATAATTCCTGGTAATCCAGAGCATTTTTCAGAACTATTATGACTATTGCCATTTTCTCAGATTATGGAAACTTATATTCATCAATGCTTATATTTGCTGTTCTCAAAATTATTTCGGCTGGACTAGAAAAGTTTCTCTTCAATAACTTCAGATATTGGCATAGGATGGATCGCGCAGTTAGTTTTCTTTAATCTCTTGATAATCCTGGTTATGTCGTCTTGTGTTATGTTGTTGAATCTCATAAATTTTATCTGTGTATTCAGTGTATCATTAATCTGATGTTGAATATTTACAAATCTTCTTTTATTAGCTTAGTTTTTTCCCATTCGTATGGGGTAACACAGTTGCCTTCTTTTGAAGGACTTTTCTTTGGCTTTTGGGGTTGACCATAGTCCCGACTGGCTGCCCTGCCTGACATCGCCTAAACCCCGCTAGCATATGTTTGTGTGTTGTACCAGCCATCATCGCGCTTCATCCCAGCAGCAAGGAGTCATGGCATAGTTAGATAAACAGTTCAAGACGTGTGAGGTGTCTGTTATGTTTTTATAAGGTGTTGGAATGGATATGATTGTATGTGTTTTAGTCTGTAACACCCATATGCTTTACGCTAACGTATCCGTTGATTACATACAAAATCCAGAGGTGTCTACACGGATTGTAAAGTCTCCGCTTTACTTCACGGATCTTTCTCTTGTAGTATTACCCTTTTTCCTTCTTAGTAGGCATTTTTATTGACATATAGCAGATTTGTATTCTACCCATGTACTTTAAGTTTTTAACCAATTCCTCTTTCTTTCTTTGCGTCTTTTTTCCCTCTTTTTAACTAAAGTCTCTCCATCAAACCAAGGAGATTGGTCCTTAGCACATAGCTCCCAACAAGCGTTGGTTATCATGATCACAGGGAATATTGATAGCATTGTTTATATTCTTTGTAACTTTTTCAACAGGAGAAAACTTTGATTTATATCTAAAGTTTATTTTCTTCACTTCTGCATAGGTCTGTAGAGGTAGACTAAACGTTATAAGTTTGTGCACTGGGGAGATAGTACATCTCTTTTCAACATTTATATCAGATACAATGTTATTCATTCCATCACTCAAAACTACTGTAGGTCCAACGTATGCCCAGTTACAGTAGTTGTAAAGTCGACATTATTCATTAATTCATAAGATTCTAATAACTCACTAAATACCAAAGCGTCAAGATTTGATGCGTCATCCATCCAAAAATTGAAGTCTCCACAAATAACTTATTCAATTTTCTCCATGGTAATCATCTCAATAAATGCACTGAATTCTTCAAAGAAGAAACTAGTATTTGTTCTTGGAAGTTTGCAGACTGTTACAAAGGATATTTTTCTGTTTTTAGGGGTATAGTTAATTTCTATATATTCAAAGCTTATTACACTAGATCTTTTTAATATTTTGAGATTTGAGTAACCTTTATGAATAAAGAGTCCGACACCCCACCAGACCTACCCTCTCTCGAAATGTGAAAGAAGGTATGTGTGGAGGGGCTGGATCAGTTCAGTGATCATAACCTTGTCAAAGTCATTTCACCCTACTTCAGATAATGCTAGTATGTACAAGTATTTCTCATTTATCAATTCTCAAATTAGGATAGTTTTATTACCAACAGATTGTATATTTATGTAGCCACAGTTTATGACATCCTTAGTACCCATGATCAGTATTTTCTTCTAGTCTTTTCAACTCTGACTCAAAAGCTTTGTAATCTCTTGAATTTACTGTATGGTTATTTGGTTTGTTTAACATTTTGCAGTTAATACACTTTGGTATTTGGGCGTTACATTCCTTGATGGAATGTTCTTCTGAACATTTCGTGCACACTTTATCATCAGTTTTAAACTTGCAATCTTTTTCAAGATGTCCAAACCTCTGACAGTGATGGCAGGTGATCATGTGGTATCTATCACGTATGTCATAAGAACCCATCGCAACATAACTTTGTCACCATTATTGAGTAAAGCCTTTCGGATTTCAGGATCACATACCAATACATAATGGGTAGTCCCACCTGCAGCATTTTTCTTCAGTACCACGCTTATCTTCTCTTCTATGTTTTGGATTCGGTCCAGGTAATGATTTCTTTGAATCAGGAAATTGTGGGTTATAGGTGGTTGTTTGATGTAGGGTAATGCCCAGGAGATCCGTTAATAATATCCATTATTGCGAGGTGAAAGTTGTACACCTGTCAGATTCAATATGCTCAGGGATAATGAATCTCCCCATCCACCATGAAACTAAAGCAGAAATACATGAGCATACGTGATAATTTGTACGGGAACGGCTGTAGGCTAACGAGTGGAGTAATTCAGTGACAGTAAACAGGTTAAGGTGTCCTTGTGCTATGGTAGAGAACCTTCTACTTTGATGTTAATGTGGGAAATACAACGCAGAGGTTAAGGATAGGTGCCCACTCCTGAATCTATGAAGTTTTGAAGTTTTGAAGTTTGGAGTTTGGCATCACTAGTAATGAAATGTCAAATGCACTCCGTCTTCAGTAAGTGTGCAGTAAATTGGCACGAGGGATGAAATTAAACACCTGTCGGCACATGAGGCCATGTATTCAGTGTCATGGTCTACCAGTACTGACGTCATAGAGAAGAGTGGTGTTGGAGTCATCAAGGGCAATGTCTTCCAAATGTAGGGATGTGGTGGATATCCTACATGGTTGGCACTCTGGATATTTTTTTGAATTTTGCCAAGGCATTGATCTCAATTGAATGACTGTACATGTGTTTCTTGAAAGGGTATCGGCAACAGTATTAATTTTTCCAAGAATGTCTTGAAGAGTATAATTGTACTTAGTGATGAGATGTTGGCGTTATCAGGTGGACCAGAGATCAGACTGTCGGTCGAAGGCATGCTCTAGAGGCATGTAACTGCTAATGGGCATATTCTTTAAGAAGTGGTATAAAAGATCGACAGCCATATGCTTCACCAGCAATTTATATTGGAAGATAGAGTAGCTAAATTCTGCCTTAGACAGTTTTCTACTGAAGAAGGCCAGTGGGTGGAGTGAGCCATTGAGTACCTCCTCGAGTACTACCCCAATAGTGATGTCACTATCATTGGTGGAGAGAAGGAGAAGGGCATGTAGCACAAGAAAAACGAGAGCAGTTGCTGTTGATATGGCATCCTTTGCATTGCAGAAGGCTGCTTCTTGAAAGGGACCCCACTTCAGGACTTTTAGTTTATCCTTGAGGGAGGCGTAGAAGGGCCAAGTGTTGCAGCAATGGCTGGTAAGAACCCAGGATGATAGTCTATCAGGGCCAAGAATTCTTATGGTGCTTTTTACTGTCAAGGCCATGTGGAAGTTCTGAACAGCTTCTACCTTCTCAGGGAGGGTGTGGGCGCCTTCAGGAGCAACGTGGAGCCCCAAAAATGATACTTCATTGGCAATTATGATACATGTGTTGTACCGGACTACAAGGCCATTCTGTTGTATGTGGTCAAGATCGATGGGTAGGTGAGATAGATGTTTCCCTTTGGAGGAGGAGAACATATATATGTCCTCCATGTAACATACGTAGAAGGGGAGGTCCCTTAAGAAACAAGCCATGGGACGTTGAAAAGTACCCCCAGGTGTATGTACTGAAGTTGGTGGTGAGTGCAGTCTTGCGGATATTTTCTGGGATCATGGATACCTGATAATACTCCTTCAAGAAGTTGAGCATAGAGGAAACCTTAGCTTTGTGTAAGTAGGAGGTAACGTCACCAATGTTTGGGAGAGTGTGGTGATCTTGTTCTATTTGTCTGTTCAGACACCTGCAATCCACACAAGGGCGCAAGGAGCCTTCCTTCTACAGGACGATGTGTAAGGGTGACGACCATGGGCTTGTGGGATTTTGGCAAGGGGCCATTTCTCTCATTTTTTGCAAATGTCTTCTCAGAGGCTGCCATAAGATGCCTTAATCTGGCAAACACTGTGGGCCCACTTGCATTGATATGGTGATAAATATCATGGTTAGCTGAAATCGTGGGTGTTTGGTGAGGTTTAAGAAGTAGGATTCCTGAGTTCAACATGAGGAGCTGCGAGATGTGCTAATGTGGAGTGTGAGGTCAGAAGGGTTGGGTTGTAAAGGTGTTGATGGGAACGAGTCTGCATTGACTAATTGTCAATCTTCCACATATACCAGGTGGAAATGGTAAAAAAAGTCCAGACCGAGTAGTGGCAATGTTACATCGCTACTATGAATTTCCAGTGTTATTTGAACACTCCTAGACAATTAAATGAGTGTCTCGTACCCGAGGGTGGTGATCTCAGATCCGTTGGCATCTGACAGGTATATGTCAGCAGGCTCAAAATAACAATGTTGCATCCTGGAGAGTGTATTTCCTGGAAGAGAATGACAAACACCAGTGTCTACCAAACACCCCACAACCGTACCTGTGTCACGTAAAAAGATAAGATTAGTGACAGAGAGGCCATTGTCAAAATCAATGGTCCACTTACACGTTGCGTTTTGGCCACTGACAGCCGTTAGCAATTTTTTTCCCAGTTTGGGGTGTGAGTAGCAGATCTGAGGTTGGGGCGTGAGTGAGGGGGGTCATTTTTGTGTGGTGGGCAGCTATTTCACTACTCCTGCATCTCATGGGGTGGGCATCTGTGTTTTACTGCATTCACCTTAGCTTTTGTCAGTGTTGAGTAATTGTCTTTTTTGTCCTGAGTGGAGGTGTTGATGGAGGCATTGAAGTTGGTGAAGTGGCTGGTGGCATATTCAGGTAGGCGTCGTACTGAAAGGGCACAAAGTAGATTCACTTCCCAAAGAGAGCCATCTGAGGTAGGGTGCAATTGAGCGTGGTGGTCATTCCTTTAGAGAAAGCAAATCCTTTTCATCCCCCAACAGCCTTTAAAAGACCGAAAAAGCTTGGCTATACGGGCTTCTGGCAATGGTGAGTACTTCTGCAGGAGGTAATTTTTGAAGACATTGTCCCTGTAGTCGTAAACCCAGTCGGAGATTTCTGGAAAAGTGGCCTCGGGGATTTCCGCGTGAACATAGTCTACTTTGGTGCTTGAGTGAGTCACATCCTTAATGCAAAACTGAAATTCAAAGCGCTAGAGCCAAGCAAACGCTTCTCTATTCGCAAAAAGTGGCAATTTGAACGATGCAGTGTGAGGGGCAGACAGATTCGGATGGTCCCACCGTGGGAAGGTTTATAGATGTTTCGCCGTCAGTCGGTTTCGTGGTCAGTCACTTTCGCCCCCGTGAGAAGTCGATTCGCCGTCATAATTGCACCCACACTTGGTGAAGTCTGTTCGCTGTCAACATAGGAGTCGTTTCGCCGTCAATATAGTTGTTTCGTCCCCGTTATTAAGAAATGGACCAAGATGTGCAATTGGCAGCAGAATTTTTTTTTATTGTTTGTAAAGTCATCGTTAATATAAATAAGATTAATATCACATTTTATTCTTTTCTATGTACATAACTTATATTATTTCCGTAGAAGATAATAAATTTAAAATACACATTTATTGTTTGTGAAGTCATCGTTAATATAATTAAGATTAATATCACATTTTATTCTATTCTATGTACAATAATTTACATTATTTCCCGAGAAGATAATAAATTTAAAATACACATTAGAGAATACATGGCACAACTAAAATGAATATATACAAATTACATTTTATAATAAATTTGAAAAAAATACACAAGACAAGAATACACACACACATACACACACACACACACACACACACACACACATATATATATATATATATATATATATATATATATATATATATATATATATATATATATATACACATATAATTGAGTTGTTTGTTTATTATTTTTAGCTCGTGTGCGTGTGTGTGTTTTTTTTTTTCAGCGAGCGAAAGGTAATTAGTGCAGTGGTTGTTTGTGTTGAGAAAGACCGATGGAAAAATTGAGTTGTTTGTTTATTTTTATAGCTAGTTCAGGACAGTAGGGAATGCCTGGAACGAATGGATTTTTTGATTGACTGTGGCAGGAAACAGTTGTTTGAGTGCTGAATATTATTATTTTATACTTTTTATTTTAAAAGTAGGTACAAAGTAAGAACATTTTATCATATCTTAAAAGTAAGTACAATTTTTTTTCATTTGCTCGGAGTGATTCTGAATGATTCTGATTTTCTACGGAAATAATGTAACTTATTGTACATAGAATAGAATAAAATGTAATATTAATCTTATTTATATTAACAATGACTTCACAAACAATATAAAAAAAAATTCTGCTGCCAATTGCGAAACATCTCCTGTATTGACGGCGAAACGATTCCTATGTTGACGGCGAACAGACTCCACAAAGTGTGGGTACAATTATGACAGCGAATCGACTTCACCCGGGGGTGAAAGTGACTGACCGCGAAACCGACTGACGGCGAAACGACCATACCCCGAATAAAAAGGTAGTGAGTAGCTGATCACTCCGGGGTTTACCGATGTGTGAGGTGGCTATTAGATGTAATAAAAAAGGCGAGGTGACTACAAGTAAAGTTTAATTAACCGATTACAATCTTATATACAAGCAGCTGAGGGCAGGAATAGCATTACATTGTATGAGTGTATATGAAACATGTACGGTAAAACAGCCTTTCACTTTACAAAGCCATGTAATTTTCATATGAGTTTCTCTATCCTTTTTATAAATGAAACTATCATAATCTATTTGTTTTTTACAATGACGGAAAACTCTAATATCCATGTTGGGCTTGCTACTAATGGTAATAAGAAATTATTAACAATTTAATTGGTTTGAAATTTCATAGAAAAAAAAAAGAAAATTAGGTGATTGGAGAGCCATAAAAAACATTCGAGTAACTAAGAATTCTTCAATTAAATTATTATTATTATTATTATTATTATTATTATTATTATTATTATTATTATTATTATTATTATCATTAAAATATTTAATATTATTATTATTATTATTATTATCATTAAAATATTTAATATTATTATTATTATTATTATTATCATTGAAATATTTAATATTATTATTATTATTATTATTATTATTATTATTATTATTATTATTATTATTATTATTATTATTATTATTACCTATGCTACAACCCTAGTTGGAAAAGCAGGATGCTATAAGCCAAAGGGCTCCAACAGATAAAAATAAACCTAATGAGGACAGGAAAAAAAAATAAGATAAATAAACTTCATGAAAAGTATTAAAAATTTAAATAATCATTTTAAGAACAGTAACAACATCAAACAATGAAATATTTTAAGAACAGTAACAACATTAAAACATTTTCTCATACATAAACTATAAAAAGAGGGTTATATCAGCCTGTTAAACATAAAAACATTTGTTGCATCTTTGAACATTTGAAGTTTTACCGATTTAACTACATCGATTAGGAACATCATTCCAAAACCTGGTCATAGCTGGAATATAACTTCTTGAATACTGTGTAATACTGAAAGCTGGGCTATATGGGCATCTGGTAATGGTGAGTACTTCTGTAGGTTTTTTTTTTTTTTTTTTTTTTTTCTTTTTTTTTCCTTTTTTTTTAAAGACATTGTATGCTAAGGGGGTGTCCCTATAGACGTGAAGCCAATCGGAGATTTCTGGAAAAGTGGCCTCGGGGATTGTGCGTGAACATAGTCTACTTTGGTGTTTGAGTGAGTCACGTCCTTAATGCGAAACAGAACTTTGAAGCCCTTGAGCCAAGAAAACGCTTCTCTATTGACAAAAGGTGGCAATTTGAACGATGTAGTGTGGGGGGCAGACAGAATCGGTAGGTCCCACCGTGACAAGGGTTGGCCGAATAAAAAGGTAATGAGTAGCTGATCACTCCGGGGTTTACCAATGTGTGAGGTGGCTATTAGATGTAATAAAAAAGGCGTGGTGACTACAAGTAAAGTTTAATTAGCAGATTACAATCTTACATACAAGCAGCTGAGAGCAAGAATCTCACAAAAATTCAAACAAACTAAAACATGAGAGTACAAGCTTAATCAGGTTGTTCTATTATCAGTGTAAGTGAGGGCAAGAGATAAGAAAAAGCAATAGCATTACATTGTATGAGTGTATATGAAACATGTACGGTACAACAGACTTTCACTTTACAAAGTCATGTAATTTTCATTTGAGTATCATTATCCTTTCTGTAAATGAAACTATTATAATCTATTTATTTTTTACAATGACTGAAAACTCTAATATCCATGTTGGGCTTGGTACTAATGATACTAAGAAAAGATTAACAATTTAATTGGTTTGAAATTTTTATAATAAACAAAGAAAAATACAATTTTGGACTACACCTCCATAAGCACCAAGGTCCATTTAGAGAGTTTTTATTTCACAAGATCGAAGGATAAACTATTAAGGCTAGCCTCAACAAAACAGGAATGAGGAAGATCTGGTTTCTCATTGCTCTGCGTACTGTCAAACACATCAGCCAAAGGGTTGCCTTCTCCTTTGGACATTGAGTGACTAAGCCCTCTGGTTTAAAGAGCTAGAGGTTTGCATGCTTAGGAAAAATAAAAATTACTTCCAAATCTGTCATTTGTTCCGACACCACAATACAAACCTTACTCCCTTTATTATGGAAGAGTCACTCTTTATGTGGGTGGAAGTCCAAACAAATGCGTCTGCACCAAAGAGTAGAAATTTAATGGTAACCCACTACTTATGTTCCTGCGTTATACCAGAAAGATTTTGTATGGTTAAATTGTATTCCTTTTCAGCTGAAGCATAAAATCTCTGAACAAAATCTTTCATCTGAGAATAGTTATTCTAAGTCAAATATGATCTAATAATCTCCCAAAGAGGATAGCCTTCCTGTTTCTCAAAATGAGCATATTTAATATCATCTTTGAACCAGTTTTTGTCTTCTACTAGGTACTATAGCACACGGGGAGGGATAGGATTATGAATTATGTTGACCAGATTTTCATTCAAAGGAACAACATGATCAACACTATTATACAATCGTGACCAATTCAAGATGCCATTCTAGTCTGCTTAAGAATTAATAAAAATTTTACATAAGTATAATACATCAGGGACAGTTTTCTCAGTTTTCATTACTAATCAAATCAAGGCATGATTGGATGTCCCAACTGGAGAACTAATCTTACTTGTTTTAACGCCAGGGAAGTCGGTGTATACAATATCCAAGCAGTTACCAGACCTGCGAGTTGCTTCACTTATGATTTGATTTCAACACGATTAAGAGGCAAACTCCAAAGCTCTTTATATACGATGATCAGTAGGAGAAAAATAATTTAACCTCTCCGTATAGTGAGCATTGAAAAAAAAAAAGAAGAGGCCTTTCTATCACCTTCTTGTATCTTAGCCATAATGGCAAGAAGACAGTCAAAGATAGAATTATCTATGTCTGGATTCCGGTAGATCGAACACAAATATAAGTTGTTATGCCTGCCATTAACTTTTATTATATGAATATCAGGACATTCACATTTATAGCAGCAATTATGAGAAGCAGGGTACTCAGTCCTAATATACACCACCATTCCCTTGGACCTAGGAATTGCATCCCATTTCAAAATTATTGGCTTCTTAAAACCAGTTATAAGTAGCTCAGATGATTGCTTCATTTTAAAAACCAAAGTCTCCGAGCAGAAAAGTATATATATATATATATATATATATATATATATATATATATATATATATATATATATATATATATATATATATATATATATATATATATATATATATATATATAATTATATATATATATATATATATATATATATATATATATATATATATATATATATATATATATATATATATATATATATATATATATATATATATATACATATATATATATATATATATATATATATATATAAATATATATATACGTATATATATATATATATATATATATATATATATATATATATATATATATATATATATATATATATATATATATATATATATATATATATATATATATATTTATATTAGTGTGTGTGTATTCATCTAAGGACTCCATATATTAAATGTTTACTTAGTGGAATTATTGATTAATGAAGAACTTTTTCCTTATATAGATCAACTCCCAAGTTTCACAATATATCCAATTCTCACTCTCTCTCTCTCTCTCTCTCTCTCTCTCTCTCTCTCTCTCTCTCTCTCTCTCTCTCTCTCTCTCATTTTCTTATAGAGATATGGACAGAAAAGATGGAATGTCACCCAAGATTAAGTGGTTGCGGAAGCATGTGGGTAACTATTAGCCACTCCCAGCTCTTTTTACACTAGTGGTCACCAAGCTAATAATTATAGAAGCTAATAGCTGAGATTTCCATATAGATATGCATTAGATGATATCACAGGGAAATAAAATAAAATAGTGAGAAATGACATATTCGGAGATAATTTGTATTTTCCTAACCATACAAACCTTAGCTATTTACATGAGGTATTACTTTCGGCGCAGCTGAAATGGCGAGCCATTAGATTTTTAACGAGGGTTAACTACCCCCTCGCTAGTTAGCGAGGGGGTAGGGTAGTTGTAGCTAGCTACCCCTCCCCCCTCACACACCGGTGAACTGATTCACTTTGCCTAGAGGTAGGACTTCACGGGGGACAGGGCTGGCGGGCAAGTATGTGTAAATAACTAAGGTTTGTATGGTTAGGAGAAATACAAATTATCTCCGAATGTGTCATTTGTTCCGTAACCGAAATACAATACAAACCACGCTATTTACATGGGGTGACTTGACCCTTAGGAAGGGTGGTAAGTCCCATCCTTACTGGCTTAGGCTTTGCCCAGGGACTCAGAATCCGAGTGTGTAGCACTCGAGATAAGGAGTCCCTGCACCTCGCAAGTTCCTTGCTCCGCAAGGAACGTGCGGCCTACATAAGCTTGTGTGTGAAGGAATGAAGTGTGACTCGTCCTAGGAAGTCGACCTAAAGGCCTTTAGATGGAATTCTAGGCTAGGACGTTCCCAATACCACCTCGTCAGGGTATAGGGGACGCGACAGTATTATTTAATACTAGGAACACAAGGAAGCATGGTTTACCTGCAGTGGTTTGAGGTCAGCTATGCAGAGAACCCAGGATGCTGCTTTCCCCAAGAGAGGGGAGGATGAAGAAAAGAGTAAGGGCCAGGCATACTTTTTCATTCATGCAGACTAAAACTGCGTAACAATGCCCTCAACCCTCTGCTACTTGTCCATTAAGGAGCCTGAGGTTAGACCAGCTGTTGTATAGCTACCACAGGGCCGATAGAGAACGTATCGAGCCTCCTGTGAGTCACGTCTTGCAGGTAGTGGGCTGTGAAGGTCGTTTGACACTTCCAGACCCCAGCCTGTAGAACCTGCATCACTGAGAAGTTTCTCTTGGATGTCAGTGACGTAGCGATGAATCTGATATCGTGTGCTCTAGGGCGATGTGACGGAGGAGGGTCTGGATTCAGGGAATGGTGGATGACCCTGCGAATCCAAGCTGAGATGGTGTTCTTTGTGACCCTCCTCTTCGTCCTTCCTGTGCTCACAAACAGGGCTTGCACTCGAGGTAGAACTGCAGCTGTTCTCTTAAGATAGAGCCTCAGACTCCTTACTGGGCACTGTAGGGGATAGTCTGGGTCATCTGTTACAGAACGGAGACTCGAAATCCTGAAGGAGTCGAACCGTGGGTCCAGAACTCCAGGATTCTGAGTCTTAGCAACAAACTCAGGGACGAACCCGGACGTAACTTCCCCCATCCCCGTGAATGGGCGACGTCGTACGAGTGACCATGAAGTTCACTGACTCGCTTGGCTGAGGCCAGAGCGAGCAGGAACATCGTCTTCCAAATCAGGTGATGATCAGAAGCCTGGCGTAATGGTTCGAACGGAGGTCTCTTAAGAGACCTGAGGACACAAACCACTTTCCATGGAGGAGGTCTCACTTCCGACTAAGGGCAGGTGAGCTCGTAGCTTCGTGAGAGTAGAGAAAGTTCCAGCGAGGAGGAAATGTCCGTTCCTTTCAGCCTGAAGGGCAGGCTTAAGGCTGAGCGATAGCCTTTCACCGCCGAGACCAAAAGGCGCATTTCTTCCTGCAAAAACACAAGAAACTCCGCTATTGCTGGAATAGTGGCATCGAGAGGAGAGATACCCCTTCCACGACACCAACCACAGAAGACTCCCCACTTCGCCTGGAAGACCCCTGTAGATGACTTTCGCAGGTGTCGAGACATCCTTTCCACAACTTGTTGCGAAAAGCCTCTCTCTGTGAGGAGATGCTGGATAGTCTCCAGGCGTGAAGCCGAAGCGATGCTTCGGCTTTGTGGAAGATGTTGCAGTGTGGTTGCTTGAGTAGCTCGTGTCGTGGAGGAAGTTCTCTCGGGAGTTCCGTCAGGAGCTGCAGAAGGTCCGGGAATCATTCTGCATGATGCCATAGCGGAGCTATAAAGGTCATTGACAGGTTGACCGATAGTCTGGTCTTACTAAGCACCCTTCTCATCAGAAAGAAAGGTGGGAAGGCGTAAACGTCGATGTTGTCCCACCATTGTTGGAAGGCATCTTGCCAGAGTGCCCTGGGGTCCGGGACTGGGGAACAGTACAGCGGAAGCTTGAAGTTCAAAGCAGTCGCGAACTGGTCCACCGTCAGGGAACCCCAAAAAGTCAGGACTTTGTAGGCTACAAGAGGATCCAAAGACCACTCGGTACTCATTATCTGCGATGCTCTGCTCAGACTGTCGGCGAGCACATTCCTCTTACCCGGAATGAAGCGAGCCGATAGTGGAATCAGGTGGACTTCGGACTATCTCAGTATCTCTACTGCAAGATGGGATAGCTGTTGTGAAAAGGTACCTCCCTGCTTGTTGATGTAAGCAACTACCGTGGTGTTGTCGCTCATGACCACTACGGAGTGACCCGCCAGGATCTGTTGGAATTTTTGAAGTGCAAGATATACGGCCTTCACTTCTAGCAGATTTATGTGGAGGCACTTTTCTGACTCTGACCATAGGCCTGAGATCCTGTGGTTCAAAACGTGAGACCCCCCACCCTTCTTTGAAGCGTCTGAAAACAGCATCAAAACCGGGGGGAGGACAAGAAGATCCACTCCCTTTCGAAAGTTTCCGTCCGTCACCCACCACTGGATGTACGTCCGTTCCGCAGGACCCATAGGGACCAGAATTTCCAGGGAATTGTGGCCTTGATTCCACCGGGACTTGAGCCGCCATTGCAGGGATCTCATCCTGAGGCGGCCGTTTGGAACCAGACGGGCCAAGGAGGAAAGGTACTCTAGGAGACGCAACCACGATTGGGCTGGACACTCTCCTCGTCTAAGGAAAGGATCTGCGACCCTCCTCAGCCTTGCTATCCTGTTGTCTGATGGAAAGGCTTTGTGGAGATTGGTGTCCAATATCATGCCTAGATATACCAGTCGTTGAGATGGAAGCAGAGAAGACTTCTCGAGATTTACCATGACTTTCCGCCATTCTTGTCTTTGACAGGAAAGGGCTACTGCTTGGACACCTTTATCTTTGCTGCCGCTGCCGGTTTCGTCGTCTTGGATTGGCGAGGTTGTTGAGGTGCTGGAGGTTTGTAGGGCTTAGATGTAAGAGCCCTTTGGAGAAGAGGATCGAGGTTTGATTTCCTCCACCTCTCAGCTGCCTGTTCCACATCCTTTAGCTCAAACAGACTCTTTCCTAGGATGGAAGTGTGTCTGAGCCTGCAGGCATCCAAGGCTGGAACCTTCGAGTGGAACCTCTCGGCCACAGCATCACGACGTTTCAAGATCGAGTTTGGAGACAAGTTCGGAACTTGGAGGGCCGTTGGATCAGCAAACTGACCTATAAGGAGCAATCCTCCGAAGAGGAATCCTTATGAGTGGCCTCCCTCGCGAACGAGAGAGGTCACAGGAGGATCCTACAGCTGCTCAGCCCCTTGAGCACAGCTGCAGGTGCGACCTCTCAGCCCAAGAGCATAGTCGCATGAAATTCCATGGTCCGGCCCTGCAACCGCTCAGCCCCTTGAGCATGGTTACAAGAGCGGTCGCTCAGCACCAAGAGCAACCGCCCGAGAACCAGGAAAACCCATCCAGGAATATAAAGGTATGAGAAGTTCCCCCAGTGCAGGGGAAAAACTCAAACCTGGGAAGGGAACCTCCCTCAGAAGGGAAATTACCCACCCCTGGAGGCGAACCTCCTTAGCGTTCTAAGATGAACTAAAGGGCTGACAGTTGTCACGGGAGAACTTCTAAGAGAATGGAACACGCCCATGACGATGTCCTAGAGAGACAGTAGCAACAGCAGACTCCCAAGGCACAAACAGGGCAACTCTGCTTCATTGGCACATTTAGGCAAACAAAGAAAAAACTGGATCGTTAACTGGGAAAAATAAATAATTAGTTAACAAAAATTCCCCTGGGAGGAACTCCGAAGAGAAACCCCGATGGAAAAGATAAACATAAGAATTACAAATTAAGTATATGCCCTCCTCCCCCACTGACATTCACGGGAGAAGGGGGAGGGCGGAGAACTGTAACAAAAACAGAATTATAACAGAATTTTAATTATATAATTCATCTAAGAATGTTCACAAATAGTAAGAACCACTGAACCCCGAAGGGAAGTGTTCTCCACAGAAAGCTGAAAAGTTAACAAATACAATTAGATTTCATTAAAAATAATTGAGACAAATAAACGGAAAAGCAACACAACCCGCACGGGAAAGAAGCTTCCGTAATAGTACGTAGTAGTAGTAAAAGGGTGAACGACCTCGAGTAGAGAGAGAGACCGTAGTCAATCTAAACTCCCACGTTCCCTTCGCTGAGAGTCCAAGTTCCCCGTAGGGAAGGAGGAACAGCGAAGAATACAGATGAATGAAGAAAGTCCAGCAATGACGATTCCCCTTGGCGGCCGAATTATCGGAAGCCGAAGGAACGACCGAAGGACCAAGGGAGAGGCCGCGCCCCATGACGTGCAACCGCTGTGGCCTGGTACTACGCGGTGTCGTTGTCGTACACTACACACACACAGCACAAACCTAAAAAGGAAACTTACTATATTTCTATACCCAAATATATACATAAACATAAAAAGTAATTAAGTAAAGACAAAACATTAATGGCTGCCAAGCGAGGGTGAGAGCAGACATATCAGCCCATCACCCGAGCCAAAAGCGAAGTGAATCAGTTCACCGGTGTGTGAGGGGGGGAGGGGTAGCTAGCTATCCCTCCCCTACCCCATCACTAACTAGCGAGGGGATAGTTAACCCTCGTTAAAAATCTAATGGCTCGCCATTTCAGCTACGCCGAAAGTAATACCCCATGTAAATAGCATGGTTTGTATTTCGGTTATGGAACAAACTGGAGTTAAAGCACAAATGTGTAAAATATCAAATAAACAAATGTTGCATAGACTTCAAAGAAAGGTGCACTGCAAACCTACACTGCAATAGTTCAAACCTTTGAAAATGAAAAACAAGAACTAAGAAAAGAATTGATATAGATCTTGTCCAAGTTCTATCCGTTATAAATAAGGAACAAAGAAGTCATAGATGATATTGTAGAGAACGGGATTAGTATCGAAGAAATACAAAATAAGATAAAATCTAGGACAGAACCAACAGAGCAGATAACCAACAAAAGCAGTGAGTTCATGCAACCCACAAGAGGAAAGGTAGCTAAGGCCAAGGAGTCTAAAAAACACCCTAGAAATGTAACAATCATCAAAAACAGATTCACCCCCTCTAGCATAGTTAAAGGACGAAGAGACATTGTTAATTAGAGACTATGGTAAAGGACCAATGGTAATATTTCGGCCTCAAAAAGAGGAGAAAGGTCTCCTTCTATGCAGGTACAAACACACAGAAGTTAGAAGAAGTAGGCAGTAAAACTACAACAGAGAACAAGAACACCACTGTTATTGTTCAGGCAACTGGAAATGACCTAATCTTAAGAATACATAATGCTGGGAAAACAGAATATTTAAAGTAGTTGTGCCGCTAGGAAAAATTGTTGAAACGGTTAGAAACAAGACCAATAATACTTTAGTTATTGGTATTCCCCCAAGACTCAATGTCAGCCACTTCGCCTCAGTAAATTCATGGGGATAAACAAATGGGGCACTTGCTACGGCAAGAGAAAATTATATAAAAGAGTCGGAATGCACTTTAGTGAAGAAGGCTTAGGAGTTTACGAAAACTAACTTAATCTCAGTGTAGTAAATCAGGGAAACTAGCAAAGCCATATAGGGAGAGAACTAGTGAGGAACTAGATATCACAGGTATTACCGGGATCTGGATAAAAAGAAAGAAAAAAAAAAAGAATTAAGGATATTATAGGAGAATTCGAAATCCCAGGTTTAAAGCCTTCTAAGAAGGATCACCTTATCAGAAAAGGTGGGGTGGTAATGCTCTATATCTTATTAGTCACTTAAACCCCATAGAAATTAAATTTAAAACCGAATGTGAAGGGACACGTGCCACTATTAACATCATAGAAAAAAAGAAAAAAAAAACATGGCCACATTAGTAATATACTAACTACCACATCAATCACTAGACCAGGAAAAAGGGCTGTATAGACAACTTGGACAAGAAGTTAACACTAATGTAGCTGTCCTAATGGGAGCCTTTAATGCAGTGGTAAACATGGACACTATAAAGTCTTCATCAAACATAGAGGGATATAAGCTACTAAAATTGGTCAACAATGAATTCCTCCGTAAGGGGGTCGATAAACCAACTATGGGAGACAACATACTAGATATTGTGCTAAAAACAGGAGAAAATTTAGTATCAAGTGTTTTCGAAGGCGAAAATATTGGCAAAAGTGAAGACAAAATACTCAGGTTTCACAACTCTATTTACTAGGGAAGAGTCAACAACCCTCCCCGAACCAGTATCAAATATGAAGGGCCACAAACATTAAAAAGAATCACCTGTAATATGGATGATGTCAAAAAGAAAATAAAGCACTCAGTAAGTCTAAGCCAACAGGTTCCGAGGATATTCCTCCAAGAGAGATTATAGAACTAGAAAAAGAAATAACCTCACATTTTTAAAATATGTTCTGAAAAACAGCAAACAAAAGAGAGGCCCTGTAAGGATGGAAACTAGGCAATGCTCCTTCAATCTACAAAAAGAGATCAAAAGAAGAACTCAGCAACTACAGACATATATGACTGAATGCCAGTAGCAGCTGAGAAATCGAGGTTGCAAGAAGTATCATTCCAACTGCTACCGTGTTTTGATACTTTTAATTTTGCGAGCTATTTTTTTTATTTTTCTTTACTTTGAATATATCCATGTACTGAAAAAAACAATGCTAAGACAATGAAAATGTATCCAACATCTGTGTTCCATATGAGAAAGAATGAAACAACTACAGTAAGATAAAGGTACAAATAAATGAACCTATAAAGACAGAGGAAGAGGATGAAATAAACATAAAGTAACAATTACAGATAAGACAAATGTGATATAGAATATGGAATTTGTCATAAAACCCTCATAATTGTCTGTCCATTTATTTGCTTTCAGTTATCTGACAGTAAATAAGTGGACAGACAAGCAATGATAATATCACCCTAAAACATAAGAGAGTGATTTCTCAAAACTATACCTACAGATCTTCAAATGGAACCTCGGGTGATACGATTTCACCTATGTCAATGAAACAAAAAGCAAATGAAAGCTAAATGAATTGTCTATTAGACCTAAGAAAGTTTTTTTTCATTTTGTCTCCCCAAAAACTTTAGGACTCAATTGTCCAAGGAACTGATCAAGATTTTTCAAAAATCGAAAAATATTTGTAAAGAATTAAATAATAATCAAAGGAAATAAAATTCTCTTTTACTTTATTCCTATATATATAATACCTATGTATAATGTGAATTTCAGCACTGTGGAGGAGTTTTTTTAAAATCATTTTCAGGGGGTAAGGGGTACAAGTGAAAGGGAATGAAAGGCAAACAGAATATGAATACTACCTTTTTTGACATACATACTCTAAGCAATATCTAGAGATGCAGACTGAATCATGCAAAATACTCGAGTTATAAAAAAAAAGAAAAAAAAAATCCCCTTGAAACCTGGTAAATGCCTCTGTACTGGTTGTATCAGGGATGAGGTGTTGATAGGAGCGTCATCGTTGGAGGATAGCATCATCAAACAGTAAGACATAGCAGTGAGGGAGAAGGTGGGATGCAGCTGGCTACTTTGGTGGTCACTGTCATGGGTAGATACCATACTTTTTAAAAGGATATGTTATTAAAAGACGAAAATATATACAGTATCCTCAAGGTAAGAGCAGGGAGACGAGATTTGACTACCGTATTAATTGGTCAAACTTGTTATCAGTTCACTATCATCAGTATTTTGAAAGTAAACCGAGCCTTGATGAGAGCGCCTGCCGTGATAAGGGGACTGTTCTTTACTTTGAATATATCCTTGTACAGAAAAAACAATGCTAAGACAATGAAAATGTATCCAACATCTGCGTTCCATTTGAGAAAGAATGAAACAACTACATGAAGATAAAGGTACAAATAAATGAACCTATAAAGATAGAGGAAGAGGATGAAATAAACATAAAGTAACAATTGCAGATAAGACAAATGTGATATAGAATATGGAATTCGTCATAAAACCCTCATAATTGTCTATCCATTTATTTGCTTTCAGTTATCTGACAGTAAATAAATGGACAGACAAGCAATGATAATATCACCCTAAAACATAATAGAGTGATTTCTCAAAACTATACCTACAGATCTTCAAATGGAACCTCAGGTGATACGATTTCACCTATGTCAATGAAACAAAAAGCAAATGAAAGCTAAATAAATTGTCTATTAGACCTAAGAAAGTTGTTTTTCATTTTGTCTCCCCAAAAACTTTGGGACTCAATTGTCCAAGGAACTGATCAAGATTTTTCAAAAATCGAAAAATATTTGTAAAGAATTAAATAATAATCAAAGGAAATGAAATTCTCTTTTACTTTATTCCTATATATAATACCTATGTATAATGTAAATTTCAGCACTGGAGGAGTTCTTTTTAAATCATTTTCAGGGGGTAAGGGGTACAAGTGAAAGGGGATGAAAGGCAAACAGAATATGAATACTACCTTTTTTGACATACATACTCTAAGCAATATCGAGAAATGCAGACTGAATAATGCAAAATACTCGAGTTATAAAAAAAAAGAAAAAAAAATCCCCTTGAAACCTGGTAAATGCCTCTGTACTGGTTGTATCAGGGATGAGGTGTTGATAGGAGCGTCATCGTTGGAGGATAGCATCATCAAACAGTAAGACATAGCAGTGAGGGAGAAGGTGGGATGCAGCTGGCTACTTTGGTGGTCACTGTCATGGGTAGATACCATACTTTTTAAAAGGATATGTTATTAAAAGACGAAAATATATACAGTATCCTCAAGGTAAGAGCAGGGAGACGAGATTTGACTACCGTATTAATTGGTCAAACTTGTTATCAGTTCACTGTCATCAGTATTTTGAAAGTAAACCGAGCCTTGATGAGAGCGCCTGCCGTGATAAGGGGACTGTTTTGTATTGACCAAGATGTCATAGTTTTAATCAGTGGAGTCAGCATATTTTGAGAAACCGAGTCTGAGGAATATCCTTGTTTATGAAATATGTCATCTTGGAGGGCCACGTGCTGCCCTTTTGTTATGACTTCAAACGTGGTCCAGATTGCATCAAAAATTTCTTCTAGAAGCTTCCGTGGCGTAATCGAAGTGGGCATTTTTGAGGAGTCCAATCGAGACGCAGAATTTAAAAAAAAAACACCTTTTATGGAAATGACCACTGCCCACTGTAATTAACTTTGCTCATACATGGGTATATAAACTTTAAGAAGATATTGTCCAGGAGAGATAGGATAGGACATAGACAAAAGAGGAACTATGTCCGAAGCAGATGGGAACCAAGTCCTAACGAAATAAGAAGGAGAGAACACCAGAAGTCTGATAGAGCCAGATTCTAACCTTCCCTTAAGACAACAAACACCTATCTCCAAAACCCTGTTATGGCTGAGAAGAAGAGACAAATTGAAGCATATAGCCTTCCCTGCTTGTGATGAGAATCAGCAAACACTGCCTGCAGCCTGCCTTAGTTCAACGCTCTCATCGAATTCTTGCAGAAGAATTATAATGTCCCATCTTGATGCGACCCTTTTTGTGACATCTTTGAATCCTGTTTCGTGCCAGTTTCATCTGAACTTCAGCCGCACTTCTGCAACATTTTCAAGCCTGAAGTCTCCATACCAGTATCGTCTCAGCAGCTGCAGAAAACAATTCCTTAAGTATTTCCCCCTTACTGACTGTTCCTCTTTTCTATTGATGCTTTGATTGATTTGATTTGTCGGTTAAAGTAAACGAATTAGTAACATTGATTTTCTTTATAAGTTTGTTAGTAAACATGCTGTGTTTTTTCGTGAGTTTCTTTTTATAATAATTTTCCATATTCCAGTGGTGGTTGTTAGAAACATTTACTTTATCGATCAAAAGAACCTGTAACGTTTTTAAATTGTAACAGTTGGCCAGCTTGCCAGGACATTGAACAACGTAACCAATTGAAACAGGGAGAATATAGAGAGAATCTGCATTAGTGAGATTACGAAAGATTTGATTGCTGCCGATGAGCTACTTGGTCTAGATAACGACCCTCTCCGTGGGTATGTTTTAAAGAGAGAACAGGGAACGTATGAGAGACAAACGAGCAACTGAAAGAGAAGAAAATGAGAGACAGCAAGAAGAAAAAGAAAGTCAGCTGGAAGAAAATGAGAGACAGCGTGAAGAAAATGAGAAACAACGTAAACATGAGTTAGAAATTGTTCGTTTAAGGTAAAATCTTCATAAAAGTCCGCTAGGTAGCCGACCAGGAAGTAATGCGTCAGGTAGCAGACAGGGTAGTAATTCATCATTGAACGATGACTCCGATGACTTAGGTATGGGTGTAGTTTTGAAATTAATGCCAAAATTTTATGAGGAAGATATAACAAAATATCTCATGTTTTTTGAAAATTTAATGAACAGAGTAGTTTGTCCCCAAAACAAGTGGACTCTGTATCTACAGTCAGTCTTAGCTGGTAGGGCCCTTTCTGTGTATAGTTGTATGTCTGAGGATGAAAGTGAGGTCTATGATATTGTTAAAGAAACTTTTCTTAATGCACACAGGTTAGTGCCTTTATAAGTTTTAAAAGTGATGAGAGCAGTACTTATGTAGAATACGGAAAGAAGTTAGAAAGATCATTTTGTGATTGGTTATCTTCGGCTGAAGTAGATAGTTATGATGATCTTAAGAACTTAGTTTTGCTAGAAAATTTCAGAGGTAAAATATCTCCAGATATTAAGCTATATATAAAAGATAGGCATGAGAAATCCTTTACAAATGCGACAAGGTTGGCAGATGAGTACAGTCTTACCCATAGTTTAAGCGATAGTAAGAAGAAGAATAATCCTTCGTCTGGCAAGATGCAATATAATAAGAGTAATTCAGCAATACTAAATACAGGGAAATATGATTATCATTATTATTGTTATACATGTGGAAAACCAGGTCATACTGCCAGGTTTTGTAAGAATAAATGGAAACGGTAAATTCAATTGGAAGTGTCTCGTTGCTGACGTCACATTGCCAATCCTAGGTGCAGATTTCCTCTCTCATTTCCACCTTCTGGTCGATGCCGCCCACCGACGATTGATCAATGCAGACTCGTACTTGTCGACGACTCTTCAACCTGCCCTCTCCAATCTCGCACTCCACATCAGCGCACCCATGGATGCCTACGCCCACATTCTTACGTCGTACCCAGAAGTTTTCCGTTCAGAACTTCGCCAAACGCCCACGGCTCCTACAAAGCAGGGTATTTATCACCATATCAAGACGACGGGACCCCCAGTCTTCGCCAAATTCAGACGTCTGGCACCGGAACGATTGGCAGTCGCCAAACTAATGTTCGCCGCAATGGAGGAAATAGGCCTTTGCCAAGAGGCCTCCAGCCCATGGTCGTCACCCTTACACATCTTTCTGAAGAGAGACGGCTCCCTCCATCCGTGCGGGGATTATAAGTGCCTGAACATGCAAACAGAACCGGATCAGTACCCCCTCCCAAACATCACCGATGTGACCTACTACCTGCACAAAGCGAAGGTTTTTTCTATACTCGACCTCCTGAAGGGGTATTATCAGGTGCCTATGAACCCAGAAGACATCCCAAAGACCGCCATCACCACTCCGTTTGGTACATACACCTTCAATTACTCTTGTTTTGGCCTTTGTAATGCTGGGGCCACGTTTCAACATCTCATGGATGGCATCTTAGGGGACCTCTCCTTCTGTGTATGTTATGTGGACGACATACTTGTGCTCTCCTCCTCAAAAGAGGAAAACTCCGTCACCTGCGCATCATGCTCGACCGCCTACAACAAAACGGCCTTGTAGTCTGGTACGACAAGTGTACCTTTGGCGCCAATGAAGTGTCGTTCTTAGGGCACCGCATCACTCCTGAAGGAGTCCATCCCCTCCCTGAGAAGGTAGCAGCCGTTCAGGACTTCCCCGCGCCCTCAACCGTCAGAGCTCTGTCAAAAAACACGTTGGCTGTCGTTCAACTGGGATCGGATTACAACTCCTTGGATGAAGCCCAACGACAGGATCTAGAGTATCAAGCATGTAGGACATCCTGCACGTCCCTCTGTTGGGAAGACTTCCCCCTCGAAGAGTCCAACACCACCCTCCTCTGTGATGTCAGTACTGGTAGACCACGACCTTAGATTCCTGCTCCCATGCGCCGGCAGGTATTTGATTTCATTCACGGGCTTTCACATCCTTCGTGCCGTTCTACTGCACGGCTGCTGAAGACGAAGTTCATTTGGCACGACATTCCTAAGGATGCTAAGGTTTAGGTCTGCGCCTATACTTCTTGCCAAACTTCCAATGTAGATTGACACACGGATTCAGGATGGACACCTTTCCTCAACCTCAGCATTGTTTTGCACACATTCACGTCGATGTTGTAGGCCCCCTACCCACATAACAAGGATATCGTTACCTGTTTACCCTCATCGACCGCATCACTCATTGGCCTAAAGCCATTCCCATGGAAATGCAACGTCCACCTCATGTACATCTGCCTTACTCTCAGGATGGATTGCAAGATTTGGTATCCCTGAGCATATTACTTCTGACACAGGTACCACTTTCACCTCTCAATTGTGGACATCATTAGTGAATCTCCTGGGCATCACCCTACATCAGACAAATGCCTACAACCCTACTGACAATGGAATGGTTGAACGTTTTCCTCGCACCCTCAAAGCAGCTTTGATGTCCCGCTATAAGGATTCCAACTGGTTGACTCAGCTTCCCTTGGCTCTCCCGGGACTAAAGACCACTCCTAAAGATACCCTCGACGTCTCGGCAGCCGAAATGGTGTATGGTAACCCATTGGTCGTCCCTGCCGAATTTTCTCCTTCTACAACCTCCTCCGTCGATCTCCAGCGCATACATCACGCGTGGGAAAATTTACTCCATGACGCCAGACTTACAAGCCCCCAGCGAAGCATCACATACCAACAGAACTGCACTCTGCAACGCACGTCTTCCTGCCCAACGATACTAGCAAGCCACCACTAACGCCTCTTACACGGGCCCTTTCCTTGTGATCCAACGCAGTCCGAAAGCATTCCTACTAATCATTCGTGGCAAAGAAGACTGGGTCTCCTTTGATAGTCTAAAACCTGCTTATCTCCTGCCAGATGACCCGCCTACAGTTCGTCTCTCTAGATCAGGGCACCCTATTTAACATGTATAATATGTCATTTTTAGGGGGGAGCCATGGTCTAGTTATTATTATTATTATTATTATTATTATTATTATTATTATTATTATTATTATTATTATTATTATTACTTGACTAATATAGACTTCACGTCATTCTGGTTTTTTATCAACAAAATATAATTAACACGATTTGTGTGCAAACTTGACACAATCACAGGACTTTGCATCCTCTCTCTATCCCTCTTACATTACACTAAACTTAATTCAAATTTTTTTTTTCATTACAGTTTTTTACTTTTCTTCTTCCAGCTTGGCTCTTTTTTGCCTTGCTTTTTGACTTGCTTTCACCTTCACTTTTTGCCGACCTTTTTAAAAAGAACCTATCTAGGTATGTTTGCTTTTGTCTCCCCTTCAAAATGTTACAAAAAGACGTATGCAAGTGTTGTCCCAAAAGGCTAACGCAAGACCACATGCCAACTTGTCCGGGTGCCTCTTTTCTATAAAATTAGAAAACTCCTGCCACTTCGCTAACATGTCTTTGATTTCCGTCGTAGAAAGGCAGCCCTCATCTTCCACTTCCTCCTCTCTACTGAGCTCCTGCAACACCTCTGAATGTTGCATCTCCTAGACCTCGATCAATTCCTGTGTTGTGAGCTCTTCCTGATGCTCCTCGACAAGATCGTTCACGTCCGCCTCATCTACCTTCAGCCCCATGGACTTTCCAAGAGACACGATTTCATCCACAGCAATAGGTTTGGTTCGGGGTCTTCAGGGTCTGGTGTATCAAACCTTTTAAAGCCTCTCTTAGCGACATAATCTGGCCACAATTTCTTCCATGATGAATTACGAGTTCTTTCTGTGACACCCTGCTATGCATCGTCAATAATTTTTAAGCAATGTTCCTTCCAAAATTTACGAAGGTTGAGATTGATGTTTCGTGCACAGTTTTTTTAAGCTAGAAATTACTTGTTGGTCCATGGGCAGGAGGAGTGGCGTGGTGTTGAGCGGGAGATAAAGGACCTTGATGAATCTGTACTCATATAGAAAGTCTTCTTCGAGACCAGGAGGGTGACCAGGGGCAATATCGTGGACTTGGAGGCCTTTCATTGGCAGGTTTTTCTCGGCCCAATATTTTTTGACTGCTGGACCAAAGTACAGATTAATCCATTCTGTGAAGAAATGCCATGTAACCCAAGCCTTAGCATTAGCGCGCCACATCACTTGCAGTTTTCCTTTTAAGATTCTTTGGGTCTTGAAAGCACGTGAGTTTTCTGAGTGATACACCAGCAGTGGCTTGACCCTACAGTCACCACTGGCATAGGTACACAAGGCTAGAGTTTACAAGTCCTTCATGGGTTTATGACCCGGTAGTCTCCTCTCCTCTGCCATGATGAATGTCCTCCTGGGCATCTTCTTGCAGAAAAGGCCAGTTTCAGTTGAACACTTGTTTGGGATGTAGCCTTGTTGTGCGATAGCTGAGGCAAAGGTTTTGACGAAGTCCGCCGCGTCTTACGAGTCGGAACTTGCTGCTTCCCCATGCCTCAAAACCAAGTGTATCCCAGTCCGTTTTTTGAAATTATCTAACCAGCTACGACTGGCTTTGAAGGTTTCCGCTGGTGCCAAAGTCTCCCCTCTCTCGGCTGCTTGCTTTCCTTTCAAGTCATCGTAGATTCTGCTGGCCTTTTCACAGATGATAGTCTCAGTCACACTATCTCCCGCCAACTGTTTCTCCTTTATGCATATTAAAAGAAGCCTCTCCATCTCTTCATTGATATCACTGTACAGCTTGGAAAGGTTGGTTACTCTTTTGGAAGGCTTGGTGCTCTTTATAGCATCCTTCTGCTTGAGGATGGTACATATTGTTGATGTACTCCTCTCATATTGGCAAGCCTGCTCAGTCACTCTTACACCCCTCTCATGTTTTTCGATTATTTTATGCTTTATCTCGATTGTCATCATACGTTTTTTCTTTTCACTACCCTTGTTTGCACTCGATTGCTTTGGACCAATTGTTTATTCACTTAATTCTGTACTGATTAACGCAAAAAGACGTAAAAAAAGCAAACACTACAGCCGATGCTCTGAGATAACTTTACGTGAGCGATGGGAAAGACCGAGCAATGCTGTCCTAGTGAGAAGCTTCTCGCACACTAGTGGCAGTATAGGGAACCATCTCGTATCCTCGTATCTCAAATTTTTCTCATATCTCGGGACAAAAATTTGCTAGAAATTTTCCTCGTATCTCAAATTTCTTGTATGTTGGGAAACTCGTATCTCAAGGTATTACTGTATTTAGAGCCGTTTTATACTTTATGATAAGTATGGCTTTCGTTTGCCCCATTATGCTTCACTTCCATCCTACACTTTTGACAGCTTTCTTAAAATGAGTAACATTGAGCTTAATCATGTCTATGATGAGAAGTTGTGTAATATAATTGCAGATAATGTCAGTGGGGTGGGGTGTGTTCCACTTCTGTGGTACATCAGTTATTGAGAGCCATCAGCCATAAAATAAATCCCTCATTACATGCAGACCTCCACCAAAGCTCTTACGTTCTTTATTTTGACTACAACTCCTTTTATGCAAGAATTATGACTAAAAACCTCCCAACTGGCAGAGTTAATAAACTTTCTAATAGAAAAAAAGCACCTGTTTTTAGGAAAGAGGTATTGAAAATGCAATTACAAATGAGGATAAAGGCAATTGGCTCCTCGTTACTGCTAAAGCACCTTCAGAAGAAGTTGCTAGAGTCACTGATGAGCTCCCCTTATGTTAATCACACAAGGAAGATGCTTTTAGAAATCTATCTCCCTATTGCAAACACGTAATAGAAAATGAAGAATGGGACATGACTGTAAAGTTTAAAAAGTTTATAGCCACCCACATCACTAAAAAGGAATAACTTATTTTCCTCTTTTTCTACAGCTGTATATGGACTAAGGTCTAGATCAGAAGGTTTTGCATTCAATCTATGATTGATTGATTGATTTAAAGTTTTCAGGCATCCTGACATCTGGGGTCATTGACGCCGATTCAATCTATGAATTCAAAGTACTTACATGAGGGATTTTATTAAAACTAATATCGAAGCATGGACCGCTGAAACCTCATCAACAGAGAAAAGCTTTTAAAGACATAAGTAACTTTATCTTTGGGAAGACTATTCAATCTGTTGAAATACACAGAAATAAGTTGTTAATAAAGCAGCACTTACATAAAGGAAGACACAGATCGTCATCAATATGCCCAATTACATTCTGGAAGCGGAAAAGTTTTATCTTTACTGCTTCTTTTATAAGGTTCTCAAGAATAATTATGGTGATAAAGTCAAGCATATTTACAATGACACTGAGAGTTCCATTTATGCTCTGGAAGTTACTGCTCTTAATTCAGAGTTTGATCAAGAACCTTCAAAATTATATATGTATTTTCAACTTTCATGTTGGTCATACGTTTTCTTTATAATGAGAGGAAAGGGGAGCTGATGCTTTTAAAATCAGAAACTGGAAGTACTCTTATAGCAGAGGAGAAACCGAAGATATATTCGTCGCTACTTAGCCATCAAGAGCAGATTAATCGCGTAAAGGTACCTCGTAACACACACATTCTCTTATAAATCCTGATCAGTATTCCCTAATCCTGGAATATCATTGAGTCAGTTGTTACGCATACGGACATTTGGATAATGTAGCGGAGAATAAAGAAATGGTAAGTGAAGTACCAGTCAACAATCCACTCACCAAATTGGGTGAACAGCCTTATTCCTCTCCAGAACCACTTCCATGTCCTTATGAATATTTGTGGAAAAAGAGAGAAGAAAAGGTTAGAGACTACCCTCCTCCTACAGATGCAAATTCCTCGACTTATTTCATTACATTTGTTGGAAACTCTCAGTCAAAAACAGGAGCAGTTGAAATATACAATTGTTTTAAAGAAGATGTGGACCTTTTTAGAGACCCAGCACATATCATAGTGTCTGGCTTCTCCAACTAGGGTAAATAATACCTCAGAAAAAAATATTAGGAAAGTATGAAAGTAAGTGTACATACATTGTTATGTGCGGTGTGAATAAATGTACTTTGAAATTGCATCCGGTAACTACTCTAAAACTAGTTTTTTTTTTTTTTTTTTTTTTTTTTCAAATATCATAGACGTCATGAGTAAGGTATAAATGGAAGCTGGACCACATTCTATCTTATATAACCTGGATTATATGTTTCTCGAATCTGTACATGACAACAATGTTGAGGACATCTTTACTTATGGCCGTCATGAAAATATCTTAATTATATTTATTACACAGTATATGTTTTACTGTTGAAAATACACTATGGGTTACCTTCCAAGTTTTAACTTGCAGATAAATAGTAAAGATGTTGAAAGGCTAGTTGGAGAAAATTGGACATGAAATCAGACAAACATAAACTTGAGGATTTTCTTCTCTTTAAATAACCTCTCCCATAGAAAAATGGCTGCATCAATTCCTTTGCTAAAGCGAACACATCTTGACTGCTTATCAGAGATCATTTCCAACATTTTGAATGAAAATCTTATTCGATATAGTAAAGCAGTAGAAAAGGTAAAGAAATATAGGATTGAAAGAAGGACAGTACTTCAGAAAAGAGGAGTCTTTATTTAAAAGAAAAGAAAAGTCCTATCAGCATAGAAATGTGATTCTGTACTGCATTTTGCAGCAAGTCTAATTGGGGTTTATTAGGGGGATGAAAAAGTACTGTTTTATTTTGTGGAAAATGGTTGAAGGGTCTATTCACCACCAAGATTACAGGGAAATTATAGTTGAGAACATTAAAAGAAAAGAAACTGGAAGGGGGAATAAGCAGCAATGTGGAGGGGATAATAAATATTTACAACAAAATTTAGTACAAATGATACAAAAGATCTAGTGTAAGTTAGAAACTGAACCAAAGAAAAGAAAACCGTAAAGGATTGTTAAAAAAATATGTGTGTGGTCTTCCCCCCCCCCCCTCCCAAAGCCACTAAATTACACCAACCCCCTCTGGAGAATCTTATAGATATGAAACTAACCACCTTCTAACAGAAGATACGCCGTGGTTTCCTCAAGTTCTTTGAAGGGAGCAACAACATCCAGTGGGATGATAGGGGAGTCTCGTGAAAACTTGTCAACCGTCTATTGTTGTAGATGTTTTCTAAGAAATTAATATAGCTGTGGGTGCTATAGAGGAAGAGTAATTGCCTTTTTATAAAACCTTGCTTGATCCAGTGTGAATATCTTATACTTATATCAAGAATGTAAAATCTCGGATACAAATGTATGGAAGTGAAGGGAAAATTTGGAAAGGGGGTTAGGGGGGGGGGGCGGGGGAGAATCTGCAAGGAAAGTAAAAGAATCAAAGTGAAAGACAACTTCAGTGGTTTTTTTAGTAGGGGTTACCGTCTATGTCTTGCAAATCGGTAAATTTGATGTTGGTGGTTGTGAAATACATGTGCTTTCATGTTGCACCCCTGAAATAGGAGTCTAAACGAGGAGGGGTTTCTGCAGTTTTGGTGTGGTCAGAGATAGATGGCACTTCATTATCAGGGTGAGTTGGAAACTCTCCGGGATGCTGTACTCTCCTATTAAACTCAGCATCACCAACTTTATGGCACAGATTCTTGATAGTAAGAGGCAATTTAATAGGAGTCGTATCATATGGACCTGAGGTACAAACATATAAAGCTTACCCATACAGTAATATCGTGAATAGTAGAAGACGCCTTTTAAATCTGTCTCATTGCATTGGCAAGGACCGTCATCCTGTTGAAAGTGTCTTTTTGGGGAAACCACCAAGTGTCCCTACAGCGAGTGTACCATGCGTAGACATGTTATTAGGCCAGTTAAATTACGTTTATTCCTACTATAATTATAGTGAGGGAAACTTAAGTTTTATGTGGAAACTTCCATGAATACTCACTTCGTCGTGAACTTGCAAAAAGATGCTACAGAGGACTACGTTTTTAACTTTAAGAAGTGTCTACACAAATTGGAGCAGTCAGTACTTGAAAAGGGAATGAAAACGTTAATATATGCGCTATCCCTCATGGAATTGGGAGGTCTGGTCCTGCTGGTGCAGTATGAATGCAATATTATTTTCTGGAGTTAGTGAATTTGGTGAGCAGGATGGTTGGAAGTGGTGAACAACTTATTTTATTTGCATCTGAAAAATGTATGCTGCACTCTGATTGGGAAAACATGGAAAGGTTTTCATTTGTTACATGAGAGGATTTGCTTGTAGGTGGTGTATTTGAATATGGTTATTTTTCTCATGATTATAAAAAAAAAAAATCATATGTGTTCAACCCTCAAAAAAATTCTCATTTGTTTAACCAGAAAATATTCAGGCTATAAGATTCGTAATATATAGTTAAATGATAACCTCATTCTGCGAATGAGAATAATTATATAACAGACACTTCATTAATTAAGTCTTATGCTAATTTTCTTTTACATATACCTGACACATCTTAGATACTTCAGTTATTCATTGGTCACAACGGGGGGAGAAAGCCACATCGTAACACTTACATCTATGGGAAATAGGGATATATTCCCTAAAAAATAATACTGGTAACTTTACAGACAAGCTCCACAATAGAATAAAATAAGATCATAATTTGAAGCGGGAGGTAGCCCTCATCAATATTCCCTACCTAAATGAAATTGATGGCCTTAACATTGATGAAGTTGATTCAGGAAGAGAAATAATTATTAGTAAGGTGCGAATATCCTTACGCTGCGAGCCTACTATAATGTCAAATACAAAGTAAGCTTATAAACCAAGAATAAGTATTCTAACAACTGATCCTGATTATATTGTGTCTAGTATTACAACAGATATAACATATGCTCAGAAGAACATATTCCCAGTCCAATTTTATAAAGAAAATATACCAGCAAAAGGTCTGTTAAAATATGACTATCAAAGAGAGAGGGGCCTATTAACGTTTACAAAGTAACCAAAAACTGAATAGGCTATTTATTGAAAAGGAACAATATAAAAATTAAAATTTTGAAAAAGGATGTAAGCTAAACTAGGGTTTAATACAGAAAAGCCATATAATTTTTTTTACCCTGGGTAAGTTAACAGGCCCCAAATTTGGTACCAGGCGTAGGCGCCAAGCGTTTTTTTGCAGGTTTCAGCCTGTTGCTTTGAGTGTGGCATTGTTCTCGAGGTGCACCATATTAGTGTTTGTTATGGTACGACAGTGGTAGGATGCCTAAGTCTGAGCTCCAAATATTCTGAGGGATATAGCTCTTCAAAGTTTTTTTGGTCCCAAGGTTGGTACCACACTACTAAACAGCATTGAAATTTCAATTTCATATATTTTACATTTTGCTAAATATCTTAAAGTGATATTCATGAAAGTTATTGAAATGTTCACTGAACATTTGTGAATGGTGTCGCTAAGCAGTGATGTCGCGATCTTTGTGCTAGGCTACGAGATGCTCAATTATATAGGGGAAATCTAAATTTATTTTTTTCTCCAACTTTCAGTTTGGCAAAATGTCAAAGAAATTCCTTTCTGAGAAGAGACTTGTTTTAAGCTTTTTATTGCTCATATTTACTTTTTTTTACTTGTTTTGTGTTCTAGGATGGTTAATGTACAAGTCTATATAAAATAAGAGAGATATCTTAATATTTAGGTGGTTTGATAGGAAAATAAAAAAAGCCGTTTTTTACACCAAAATAATTTCCTCTTTTTCACCCCCGTCACAGATTTGGTGTTTTTCAGCCTAGGACCTTAAAAATTGGCATAAATGCTGCCATGCCACTCAACTTTATTATGCAGTTTGACAAAGTTACTTATGTATAACGCAAATATTTTCTATAGAATATTTTCTATATATTTTTACTATTATATACTTATTTTTCTTAATTCTTTGAAATAAATATTTAAAATAACTGGTTTTTATTTTACTCCTAACATAATATCAAGGAATGGATATTGTTAAATAAGAAACTGAAGAATTTTAAATATATTTATTAATAAGGAAGTTATATGGTCCGAAAGTTGAGGTCTCATTTATGGTACCACACTGGTAATAGCGCACCTTCCTTGGAACTTAACAACGCAGGGTTAAACTAGTTCAAGTAACCTCAAATTAAAATCCATAATCCGTTAGCTCCTCCAACCCTCTTAACCTGCATCAGGGTAGATTTAGTCCTTGTTTATTCAGATGTAGTTGAAAGGTTCTATCTCTGCGATACGAAAGTTAATATTTTGTATGTGATGAGTAAAAAGAGAGGGTATCATGATTATGTGTGTTACCCTTTAGGGACATAGGAATTTTATTCAGTATCTATTCATCTGCTTGGCTAAGAAGGACGAGTGATACACTTTCTCGAGGATTCCAGCACAATACATATTCCTCATATTAAACCGAAGCTGAATATAATATAAAAGCCGGTACATCCCTTAGTAAGCGCTTATTCAAGAGGGAGGTATCATGCGGGTTGTGTTTGTCCAATCCTATCCTGTGGAGTTCAGCGTCATATTTACTAGTGAACCCATAAATCTTGAACGTGGCTAGGTTTTAAGGGTTATTAAGACTTCAGAGCTCCAAGACGATCTCAGCAGGGGAATGGGCTTTTAGCTTATTTGCTTAAAGAGTTGCTCCTTTATAGCAAAAGCCATGTTTACCTTCAGCCCTTAAATTTGAGCAAAATTTCATGGGTGATTTGCAACAGGTTACAAAATATTTCAAATCCAGCCTCAAACAGAGGGGGATGGAGGTACAAAAAATCCACTGGTAGGTGCATTGTTGACAGCAAGGGAAAGAAAAGGAAAAATGCTTAAATAAATGGAAAAAAAGAGTAAATAAAAAGGAAATATCCTCTTGTAGGAATTTAGGATATAAAGAAAACATCTAATATGGCATCTGCGGTGCTAAGAATTGCAGGCCATGTGGGGAGTAAATTGTCTACAATTCACTAAACAGCAGGTGTAGATGAAACACTGCCAAACCAATTTTTTCCTCCCCACTAATCTTACATTCGTAGGGGCTATCACTGATCGCTATCTAGAATTTTGTATCAATAGTATTGAAGGAACACTAACTTATTTAGCAAATTTTGCTATAGAACTACATTTAAAAGCCACTGCACCCAATGGAAGCCCGTTGGGAGATGTCACAGATGTAAGATTTTTCAATGCTTTGGCAACTACAATCTATAAGTAGATTCAGGTTTATATTAGTGAAAGACTCATAGAATCAAATCCTCATTTGAATTACTGGTCATTTTTAAAGATATTAATCTACATCCATGTATCACACTCTCCAAACAGTTGAGCAGCTTAGAAATCTTTTTCAAGATTACAAAGGAACATCCATTTGCAATTACGTGATGATTATTTTACAAAATTTAACAAAATGGTAAAAGTAATGGGTGGCTAACGGAAAAAAAGAAGGACTACATCTTATAGATCCCCTTATGCTTGCTGTTGTAGCGGATGATGAATATTTGATGGATCATATAGACATTTTTATGAAGTTGGAATTAGCCCAGACTGCGTGGTTCATTCATTCCAGCGCCTCTGCTGACATATTTAAATTTAATCTCCAAGAGGCTAAGCTCCATGTTGATGTAGTCATCCTAAGGCCACTAGATTTACTCATCCATCATCAGGCACTTTCAAATCCTAACTCTTCTGGGTGAAAACAGTCTTTAATAATAAACTTTAAAGGAAATATGCTTTACCTCCTAGTCAGATGCAGGCAAAGTTGGATTCACCTTTCAGTAATGTTGTACCTGAAAAATTATACCTGGCCATTGTTAATATGGGTAGTTTTAATGTTGATCTGAATAGAAACCCCATTTATTTTGGTCATGATAATCTTACTAATATAGGGGTAACACTAAATGGCTCCACTTTGTACGACATAAGTACTCAATTCCCCGAATATAACTCTCGTTCTTACTATGAGACATTAAAATCATTTAAGTTTGGCTTATAATTACCAAATTCATTTTGACTGCTACGAACATAGTCGGGTGCTGGGTGCATTTAACTTTAAAAGCAAAATTTAATTGATGGATACGCTTAAGGTGTAGAAAAATTGGGATTTGAGAATCAGTTCAAAGTTTGATAGGCAAGTCAACAGATATATAATTTATCTCGTTTGATCAAGTTGAATAGAAATAAAATTATTTTCTTTTGTAGAAACCAGAATAATAACTAGGGGCATGGTTTGGAAGTTTAGATGGGAAGTGAGGTTCGACTGGTAATCATTCTGCCGTTCACACTTTGTACAGTAAAGTCGCTCCAGGTTTGCGTGTTGGTCTCAGCATGGAGCAACCCACGATTTGTGACTTGATGGCAAAGTTAAAGTCTCAAAAAGTAGATAGTAAGTTGTTTGTTAATTCAAAGGTGTCAAGTTTAAGGGATTAAATTTAAGGCGCTAATGCTTATGTGACTGCTGAGTTAAAAAGATTCAAAGGACAGAATGAAATTACATGGAAGTCGAAAGGATGCCAAATACAATACAATTTAGCACTGATATTCAGGAGTCTCTGGATTCAATAAACCGGGCCATTGTCAACGATAAGTTAAACAATGTAAAGGAAGTTCTGAAAGAAACGAGTTAAAAGAATTAAGGGGCCAGGTCGGTATGCCTATATGTGTGGGTATTGGATAAAAAACATAAAATCCTGAAAAGATTAAGCGAGCTTTGTATGGCAATGAAGAATGCATATAAGAAATATGTTGCTAAAATTCCTCCAGCTTTCATAGGTACAGGGGAATTAGTAAAAGTAACCTAATAGATGTAAAACATTGATCCCGTACAAGAAAATGCAGTATTTCTTCTGTTATCGTAAATTTAGATAATTATTACATTCTAATATAAAACAAATTGTGGGCAATGGCATCTGTTATATTCCATGCATCAGAAGAGAGAAAGTTTTATGATTATAAACTTCAGTGCTAGCACAAACCTCAGAGGGTACGTGTTTAAGTTTAACCTCTGAAATTCACTCGCTTATGAGTTCAGATGTGGGTAATATCAGTGATATTAGCGGAGTTAGTGAAGGAGAGAGATGATGAAGGAGTGACCGTCTCTCTTAAAGAAGCAAGATATTGGGCAAAGGGATCTTGATTTATGATTGAATTATGATAAAAGGAAGATAAGATTTGTAATAATTATGGCTTATCAATATTGGTTTTGTAAAAATACAAAGTAAAACTTTGAATGCCTGTATGTAAAAACATTTTTATTGACCTTCAAATTCTATCTTCTCCCTCACTTTTAAAGGTATAGCATTGAAATTTGGTATAGAACATGGAAAGACTTTATAAAAAAGTCAAATAGAGTAATTTTTTCTCATTTTGATTTCATATTCTTTTTTATTTTTTTTTCCTCTGATTTATAGGGTTTATTTTTTTACTAGAATGAAAAAAAATCATATCTAGCAATAAAATTACTTTTAGAAAAAGAGACTATTTTACTGGATGTCTACATCAGGCTTATATAGGGTAGTAATCCCATGTCTTAATATTAAGTATCAAGAGAGGACATAAAATTCGATAAGCACTCATTTTCAGAATAAATCGCTCTGGTGTCGCAAAACCGAAGGTCAGAGGCAAAATTCCTATGCACCTAATTCACCTTATTAAGTGGTATGAATTTTAAAGTCTTGTCCTCAAAAAACGCTATTAGCCGGCTGAACATGTAAGGAGTGGTAAGCACATAAGAATCGCCGATTCTTCCTTTGGAGGGTGGGAGACAGTTAAACAGTATGTGTCAAATCCAGCAGCCCGCAATTCAGAAGACAAGAGCAAGATTTACAAAGACTGATAATCTTCCAGGAATAGGGAAGGATACAAAATCCAAACCAGCTGCCACTGCACCAAATCCGTTTTCGGGCTACGTGACACAAGTTCCAGTTACCGCTTATGTCCCATGAGATACGGCACAATTTAAAAAACAGTCCGAAAGTTTTCTCTTCCATTTCGGTGAGTGCTATGTTTACAGGGATTTTACCAACTTCCAACGAAGATGTCCACTCTCCATCAGATCGAGACTCATGCCTAGAACCACAGGACAATCAGAGAAAAAGCAGTGCAATCTGATGCTTCTAAATCTGTTAAAGATGATTATCATATAATTGACAATTACGAATTTGACAGTCCAAGTTTTTGGTCTCACAACATTAAAGATAGACTAAGATCTAATGTACACTTATAGGAGGAAATTGGTGCTTATAATAATGTTCTAGATATTGTAAAAAAAATAATGGATATAAAACTCCTTTTTACAGTATGCCTATTGGGAATTTTAAAAAAATTGGCCATTCTTCTTTATTACATAGAGCATTTGTTGAGAGTGCCATAATAGAATTGTTAAATAAGGGTCTTGTTGAACAATATACTCAAGCTCCTTACATTGTCAACCCATTTTCAGTCTCTGTGCAGGTAAATAACTATAAGCAGTTCATTTTAGATTTAAGATGCACTAACTCGCGCGTTCTTAAAAAAAAAAAGAGTGAGGTATGGGGACTTTAGAATGCCATTAGTTTATCTTAAAAGAAAATTTTTTATGTTCAATTTTGATTTGCATTTTGCTTATCACCATATTGAAATGTTTCAACCCCACACAGAATTTTTGGCATTTTCATGGACTATTAATGGTGAACATGAGTCTTTTAAATTCTGGGTTTTTCCTTTTGGTTTGAAATCGGCTCCATATGTTTTTACAAAGATTACTAGGCCATTAATTAAGAAGTGGTGGGGGGAGAGGGCCAGTGTATTATAATGTATTTGGATGACGGTATCAGTATTGGGGATGACTTACAATCAACTAGCTCAATTTCAGTGTTCGAAAAGATTTATGGCTGAGTGGTTATGTTATTAAAAGAGGGTAAATCTGTGTGGTTTCCTGTGCAGAAATTGGACTGATTAGGAATTTATATTGATACCGTAAGTTTTGTCTTTGAAGTTCCTAAAAGGAGATTAAGGAACGTTCAGGACACTGGTACAGAAACTATGGCAGAGACTCTTAAGCCAAAGAAAGTGTTGGTTAGAGAAGTAGCTAGTTTTGTAGGGTAGATAATTTCAAAGTCAAATAGAGTGGGGTCTGGTAGTCAGTTGATAACCAGAAGTTTGTCCATAGATATTTTGAGTGCAAAATAATGCAATGAGTGAATAAATCTGTCTCCTGGGAGTCGTGTTTAGCAGGCAGGTAATTTCTCCGATGAGATGGTAAAAAGTTCAACTTGGCGCGAGTTGGTTGCAGTTTAGAGAGTTTTGATTTCCTTAAATCATAAAACCAGAGGGAAAATAGATATGTAGTTTACTGACAATAAAATTGTAGCTAGTATCATTTGTAATGGAAGCATGAAGAAAGATTTGAAGAAGGCTGCTCCGACTATTCACAGGCATTTAGTTAACGGCATCCATTTGGAAATGGAATGGATTCCAAGGTCCCCCAATGAAAAAAAAAAAAACTGATTTCATCAGTCAACTTAGAGACATTGATGATTAGGGGGTGTCTGTTCAGATTTTCATTTACATTACTGATTTATGGGGGGGGGGGGGGTGGACCATATAGAATTGACTAGGTTGCAAGTGATAGTAATAAAAAATTTAATCAAATTTATACAGTGTTTTGGAAGATGAAATGTTTGGGAATTGACGTTTTTACGGAGAACTGGGCAAATGTAAATGGCTGGTTTTCTCTTCATATTCATCTAGTTTATAGAGTTCTAGCCAAATTGAAAGAAGATACATTTTTGGCGGTTTAGTAGCTCCTATGTGGAAATCTGCTAGTGTTTTGCCTATGTTCTGTCCAGATGGGACTAGTTTTGATTGTTTTATCAAAGGTGTCGTTTATTTACCAACACAGAAAGACTTATATTTGTGGTAAAAGGTATGAGTCAATGTTTGGTAATGTCGATTTAAATATTGCTATATTATGTTGGAAAGTTGATTTTCGATATTAACAGTTTTATTTTACATGTGTTTTTACAGGCATGTGAAAATGATTTTGCCATTCTTCCAAGATCTGTAGAAGAAATGGTAGACAGAATTCCAGAACTATTAACAGAGTGTCGCGCAAGTTTGACAACTAACGGGTACTAATGTAGCTATTTGGAATTGATTTGATTGGAGAAAAATTGCATTGATAAAAAAAAATCAACTGCAAAAGCCTTAGTGATTTGTATTTATCTTGACAGTTTAACTCAGGAAGGAAGTTCTGTGAGTGCATTATCTTTTGCATTTTATAGAATTCGATAGGCGCATTCTATGATTGGAATTTTATCTCCAAAAGATTCAGAGCTGGCGATTTTTTTTTTTTTAGCCAGTGAAAAGACTTTTATCAGTCCCTGTAACGAAAAACGAGCCTGTAAATGTAGATATGTTTAGACAAATGTTTTCAAAGCTTTTTAAAAGTGAAAACATTTATCATCAAAGAACCATTTGTGCATATTTGGTTGCTCATGCAGGTTTTTTTTAACGTAGTAGCTAGTTACTGAACATCAAATGTTCAGATGTTTGTTTTGAACAAACTCATATCTCGATATTCATTAAGAAAAGTAAGACAGATATTTATAGAGATGGTAAGTACGTAGTTATTCCTAAAACGCCAAGTGAATTATGGTCTGTAAAAAATTTGGAAATGTATCTTGATTAGTGTGGATTTTCCTATGGAAGCTCAGCACTTATTTTCAGAAACATGAGTAAAAACAGTAGCATTATCAGCTAAGAAAGGGAAATAGACCATTGGCATATTCAAGACTGCGGGAATTGTTCATTGAAGCTATACAATAATTTGTATCAGATATACCAAATTTTGGTTACACAGTTTATGAGCTGGTGGTGCCACAGTTTGTGCAAATTCTGATGTTTCAGATAGATTATTCAAAAGGCATGAGAGATGGAGATCAGGGTCTGCGAAGGAGGATTTTATTAAAGACATGCTTGATTCTAGATTATTGGTTCCGCTAAAATTAGATTCATAAATTTCACCAATTTTCATCGTCATTTCTTTCATTCTGCAATGCCATGAGCGCAAATGCTAAAAATAAAAAATACAAAAGAAATATAATTTTTTCGTTTGAACTAGGTGAATTAGAATAAAATTATTTTCGTTTGTGGAAAAAAAAATAATAACTAGGACTTGAAAGTTTAGATGGGAAGTGAGATTCAACTGGTGTTCATTCTGGCTCTCAAAGTTTGCACGGTAATGCTTATTTTTCTTATTAGTCTGTTCATTGTCATTTTCAGTGCTCGATAAGTTGCTCATCACGTTAAATAAATGTGGGTTCTGAGCTAATATGACAAGTTGCTTGTCAGATTGCAAACTTCAGAAGTTTGGCAAGTGTTTGTGGATTGAGGTGGAAGATTATAATATGTATTTGATATTGGAGTGACTTTATGCATATCCATGATCGCAAATGTAAGAAACTAAAATTGTTTGATTTATTTGTTATTATTAATATTAAGTGTATGGTGTATGTACAAAAGAAAAAGACTTATCTTACTGTTTGGTGAAACCCAGGGAATGGTAACCATCGATCAAAACCAAAATGTCCATTGGGATGTCTGGGAGTAAAATTAAAATGTTTTCCTTTAGATTCTGAGTGTGTAAAATGTCTGCGTTTCTTATAGATATGGGTGCTTGTTTTATTGTAAGTATCTTCGTATTAAATTGTGTCAATGGTAGGTCATTATTAACGGAACGTAATTGTAATGAAGGTTTCATATAAATAAAACAAGTATACTCTGTAATACCCATTTCATCTACCCCTGTATTTAGTGCGTGCCCGTGTATATGTGTTATCATTTGTGTACGTTACCTGCCACTATATTGGTAACAACAGTCTATATGCGCGCTAGAGAGAGAGAGAGAGAGAGAGAGAGAGAGAGAGAGAGAGAGAGAGAGAGAGAGAGAGAGAGAGAGAGAGAGAGCATGTTCAAGCTCAAACTGGACACAGGTGTTTACGCAGGGGTGTCTGACAGGTATATAAGGATATTTAAAGGATCTATCCCAAGCGATGCTACAAGTTTTTTTAGATGCCCCGAATAGGGACGAGGGGATGAGCCTGTGATATGACGACATCAGGCCTAAGTACAAAAACACACGTGGGCGCCTGGCAAACTCTTTTTTGGATCCCAAAAGGCGTCTCATAACTCCTCCAAGGTCAAAGGCCTAGAACCTCCTTCTTTATACAGGTGGGAGGGGGAGGGGTAGAGAAAGACTGGAAATTACTGTAGTTGCATCATGTTTGCACACAAACCATTTGACTTATAATATTTTGTTGATAAACAAACCACAACGACCTTGGAGTTAATATTAGAAATGACAGATAACCCGCCCTCCTTAAATGCAATCATTGCATCCAGTGACCATCACCTGAAATACATATGCAAACACACGTCATTTGTATGTCAATTCTGTTATTGATAAACAAACAACAACGTACTTAAAGACAATATTTGTTAACAAAATATCACTTAAACTCAGAGTTCGGATCCCGTTACCTCCATCAGCATCCACGTAGTACGTATCAAAATAACGGAAACCGAGCTAGTGACCTTCCCCCGAAACACATACAAACACATGACAATTCCTATATTAATGAATAAAGAACAACGACATTAAAACCAATATTTTTAAACAATACATCACTCTAACTCAGAATTCAGACCAAGTGACCTTCACCGGAAGCCACGTGATATTATTATTATTATTATTATTATTATTATTATTATTATATGCTAAGCTATAACCCTAGTTGGAAAATCAGGATGCTATAAGCCCAGGGGCCCCAACAGGAAAATAGCCCAGTGAGGAAAGGAAAGAAGGAGAAATTAAATATTTTAAGAACAGTAACAACATTAAAATAAATATTTCCTATAAAAACTATAAAAACTTTAATAAAACAAGAAGAAGAGAAATTACATAGAATAGTGTGCCCGAGTGTACCCTCAAGCAAGAAAACTATAACCCAAGACAGGGAAGATCATGGTACAGAGGCTATGGCATTACCAAAGACTAGAAGAGCTGCCTACCATAGCTAAAGAGTCTCTTCTACCTTTACCAAGAGAAAAGTAGCCAGTGAACAATTACAGTGCAGTACATAACCCCTTGGGTGAATAATTGTTTGGTAATCTCAGTGTTGTCAGGTGTATGAGGACAGAGGAGCATCTTTAAAGAATAGGCCACACTATTCGGTGTATGTTTAGGCAAAGGAAAGTGAACGGTAACCAGAAAGAAGGAGCCAATGAAGTACTGTCTAGCCAGTAAAAGGACCCATTTACTCTCTAGCGGTAGTATCTCAACGGGTGGCTGATGCCTTGTCCAACCTACTACCTAGTTCAGAAACTGACCGAGTGACTTTCTCCTTAAACACACATACACATAAACGTCATTTGCACGTCAATTCCTCGGTTGATAAACAAACAGCAATCATCTCAAAGCCAATATTTGTAAACAAAACATCAATTTAACTAAAAATTTGGACCAAGTGATCTTCACCGGCAGCCATGTACTACTTATCAACACAATGGAAACTGATGAACCTCATCAGGCAATATTCTGTTAGGTCATTGATATATACCATTAGAAAAATTTGATTGAGTTTTTTTTTTTTTTTTCATTTTCTGACAAAAATTTATATTTTGGGCTCTTGTATCCTAGTATTATTACCTAATGCCCAGAAAATTGGAACGGATGTGCCTTAGATAAATACCAATCGCAAGTCATCAACTTTTTTGCCCAAAATGGTAACTTTGAAGTTTTCATTATCTTTAGACCAAAAAATCTACATTTTCCGCTCCTGGGACCTCATATTTACACCAAATGACCTGATATTTCGTTTGGCGTTACCTTGGATATATGTCCATAGGATAAGTCACCTTTTTTCGTATACACCACTTCCAATGACTAACTTTAGTGAGGTTCGGGTATTTCTGACTTAAATTGCTTATTTTTGCTCCTATGCCTTGGTATTTGAACCATATGACTTGAAATTTGGTATGAAAATGCCTAAAATATGTGCCCACGGGGCGTTAATCACAATTTTTGTGTACGCCACTTCTGAATGATTTCTCAGGGATTTCAGCCATTTCTAGACCTGAAATGTATGTTTTGGAAAATGCCCCTTCATGAGTAGGGTGATGTTGCGATGATAAATCTATCGCAGATCCATTTCTGGAGAAGATTAATATTGGTTGCATGGGGAGAGAGATGGAATGAAATAAAGTATGCTGTATTTACTAGGCAAATGTTGCTTTCGAATTGTGCAAATGCCTAGATGTACTTATAATAAAACAAACTCCGATGAG
>NC_090731.1:77474414-77481914 GCF_036898095.1 Palaemon carinicauda | reverse complement strand
ATCTACTATCCTGTACCTTCACGAATAACTCTTCGGTCGAGACCATTTGAAATGTATTGTCCTTAGTGACTGCATTCAACTTCCTATAATCAACACAATCTTACCGAGCCACCCTTTTTCCTAATAGCTACAATTAGATAAGCTGAAGGGGATTCGCTCTCCTTATAATCTCTTGTTCCCTTAATTTACTAATTCCCCTTTCTATCTTTCCCTTGAAAAGAATAGGCACTTTACAATGCCTTGACCTGATTAGCTCTAAGTGCACCTTTTCAATACTGAAAGGAAATTGATCAATCCTCCCAGGTTGCTCGTCTCCAGTTGCAATTACACCAGGATAATCATCAACAATGTTACTAACTACAGTTTGATATTCTGGCGAACATATTTATCGGGATTGCATAATCAAGTTCTGAGTGTGTCCGTCATTGCAAGCTGCAGTTGTGGCTCCTAAGATCCCATTATTAGTAACTTCACATAACTCCAATTCACACACAAAATAACTACTTAACACAACTCTTTTATTTGACAAATTAGCTATTGTAATAACCACTTTGTTCTCTTTCATTTCTGACAAGCCCTTTAAGTCTATATGTGCACAATTTTCATGGGATTTAATAAGGACCTTGGTTCCCTTCTGAATAGGCTGAAACGGGAAAATTGGTAAGCTCATGAGCTTCTGGGAAGGCAATACTTCTCGTCTTTCAGGTACAGCTGTTACCTTACGTACGAAGCTGGTCTAGTGTAGAGTAAACACAATAGTTTATTCATAATTTTATTTATATTTCATATATTGTTTCCATTTGTGCATTGAAGGGATGATATCCTGTCCGTAAAATGAGCCCCTCTCGTATAGTTATTAGTATGTGATGTAAATCACGTAAGACTTTCGTCGTGAATTTCATTGTACCTTTTTATTAAAGTTAATGTATGTGAATCTACGTATTCTTTAAGAATTAACTTTTTATTTCCGGTATGTTTGCTATGAAGTCTTACGTAGGTTATTTGAAAGTGGTGTAAGATTCTTGCGAGATAGGAACAAGGGCTTAGGTAATGTTCTTCTATATTTTATGAAGTATTGCCTCATTTAAGAGAGAGAAAATGTGCTTTGTAAGATTCCTTACCATGTCCTTTGAATTAGAAACTTCACGGATGTCCGGCGAGGGGTTGTTATCTTTATTTATTTTGGGGACAATAAGTAGGCGGAGCTAGCGTGGAAGTCGTCTCGCGGGTGCGTTGGTGTGCATCTGAGAGTTGCCTGAAAGCCCCTGATTTTCCTTTTGATATTTATATCTTGTTGGAAACTCTGATGCCCTTAGGCAGTGGGTACATTTCCCAGATAATTTGGAACCTACTGGAATTAGCCAGGTTTCATATGCAAAGGTGACCAAGGTTAGGTTATCATTAGATCGAGATAGAACTGCAGCCTGAAAATAGCCTCCTCCCCCTCTCTCTCTTTCTCTCCCCACGTAATCCAGTGTATTTGTCGAAAGTGTTCAATGTGTTTTAGTGTGTCCTCTCTTAAATGACTCTCTACACCAAAGCAAATCGTGTGTTGAGAAAATACACAAGACTAAAAGGTGATTTTGAATTCATTTTAGTACGGTGAGTGTTGGGATTGATAACGATTTTTGTAAACTGCACTGTAGGCAGGGTAGGTTATTTAAAGTGATCTGGTTAACTATTATTATTTAGGAGTCAAACATGAGCAACGTATTTTTTCAAGCATTTCTATTGTTTTCATTGCATTATTTCTTTTCTTAGGCTAAGGTTTATTCAGATATAATAGTTCAAGTCAAGTTATTATATAATTTCAGATCGTAACATTTTTGTCTTATTTTAAGTTTTATTCAGAATTAATTTTCTTCCAGTGACTTATTTTTTTATTTAAGTTCTTTTTAGTGTGGTTATTTATATACAATATGTTTATTTTGTAAAGAGTGTATTATTCCAATCATCATTATTTAAGACCAGATTCCGCTCGATTCCTGTTAAGAACCATAGTAAGTTAAAACGTTTTAATAATACCTAAGAGTAATTACCCAATTTGGTTTTGAGTGTGCTTAGGAGACCTTTGGATATTTAATGTTTTATAGATTGCTGTCTGGGAGTTATTTAACGGTCTCAGAATTCGTGTATTATTGTTTTGAAGTGTAACAATTTTAATGAAAAGCCAATAATGGTGTTTAGAATTCAAGAGGTTGATTAACTTGCCAGTCGTAGTATATATAATATATGCTTGGCTTCCAGTCACTAGTCATAGTATAATATATATTTTTAGTGCCCAGTTCACGGGAGCCATATCGTATAATATATTTTGGTGCCCAGACCCAGGAACCATCAACATAATTGTATAATATATTTTGGGTGCTCAGACCCGGGAGCCCTATCATATTATATATATATATATATATATATATATATATATATATATATATATATATATATATATATACATATATATATATATATATATATATATATATATATATATATGTGTGTGTGTGTGTGTGTGTGTGTGTGTGTATGTATGTGTGTGCGTGTGTGTGTCAGTGTGTATCTATTTGTGAGTGTGCAATTTCATCACAAGCACCGTCATTTTCGTTTATGCATACTTGCTATAATTAACTCTTAATATCTAAATTGATCTTTTTCTGGATCAAAGACCAGCAGGGAATTGGGTTTTTAATATTAGCTTATGATAAGCCAAGGAATCGAACCCTGACCAAATTGTAAACTATAGTTATAGTAGACCACTTTACCACTAGACTACAAAAAAAAAAAAAATCGAATTTGAGTAAAAATAACATTGTATTATTGCATGATTATATGAGCAGAAACATTTTCAGTATGCCATCTTTGAACATCTCCAATGCTATTATAAATAATTACTATTTGAAAATATCAACATGAATAATAACATACTATATTATGGGCCTGAATAAGATAATAAGAAATTTTTGACAAGGAGAATCTTTAAATTGGATAACAATTCAATAAATAATCTAGATGAGCTTGTAATTGGGTCTTGGAAAATTAGTCAAACTGCAATTTGGTGAAGAGAGAGAGAGAGAGAGAGAGAGAGAGAGAGAGAGAGAGAGAGAGAGAGAGAGGGGGGGGGGGGACCCATAATTACAGCCTGTCCATTTTTATGCAAGAATTCAAGGTCACAGGAACAGACGCTCTATTATCTCGTACATATAATAATAACCTGCAAATATTTCATTTTTTTGAAATATCTTGATTTAACCAGTGTACATAAATTAATTTGAAATTTTTTTTCCAGTAAGAAGTGGGCTGCTCAGATTTTTTTAACGTCAGTGCTCCACTTATTATTTCATTTTAAAGGGGTACAGTAGTGAAATATTCTTAAAAAGGGAAACCTGACTACTTCAATTAGGTGAAATAGTTTATCGGCATAATAGAGGCATTGGAGTATATTACAGTAGTTCTTCGAATTCATAGATATTACGAGAGAGAGAGAGAGAGAGAGAGAGAGAGAGAGAGAGAGAGAGAGAGAGAGAGAGAGAGAGAGAGAGAGAGAGAGAGATGTAGTTACTTAACAGATTACGCCAACTAAAAATATATATAGAATAGACCACTTTTAGCATAACTATTTTCACTACATGATCGGTTCTTAATTTATTTACTTTTCTTATTCTTAAATGATTCCAGATAATACTCTAAAACTCATGGTATGGTGACTATACGTTCCATTTGGAATTAAGATGATAAAAAAAAAGTTTACAATATCGTATTCTTACATCATAAGACTACTTTTCCAATCTTCGTTTCCTTTTCCTCCCGGCCTGGTGTCATATATATATATATATATATATATATATATATATATATATATATATATATATATATATGTATATGTATATATATATATATATATATATATATATATATATATACGTATATATACGTATATATATATATATATATATATATATATATATATATATATATATATATATATATAGATAGATAGATAGATAGATAGATAGATATATGTGTGTGCTGTGTGTTTGTGTGCGTCTGTAGATATTATTATTATTATTATTTTCATTATTATTATTATTATTATTATTGTTATTATTATTATTATTATTATTATGATTATGATTATTATTATTATTATTATTATTATTATTATTAAATGCTATGCTACAACCCTAGTTGGAAAAGCACGATGCTATAAGCCCAGGGGCCCCAACAGGGAAAATAGCTCAGTGGGGAAAGGGAACAAGGAAAAATAAAATATCTTAAGAACAGTAACAACATTGAAATAAATATTCCCCATCTAAATTATAAAAACTTTAACAAAACAAAGAGGAAGAAAAATCAGATAGAATAGTGTGCCCGAGTGTACCCTCAAGCAAGAGAACTCTAACCCAAGACAGTGGAAGACCATGGTACAGAGGCTATGGCTCTACCCAAGACTAGAGAACAATGGTTTCATTTTAGAGTGTCCTTCTCCTAGAGGAGCTGCTTACCATAGCTAGTGTGTCTGTTCTACCCTACCCAAGAGGAAAGTAGCCACTGAACAATCACAGTGCTGTAGTTAACCCCTTGGGTGAGGAACAATTGTTTGGTAATCTGTGTTGTCAGGTGTATGAGGACAGAGGGGAATCTGTAAAGAATAGGCTAGACTGTGCGGTATCTGTGTAGGCAAAGGGAAAGAATCGTAACCAGAGAGAAGGATCCAATGTAGTACTGTCTGGTCAGTCAAAGGACCCCATAAATCTCTAAAGGTAGTATCTCAACAGGCGGCTGGTGCCTGGCCAACCTAATACTGTAGCAACTGTAAATACATATGCCTGCTACAATTTTTAAAGGTACTAAAGATTAAAATATCGATATGGTTCACAGAAATATATCAAAGAATGCTTTTAGACATATACGCACTGAAATTATTGAAGTAATTTATTAAACGCGTCTTATCTCATTCCATGCTTTCCTCAGTCACAAGTGCCGTGGACATGTAGTGAATCAATTACATTCCAGCCCACAGTTGCGTGTTTGCCATCTTTATGTTCATCAATGACAGTTCCCATGAAATCTTGCATTCATCTCTTTGCATTTAATCTGTAAAGTCTAACCTTCACGGTTATAGGAACTGTTTAATTTCGTTTGAATTAGTCATTCAACTAATACTCTGATAAGTTTTCTGTAGAATCAATTGCTAGGTAAACAAACCCATACCATCTTATTGTGAATTGATTTACGGGAGATATGTAAGTAGGTGTTAATGACTGATGTCATCTCAAGGAAAATGAGGAGTTATTACACTTCTTATTCAAAAGATAAATTTCCACCGATGATTTATTTTTCCTTTTGTTCAATATAAATTTTGTCGTCTTTCCCAATGTTCTACATTTAGTTATCTTCTTAAAGAAGTAGACAATTCTAATTTTATGGTACGACAGGAATAAAAAAAAAATCAGAAGGTGGACAGAGGAAAATTACAGATGCAGTGAGTCCAATTAGTAATTCTCTTTTATATGAATTGCCTCATCAAGAGACTCATGTGTAATGGACCGTTATACTATTCCAATTTTAATGTATATGATATATAGTTATTTGACAATGTTATAGATAGAAATTCAAATGAATTCCTCTAGTTTGAAAATATTCCCAGTTAAACCCCAAAAAATAATATTGTCTCTAAAAGGGAATGATTATTTCCTGGAACCTTTTAATTTTATTTATGAGCAGTCTTATACCACGATAAACAAAAACGGATATTCTCCATATGTTTTTAATGTTCCACCGTATTATTATACAGCAGACTAGAGCAGGAATTTCTATTGAATTGGAATCTGATGCTCAAGGTTTACATTGAGGGCTTAGTGGCGAGGGGAAAAGTGAATGGATATCAAGTTAACTTTGATTTAGAGAAAAGGAATTTCTCAGAGATTTAGAAGGACATATCTTACCTGGAATTTTGCTGGTGCAGTAAACAACAACATAAAAACTACTTCTAAAATAACTACAGATAATAATAATAATAATAACAATAATAATAATAATAATAATAATAATAATAATAACAAGTAGCTGTGCACGGGAATTATACTTTTTATGAGATTGACATTGTCCCTCGTTGATGTCGCTCACTACCACGCAGTTCACTGTAATGTTGCTACATTTAACATTATATCTAAGAAGGCTACATGATAGTTGGTCTTTTCAATTGTAAATATTACCATGGATTTTGGGAGGAAAAGAGATTTTATTTTTCCTGTCAATCCCTGAAATTTTCATTTCGATATGTAAATTATTGTTGAAACAATTTACTTCACGGCCAAAAAATAACCATTCAACCCTTACCGAGATAAACCTTTGCTCTAGCTTTTCTATGAGCGATATCAACATGAAAATTGGTATGGACAGAGTAAATATCCATCTTATAAAGCCCTGAAAATCTCATTTAGATATGTGAAGTATTCTATGAGTAATTTACGGCGCCGCCGAAAGTCGGCCTCACGCAGTAATTGAAAAATGGCTACTGTAACTTTTCTATGGCAAGTATCAATACGAAAATCGATATGAATGTAGTTCACATAACACTCATCAAACCCTGTAAACATCATTTGAATATCTGTAAAAGTGTAGGAGTAGGTTGCTCCTCCTCACTGATTTTTTTAGCTAAAATTCGTTACTTACGAACAAAAGTGACAACCAGGGCATGCCTATGGCAGGTATGAACATGAAAATTGGCAGAAACAAAGCTTATATATATCTAAATAATCCCAGCTCCAAAATCTATGGTTAACAAATGACTGGGCTATGGGTTGGGAGAGATATCTTATAAAAAAAAAAATAGCATTTCATATAAGGTCATCACTTTGTTTGCGATAATAATAGTAATAATAATAATAATAATAATAATAATAATAATAATAATAATCATCATCATCATTATCATCATCATCATCATCATCATCTCCACCTACACCTATTGACACAAAGGGCCTCGGTTTTAATTCAATACTTTTCGATTCATCATCTCCTACTTCGGACTTCAGAGTCATCATCTATGTAGGCCTGGGTTTTCCAACTCTTTTAGTGCCTCGAGGAGCCCAGCTGAAGGTTTGGTGAACTAGTCTCTCTTGGGGAGTGCGAAGAACATGCCAAAACCATCTCCATCTACCCCTCATCATGATCTCATCCACATATGGCACTCGAGTAATCTCTCTTATAATTTCATTTCTAATCCTGTCCGGCCATTGAACTCCCAATATCCCTCTGAGGCCTTTCTGACTCATGTCCATAGAGTAACACCAGTCCTACTAAACTGATATATAGTCTGATTTTTATGTGCACTCTCAGGCGACTTAATTTCCAGATTTTACTTAACCCAGCCATTGTCTGAATCTTTCACTAAACTCTAATTCTAAAATCCCAGTGCTGGAGATCATAGTTCCTAAATACCAGAAGAATTCTACCTCATTAATCGTTTCTCCTTTAAATGATATTTCATCTTCCTTTGCA
>NC_090731.1:77459414-77461914 GCF_036898095.1 Palaemon carinicauda | reverse complement strand
AATTCTCAGTCATTAACAATGAGGGATTCATAAATGTGAGCATTACTATTCATTAGTTTTCTTTAATTCATTCCATCCTCGTGGGCCACACAGCATATCATATCGGTTGCTAATCTTTTTGTCACGAAATTGTTTTGGTTCTGCATTGACAGAAACACTGTTCATAATAAATAACAAATAAGTGCAAACAGTCAGGTAGAAAAGTATATTTGTATGCATTATTACAAATAGTAGCAATAGTAGTGGCAGTAGTTGCATCTTGACAGCAACCAGATTTGACATGCTAAATGTTTCAAGTGTAAGGTCTTAAACTAGGAAAGCAGGGGAGCTGGGGAAGGAGAAGGTGGAATGATTAATGGACTATAAGAAAGAAATAACAATCGCTTTATAAATATATGAAGATTTGTTATAGGGTTAAATTAATAAGTCATGTATAAACTATGAAATTATATTTAACGGAAACGCATTTGCATGATATGAATTGTCTTCTTATATTAATCATCCCCCATACATTCACATATTACAAAAGTCAATGAATGAGACTGTTCAGCGAAAGGAGAGAAAAATACAGAACTCATGATTTTATAGAAGAGTTGTTCATAATAAATATTTATATCTATTATTTATTCAGTTCCAATATCCAGTGGGTAATAAATGTCCTTATCTCAAATTCAATTAATTAACAGTGGGGTAGAATTTACCTGATTCACACTGAACTATAATTTCCTTCAAGCTAATTGTTTGTTTCTCTTTTAGAATGCTTTTATTTCTGTTAACATTTATTCTAAGTTTTATCTTCAAAACTGTCAAAAAAAGATGTTTCATAATCGATGGGATAAATAAAAAGAAATATATTTATTGCTAAGTCGGACTAGAGAGAGAGAGAGAGAGAGAGAGAGAGAGAGAGAGAGAGAGAGAGAGAGAGAGAGAATATTTTTTACATCAGCGAGTATCGATAATTTCCGTACTAAAAAGGAAAACATGGAAACCCAGCAGCTTTCATATAAGAACAAAGTTAGCTACCATGTTGGCCGAGGTTAATATAAAAGAGTTTCATGTTACCCGAGGTCTTAACGTAACTTCCAATGGCCAAAGGAAACTCCAAATAAAATGAAAATTGCAGATTTGGATCGTTTTGATTTGAATAAAATCCTAATTAATTATTTTTCTTTGAAAAGTACTGTTAGTAGAGAATTAGTCAAGTGTCAAGTGGCCGTTTATGTCCTGAACATTTAAGAGATTTTTGAAGCTCAAGAGATTTCCTCATTGACGTTCCATGCCTAATGAGGTGCTGTGGTGGGATGTAACAAAAGCAAACTCTTGACTCAAACTTACAGACAATGTTCTCTACACCACAAAGTTTCCAAGTACATCATCGGTAACTGGACTTTAGACAGAAGGGGCATTTTACAGTGCAACTGAACAACAGTTATTAAATATCAACACCGAATCTTAACACAAAATACCAAACACGCACACATACATACATATATATATATATATATATATATATATATATATATATATATATATATATATATATATATATATATATATATATATATATATATATATATATATATGTATGTATATATATCCGTTTCTAGTCAACTGCAGGACTATGACCTCAGACATGCCTGTTCATGTTTGCAGCCTTTATCTTATACATGCTAAATCTCTGTATGTCAACCTACACGTGCCTATAATAAATCGTAGAAATCTTAAAAGCATAGAAAATACACTCAAGTGTTGCTTTCAGACAAGAGCTCTGGTTCATCATATAAAATTGGTTTTGATCAACAGATTACTAAATTTCCGAGGTAAAAACAGTCTCTTTTAAATCCGGAGAAATCCCGATGGTAGTATTCAAAGACACTTGTGTCCTGCTTTCAGACAAGAGCCCTGGTGATCAGTGTATTCTGAAAAAGAGTTTTAATTCTTTCATTCTACCTTTTTTCGAGTATTGTTCTTCTTTCTGGTCTCCAGCTACTGATTCTCGTCTCAATTTGTTTGACAAGAACTTACGGTCTATTAAATATCTTATTCCTGATCTAGATATTAATTACTGGTAGAGTCGTTCAATTAATTCGTTATGCATGTTTCATAAGATTTTTCATAATTCTGACCATCCTTTACATTCAGATCCTCCCGGACAGTACAGCCCTGTTCTTAATATTGAGTATGCAGTTCATTTTAGCAGTCGATAGAACTTCAAAAGTTCAAACTTGCAGCAAATGTTTTTATGATGAACAGGCTGTCGTAAGTCTCTTATTATAGTTTATATTTAAATAATATATTTTAATGTTATTACTGTGGTGCATGAACTGCTACTAAATGATCTACGGTGCATCGGCGTTGAAGATCAAGCCTTCGAATACATAAAAACTACTTCGTCGGTAGAAATTACTGTGTACAAATTGGAAACTCTTATTCATCATATGAACCTTTAAACAAAGGGGTACCCCAGGAGAGTATACTTGGCCCAATCTTATTCTGCATT
>NC_090731.1:77444414-77451914 GCF_036898095.1 Palaemon carinicauda | reverse complement strand
ATATATATATATATATATATATATATATATATATATATATGTATATATATATATATATATATATATATATATATATGTATATATATATATATATATTATACATATATATGTATATATACATATATTATATATATATATATATATATATATATATATATATATATATAAAATATATATATATATATATATATATATATATATATATATATATATATATATTTATATATACCATTAATTGGTTTATTTTAGTAATTGAGAGAGACATAGGTGAATTATGTTGATTTCCTAAAAAAAGAAAAAAAAAAAAAAAAAACTACAATAAGACAGAGAACAACACGTTAATAGAGAGTCAAACGGAGTGCATATTGGAGGTTGCTATTGCACGTTTTGTAAAAGAAGTGTTTTTGACTGAGAAATAGGAGGCAATTAAAATCGTAACATAACGCAGCTTTGATAAATATCAGAATTCCTTTCAAATGAAGGAGTCAACGGAAGCCTACACATCACAGGCAGCCCTCCTGGGTAATGCCTTGAAACCTTCCTATTAAAAGTAGGAAAATCTCCACATAAGTCAGTGTTGTCCAGACAGTATCCCTATTGGAAAGGCGTGTTCGGCATTATTGGACACGCTACCCCCGGAATCTGGCTTTCGTCTACTGCATAATTCTTTAAAAATGGACAGATACCCGACTCTGAAATTGATGCTATCCATCCATGGTTTACAAGGAACCTTCGAGGAAGGCAGGAGATTGTTTGTGTCCTGCTATGCAGCTATAACTTCCAAGAACTACGAGAAAAAAGACAGCAGACGTCACAGAAGACAAAGACAGAACGCAGCGTTGTGAACCTAGAGATGAAGACATATACGGGCCCAATAAACTTATTTGTAAAAAAAAAAAAAAAAAAAAAAAAAAAATCATGCATAGTATCCCTTAAGTAAACAATAATAATGAAAAAAAAAAAAATACACGTTTTTATCCATAACCGGTATTAGTCCGATTGATATAATCTAATTTTGATTAGATTTTGGGCATTTAACAATTAAATTTGATGAAAAAATTTCATCATTGGTGGCAGATGTCTTGGATTGTTATGTGTAATTTGGATATGAGTGAAAATAAATCTGAAATTATTTTTGAAAGAAAATAGAGGGCAACAAAAAGGAAATCCTCCATACTAGGAAAAAGGTGAAATTGAAGGTGACCACACATATGTTTGGGAATTTTTGTTGTTATTCTCTCTCTCATTATAGTTTTTTAGTGTGTCTCTCATATAAGAGTATATATATATATATATATATATATATATATATATATATATATATATATATATATATATATATATATATATATATATATATATATATATATATTGTCTTTCATGTAATTGAAATATGATTTGTTGTAAGGAATATTGTTGATCTTTTCGCCCAATACAATATAAGATCATTTAGATTACACAAGTAGGAGTGTAAGACAAAGACGATAAACTTCCCATAAGAAATAATACTTTAGCAATTGAAAAAGTAACTATCTTCGCTAATATGAATTCAAAACTAACCATAAACAAAATTTTATTTGCAAATGTAGGCAAAAATAATCCAGTGAAACAGATTAGAGATGTATAATGCAGACAAGAGGTTAGCTGATATGGAAAGTAGGATCTTAAGTTTTGGAATAACTGATGGAGTATCGAAAATAAAGCTGGCAATGTTGTTAGTAAACGATGAGGTAGGCGATGCACATACCAAATTGGATGAGGCATTTGAAAATATCAACTCTTTCCATGGGTTTTAGAAGAAAATATACGCTATTACGGCGTTCTGCTAAATAAAGAAAAAGCTTATATAAGATAAAAAATAATCGCCAATGACAAATCACTTTATGTAGTTGTTGAAAAGCCGATGACGTAATTTTCCTGGCTGGTGGACGCTAGACTGGGGTTCGAGTCCCGCTCAAAATCGTATTTTTTTTTCTCACTGCAATCTCACCATCCTTGTGAGCTAAGGAAGGTTGGGCGGGGGGGGGGGGGGGGGGGTTAGGGGAGCCTATAGGTCTGTCTGCTGAGTCGTCAGCAGCCTTTACCTGGCCCTCTTCGGTAATAGCTTAGGTGGAGAGCGGGCTTGGGTGCTGATTATATGTGTATATGATTATTCTCTATGGCACTGTCCTCCTTGATAGGGCAATGTCACTGTCCCTTATTCCTGCCATTCATGAATGGTCTTTAAACCTTTAAATCAATTACTAAATTATGTAGCGAGTAGCATCATAGACATTGTTAATGAAGCGATTGGGAATGTAACCAAAACACTAGGAAATTAGAAGAAAGAATCTAAGGAACAAATAGCAACATTCCCTACCAGTAAAATTTAGAACAATTACCTCCGCCAACGAAGTTGGAATGAGGTTATGTCTTACACCCTGTTTGAGTGTTCATTTTTGTTTGTATGTGTTTTTTGATCGTAGAGCAATGAAACTTGTATGGTTTAACTATTATGTAAAACGCTGAATATGATTAAATTTTGGAAGATCAAGGTCATCAGCCAAGGTCACGGTTAAGCAAAATGTCCAATTAACGTAATCAGCCATAAGATTGAACAGACTTCAAACTTGATTCACATTTGACAGTAGGAAAATCCACGCCAATCCCGGAGACCCAAATTATAGGTCAATTTCAAGCAAAGGGTCAAGAAATAAACTGCCGTGGTGGAGGTCTGCGCTCTACTGAGTGCCCCTCTAATTTAGATAGCTATAGGGAAGCTAGATCCGTAGATTATAGCGATGGCACAAATTACCCTTGATATAACCAGAATGATAAGGAGCTCTTTAGGGTGCATTAAGTTCGAGGAATTATTGATGAGAAATTTAAATCCAGGGAAAGTTTTCTTAATAAAGGGAGATAGGAAAAATGGCTAAAACTGTTAGAATTATCAGAATGATGATCACACAAGACAGGAAGGCCGGAATAAAGATAAGAAACCCCATTACACATACCAAAAGACAATTCTCAGAATACCTTCTCCGGCACAGACAAATAGAAAAACCCAAATCCTGCAAATAGAACAGAAGTAAGCAGATTCGGAATGTGACTATAGCCGGTTATAAAGCCAGGATGACAGGGAAATACGAGATAGTAAGGATAGTGTAGGAAATGGAGGTTCATAAACGTTGCAAGCAACTATTTTATCTTATAGACAGTCACAACCAAAAATTTATTTAAAAAAAAAGGAAGGACTCAGGTTTCTTAGACTCTGGTATTTCAGTTGATATGCTATAACTCAATCATCATCATCTCTTCCAACGGTTATTGACGCAATGGGCTTCTATTAGATTTCGCCAGTCTTCTTTATCTTGAGCTTTTAAATTAATACTTCCCCATTCATCATCTCCTACTTCCCGCTACATAGTCCTCAGCCGTGTAGGCCTCGATCTCCCAACTCTTCTAGTGCTTTGTGGAGCCCAGTTGAAAGTTGGGTGAACTAATCTCTCTTGGGGAGTGCGAAGAGCTTGCCCAAACTATCTCCATATACCCCTCACCATAATCTCATTCACATATGGCACCCAAGTAACCTTTCCTATAGCTTCATTTCTAATCCTGTCCTGCCATTCAACTTTGAATATTCTTCTGAGGGATTTCCTCTCAAATCTATAAAATCTGTTGGATATTGTTACATTATCGTACCACGACTCATGTCTATAGAGTGACACCGTTCTCACTAAAGTGATATATAGCTTCTTTCCTATATGTAATTTCAGGCGATTTTATTTGCAAATTTCACTACACCTAGCCATTTTTTTTTTTATTATTAAACTCAGATTCTAAAGACCCAATATTATAGGTCATAATTCCTAAATATTTAAATGATGCCACCTCATTAATCCTTTCTCTTTCCAATGATATCTCATTTTAAATTGCATATTCCATTCTCATCATCTCTGTCCTTTTTCTATATACCTTGAGCCCCACCATCCCCAACTGTTCTATGCATTACAAAATCCATGAGGAAAATAAACAACAGAAGTGGCAACACATTCCCTTGGAATATTCCGGTTTTCACTGGAATTTCATTTGACAGGACTCCACTAACCTGAAATTTGCATTTGCTATGCTTATGAACAGACTTAAGCAAATATACAAATGTAATGGGAATTCCATAATATCGCAGGACTCTCCACAAAATTGGCCGATGCACAAAATCAAAAGCTTTTTCATAGTTCATAAACGCCATTAAAAATGGATTTTTATATTCTGCACATTGCTGTACAACATATCTTGAAATGAAAATTTGGTCAGTACAACTTCTACTTTATCTAAATCCTGCTACTCATGTCTCAGCTTTTAATCAATATTTCTCTCTAGTCTCTTTAGAATGAGCTTACTATATATTTTCATGACAACTAACGTAAGTGTGATGCCTCTGTAATTATTGCAATCCATCAGATCTCATTTTTTTGTCCTTTTCACAAATACTCCTAGCTGCAGTCATCAGGTTTTTCCTCTTCGTGCCATATGCTAAAAAATTATCTTGTAAGTATTCAGGGAGTCACTTCATTTTAGGCCAACATCATCTCAGCAGTTATTCCATCGTATCCAAGAGCTCTCCATATCTTTAATTTTTTAATGATGATAATGACTTCAAACATACTGAATTCATTTATGGGCACATCAAGGTCGTCCTCAGCTTCAGGTATATCAATCAATTTATTCCCTTCATAGCTCTTTTCCATGACTTCACTAAAGTATTCCACTCAACGTTGCCTTTCTTCTTCTTCTGTTATTATAACATATCCATCTCTCCTTTTGATGGGTATATGCTTCTCCTTTGCCTAAGTAGAGATTTCATTGGTAGTTCTGTGATAAATGCTTACACCATAGCTACTCAATACAGGGATAAAGTATTGGTAAAAATTATTGGTAAAAAGAGTGTCAGGTGATGTATAATGGTTTCATTTTTAAATTGAAACATTTCACATTAGAGCCTCAAAATACCGTTCAAAATGATGCAATGATGAAGAATTAATTTAATTGTGAGAAGTATAGGCTAAAGATAAAATAAGATCGTCAGGAAGAATGTTTTCAACTTATCAATGAAAAGTATCTCACAAAACTGGCCTCTTTGCATGAGACGGCTTTGATAGCTGAAACAGACTCTGAACAAGAAAGGGAATTGAAACTTGAATAAAAGAGAACAAGGAGGAATAAGGGAGTTTAGAAATAGGAAATGTAGAAGATGGTTGATATACTCATTGTATTTAAATAATACGCGCCATGAAAAAAATAAAAAATTTCGACAGTGAATAGAATAGTATAAAAAGGACCGAATTCCAAGAAGTATTGCCATTAGGCAGATGAAAAAAATATATATATGACTTTTATTGCTATAGACTGATGAAATATAAAGGAATCATGATGCTAATAGGTCGATGAGATAAAAGTGGATATATAACTATAGGCTGATAAATATAAAATTATTTTGCTATTTGCAGAAATGATATAAAAGGATTATATAGCTTTACGTTAATACATGTGAAAGCATTATATTGTTATAGGCAGATGAGATATAAAAGGATTATATAGCTATAGCCTAATAGATATAAAAGAATTATGTTGCAATAGGTAGATGAAATATGTAAAAAAAAAATATATATAACTATTGTCTAAAAAATATAAAAGAATTATGTTGTAATAGGCAGATGAAATATAGAAAAAATTATATAGCTATCGTCTAATAAATATAAAAGCATTATGTTACTATAGGCAGATAAGATATATATTGATGAAATAGCTATAGGCTAATAAGTATATAAGAATTATGCTGCTATAGGCAAATTAGATATAAAAAGGATTATGCAGCTCTATGGTAATAAGCAAGGAAATATAAGAAAAGCCAATAGGCCTATGAATTATAAATTGATTATGTTGCTAATAAGCAAAGAAATATAAACGAAGCTAATAGTCTTATGCATCAATGAGGAAGTCATATCAATGAGTAATTAAATAACACAAATAATTATGAAGGAGAAAAGTTAACCAAAAATAGGTTGTCAGATTTGTCAGAATAGAGAATTATGTGTTCAGATCGAGGGAAAAGAATGCAAATATGTAAATCATAAACTCCTCTGATGAAATACATCATCCGAATGGCGGGTAATGAAATTTGTATAGGAGTAGACATTGCATATTAAGTAATAAATATATAATAATGGGCATAATCTACAATAAGTGGCACATATAAAGGGATAGATAAAGAGATAGATAATAGTCATTCCCGGTGATATGTTTGGTAGAACAGATGTGTTGCAACAAAAAATAAATAAAGACGGTTCCAAACTTTTTATACAACGGTAAGAAATTACAAAAATATCTATCAGCTAACACCCCATACTAAATACAGTGAGAGTAGAAATTAAGGATTCTCCTAATATTTCTCCCATTGTATTCTTAAAATAAAGATGGATATCAGAAACTAGTAATAGATTATCATAAGTTGAATTAAAATACAGTTCCTGATTAAATTTTTATCCTAGTAATAACCGATGATTTGGCTCAGGTATGGAGGAGTAGAAATGCCTAGTTGATATCGGCGAGTGCCATATACCAAGAAAAACAAGACATTAACGGATTTTATTATTCTTAGAGAATACTTAGAACTTCGAGTAAGGCCGATAAGCTCACATCAGCTCCTTTGACTTTTTACAGATTAATGTTGCAGATTAAGGTGACATAGAGAATGTATAAGTCTATTTAAACGATGTTACTATGTTTAGTAAGGATATAGAGAGTCATTTAAAAATATTAAAACTAATTTAGAACTAGTCCTAGAGAGAGGGAGAATAGCAGGATTAAAGATTAATATTAAAAAGGGTCAAAACCCTAGATTAAATAAGACAAGGGGACAACGGGAAATATAGGTTATTGCTCCACAAAAAGTTGAAAGGTGTAAGAAGATTTATATGAATGATAAAATCTTGCAGAGTAGTTATGCAGCATTTTGGTACTATAGTCAAGACTTTAACAGAGTTAACCATGAAATATATATTTTGCGAATGAAAAAAATACAAGAAAAAGGCTTTTAATAATTAAGAGAGAAATTAGTTATTTATACTACATTTGTTTAACTAGATTTTTACCAAGGAGTTTTATTTAACATATGATACTTCAAATACTAAAAGAAATGTTTTAAGACCGAAGTATAAAACCAGAATGAGGATAGTGTATAGAATAGTCGTCTTAAATAACTGACACACACCCGAGAAGGACAGTTTAGACATTTATTGGGCCTAGAGACGTTTAGGGATATTATGTTTGGAGATAGAGTAAATGTGACTACTGATCATGACCCTGTCTGTGACTTTTTCTTTTTCAAACAAAGGGTTTTTATCAATATTTGGAAAACTAAATCGTTAGGTTCCTTGGTGTACTGGAGTTTGTTCAGAAGTTACATACATTATTGGTAGATTTAATTATTTTGCAGATGTGTTATCTAGAAGACAGAAAGAT
>NC_090731.1:77424414-77436914 GCF_036898095.1 Palaemon carinicauda | reverse complement strand
TGATGGCATTTGCAGAGTTAACATCAAGAAGTAACTACCGAAGCGAGGAAGTGATGTGAATAAAAGGAAGAAAAATCAACACAAAGATATATGTTGATTGATTGATTTGAGGTTTTCTGGTATCCTGACATCTGAGGACATTGATGTTGATATCATTTATTGTAAAAAAAAAAAAGGAATAAAAGAATATTCAATCAAACTGTATAAGCAAAGGTGTGATCTTAAAAGTTATTTATCTTTCAGAAGACCTGCTTCTGAAATAAAGCTAAAAATACCGCTAGCATGGTAGGACACATCATGTCCAAGAATCTCGGCAAGGATGAACCTGCCATCCTCATCTAGAGCCTCAAACAGATATCTATTTCAGTGGTACCAAACAGTCGTCGCAATATGGTTAATATTGGCCAGCCAGCAAAAACTCGTGTGTCAGCCGAGTGTAACTTAAGCGGAAACGAAAAAGCGTAGTCTCCCCGTATCGGGGCATCCCGCTATACCTCCAAGGAGATATAACATTACTTATTTCTCTTATCTTATTTTCAAATAAACCATCCTAGCAATTTCATTTGTGAGAAGTGTAGGCTAGAAATTATATAAGATAGCCAGGAAGTATGGTTCTTCTTGTCAAAGAAAGGTCTTTTACAAACTGGCCAGTTTGCAGGAGATGACTTTGAAACAGATTCTAATTAAGAAAGGGAAATGGAACTTAAATAAGAAGCCATGGACGAATAAGAAATGTTAGAAATAGGAAGAGCAGAGAATAATCAAAATACTCCTAGTAAATATATGATAGGCGCCATATAGATCATATAATATTTCGATAGTTGAATGAAGTGAATAAAATTGAATAGCATAAATAGAAAGAAATTTCAAGAAGACTGTTACAGGGATTCTGAAGCTATAGACTAATGAATATTAAAGAATTATGCTGCTATAGGCAAAAGAGATTTAAATGATGATATAGGAATATAAATTCTGAAAAAAAAATATGTTTCTGTTAGGCTCAGAGATATGAATGATGATATAGGCATATGAATTATAAATGACTTACGTTGCTAATGAGCAAATGAAATATAAAGTCTAGCCAGTACTGAAATAAAAAAGCTAGATATTAGCTGAAGATGTCATATTGATGCCTAAATAAGACAACCCGCAGATTTATACAGATATTTTAATTCAAAATAGGATGCCAGAGTCTGTTAGAAGAGACAATTATGTAGTTCAAATGAAGAGAAATGAATACCCGCTATATGATTAATACTACTCCGATAAAATACCTAATCTGAATAGTGGTTAATTACTTCTATATAAAGGAGAATAGTGGTTAATGACTTCTATATAAGGGAGAATAGTGGTTAATGACTTCTATATAATGGAGTAGGGATTACAGTTAGATAATCAGAAGGTGGCATAATATACTATAAGTAGCACAGATGTAATGATAGATGATATCGGTGATCCAGAATATAGAGAAGAATTAACAGGACTATCAGACAGAAATAGGAAGAGTACAATCATTCATCATTGGGCAGAATAGAAGAGTTGCAACTAGAACAAATACAAACAACGGTGTCCAAATAACACCCGCCAAAAGCATGAAGGTGAGGATAACTAACTTGAATGAGTGACCATCCACACAAAGGCACGCGCTGCTTTCGATGATTCACAGGACGCCAAGAAGCTGCTAACTGATGTCACAGGGGAGTAGCGATTTTCACATGCTATTTGAGATGTATGCTTGCCATCCCTTAACGTGTTAAGCGTTAACCACGTAATAATATGTTCACCACAATCAACTCGGTACCACCTTCAACAGGATATTACGTTCATGACTTTAACTGATTATTTAAAGTTTTCAGTACCGTGATACTACGTGTAAGCGTATAGGATGCACAGGAACACCAATTGGCAACATTCCCAGCATGTGTAAAGCGGGGTTTACACGGGCGAGCAGCTCGTCGAGCCTGGCTCGACAACCCTGTGTTTGAATTGATGTTCGAGCGTGTAAACGGGCTATTTGGTTGTCGAGCGCGTTCGTCGAACGGCTCAATGAAAGTCAGGCTCATCTTGACTTTTGTGGGCGGAGCTACATTGTTTGACGAACGGTGTGAACGTGTGAACGGGTGTCGATCATCGAACCTCAGTTGTTATTCAAACCTGCTCGAGGAAACATCAAAGAAATGAATAATGGCTGCCATTAATGAAAGCAAGAATGAGAAGGAAGTCGTACTTTGATTTCATACATGCATATCGGGCTCATCCAGCTTTATGGAAGTTAAATCAAAAGACTATTCCAAGAAAGTGGCCAGAAACAAAGGAATAGCGGCTCTGCATGAAATATTGAAAGAACTAATTTCAAAGCCTTTATTTTAAAGCAATAAGCAAGTTGGTGTGTGAAAATTTCTCTTTTTAGAAGCCAATCCTTCGTCCACTTTGATCTCTTTTTTTCCTCCTTAGTGCCCCTGCTGAAGCAATGGCTATCAAATCGTCCTGGTCGAGAGACATGTTGACGTTGTTTTAGCACGAGGCACACTGAGGTTCGATGTACTGTCTGAAAGCTCTTCGAGCCGTTCTACAATTAGGCTCGACAACCGGGCTCAGCGAGCTGCTCGGCCGTGTAAACCCGCCTTAAGCTGTAAATGGAAACTTATATGCTGTTTGGCAACTTTTTTTCTGAAGGCCGCATGACGTTAGAAAACTGATTTCCTTTCTGAATGCTTTGGGCATTTATGTAAAGAAGGTAATTTGCTATTCCTTTCACAATGAGCGGCCAAAAGAGGAAGGTTATTTCTTTAGATGTAATTATTGATAATAATAATCTGTTTGATGATGATCAGCATCAATGGCCTTAGATGTCAGAATGCCAGAAAACCTCAAATCAATCAATCAATCAATCCAGTGATGAGGATATTGAAGAGATAAATTTTCCTTCCAATGGCGTGAGTGAGGATGACTTCCCATTGCCGACTGACTGGACAAGGAAAAGGAAAGAGAGAGATCTATTAGCTTTTGTTGCTGACTCTGGCATGAAATTTACTGTTGAGGATATAGAGAACCCATTAGAATATTTTGATTTATGCTATGATGATGAAATTATTGATTACTTAGTGAAGCAGCAAACAGATTTGCAAATCAAGTTTTAGATGAAAATGTAGAACATTTATCACCACAAACACTAGTACAAAAATAGTTTGACTCATTTGCAAGCAAAATGAGAGTCTTTATAGGTCTATTTATTTTTCAGAGTATTGATTCTAAGCATGATAATTCTATGATTTCTTAAATACGAGACTGTTTCTTCTCCTTTTTGCTAGGAATCTTCCATATAAGTATTGCCCCAAAAGGTAACACTTATAATATATATAGCAAACCCAACTTAACTGTGAGTCAGGTGATAAAAAACAATACCGACCTAAAAAAAAAAACAAAGGAAGAGTGGACCAACATAGTCTATAAGTTTTCATGCAACGAGATGCGTAAGTCTCACAGTAAACATCACATTGTGCACACTACCACAACAGTAAAAAGATGAATACTGGCCCACACAAATCATGGGGCAATAAATCACCACTATATTGATGTCCAAGATCAGAAACCCTCTGTGAAAGAATTAATTCATGAAATCTAGATTATTCACAAAAACAACTACGACAGACAATCAATAGAAGAAGCTGTATACATTGCCCTTCAGGTACCAACTTTGAACATCTGGCGACATTTCAATTATATGTTACCTACTGACAGAAAGCAACAGGGATAATCTCGATAGTGTTGCAGACTGAGGTGCGATATTAGAGTGTGCCCGTATCTATCTATCTATCTATGTATTCCAATATATATATATATATATATATATATATATATATATATATATATATATATATATATATATATACTGTATATACTGTATATATATAAATATATATATATATATATATATATATATATATATATATATATATATATATATATATATATATATATATATATATATATATATATACCGTGAATATATATACATATACATATATGGATAATTATTCTTTATTTAAATGTTTGAGTGGGAACTTAGTCCATGCAAGTCTCCCTACGTCACTTACACAAAGATCAACAGGTCACTCGGGGCACAAACACCCTGCTAATAACTTTGCTGACGCAGTTCCCTAACCGTCACTCTTAAATACTAAAGGGGGAAATTTTACTCTGTCCAGAGGCTGGAGAACTCCGCACGTGAAATTAAGAGTAATGAAATGGCCTACTCTAGCTTTGTCAGGCCCAGAGTCATCTTCACTATTAGGCACTGTTTCGACTCTGTCCCAGTGACCCCAGTGAGATGCCGGACAGGAATCCTATGTTAATGTAATTAGAAACAATAAAAATATGGGAGCAGCGATGTAAAGTAAAGTTTAAAAGTTTAAAGATATGGATCTTTACCTTCGAAGCAGATGTTCAATAATAAGTAGCTCGCTAACACACCCTTTTTCAAGTTACTTACTCCTTTTAAAATATCGGGTATATTGTCCCGAGATTAAATACTGTATTCATAATAGTCACAATGAAGTAAATGGAGGAGTAGAAATACGACAAAGTTTAATTAACGTAATCTTGATTTATTTTACAAATTTACATTAAATGAAACAGACATCTTAACAAACACAAAAATGGTATAAAAATGAAATGTAATGCAACAAAAAGCAATTCAAGATAATAAAAATGGTTGCTTAGACACGTGATCTTCTGCCAAGGTCAATAATCAAAATTGGGATGGACACGTGGCCGCTGTGACCAAGAGACTGTGCTAATCTCAAAAGCAAAAAATTATATGGAAAAAATATATACACACAATCCTACCGCACACAGTCCGAAATATGTAATAGCCAGTTAACCTAATCGAGTTAAAAGTTAATCTAAACTAAAAAATGGGGGAAAACTAAGTGGCCACTTTTCTACCTGTAATCCTTGGAAGAAAGTCCTTTGCCCTTAAATGCCTGTTGATCGGAATGTTGCACATTTGCACTCTTGACTGGCTCACTCCTAAAATTCTCACTTTAGTAAATAGGGTTTAACAGGCTCTTCATCTTCTCTATCTCTCCAACCGGCAGGACTCCTGTGTGTTAGTCAAGTTTTGGGAAGAGTGGGTGGGGGTGGGGGGTGAGCCAGAAGTACACAGATTAACTGACAAGTAGGTCAGTTGATCACGACGGCTTTCGGACGAATGGGCCGACCATAAGGTCGAGAGGGCTCATCTGGCTTCACCTTTCCAAATAAGTGACGGCCATGACGCGCAAGGTAACTTAGTGGAGGTGCCATATCGGGACTTTAATAAAGGACAATATATTGTTGCAAGGAGTGCATAGGAGGTATGATTTTTTACTAAATACTCAGAGAAATCTTGTTGCTCTAAGGGAATTTATATATACAATAATCCTACCTATTCCTGCTTGCTAAAAATTGATAGTAATGAGAAATAAACAATGGGCTGGTGCGATGGGAAAACATCTTAAAATTAGCAAACCTTAATTTGTATTGAGAAATAAAAGATGCATTAAAGTTAGCTGCATTAGAAATTATATTTAAATTAGTTTAGTAATTTATCTTGACCCACGTTGTTTAAGGAAAAAACCAACATACATACGCCGGGGGTAATGCCTTTGCTGTGCGTATCTCGCTGTGACATCACGAGCATGGTGTATGCTATTGTCAACAGATTTAGTAGATTTAAAATAGTCCTCCCAATGTTTTCATAATGAAAACTTAATGTAAGAGAGGACGTGTCAGGAGTAGCTGCAGTATTATTAGGAGAGAGCCTAAAATACGAATGAAAGGTTAGGAGATAAGGACAGAGCAGGTGGGACTGGCTCAAAATTACTAATCGTTTGTCGTGTTGGCAACATAGTATTGAAATGTGACGATTGAACAAGTTGGAAAGTTGATGCAAAATTATGAGCATTGTGCCTGAATGCTGAGAGGTTAGAAATAACAGCTAGGGGAACGTTGATGACATTTACAAAGGGACGTGTCACTGAAGGTGTTGCCCTGGAAGAAGAACAAGACTGATTAGCTCTAATTATTAAATTAGGATGAGTTATGAGGCTATCAAAAGCAATTTCAATTTTACTTGAGCAGGCAGCAAGCACGGGATAATTTAATGACTTCTCTAAAAATTCTTGTAATTATTAAGTTCATCTCTTACTTTACCAACTTCAGTTTTAAAATGACCCACGGCTTCAGGACCCATGTTGGGAAAATCTAGTGAAGCAAGAGTATGAAGCACTAAATCTGCGTCCTCACAAACAAAGTTGCGATAATCTCCTATGGGCAAGTGTTTCCGCCTCAGGCGTTGGAGGAATGTTTACGTTACTCGTGAAGTCCGCCATTTTGGATTGACCATGTTTGATGAACGGATTCGTTCAAGCAAAACAAAGGGTAACTGAATTTCCAAAGGAACATGACAAAATCAAGAAACATGAATATAAACCTTTACAAATTTACAAGAGTGATAATTATATATTAAAAATTACTCACAGTGGGAGGAAAAGTTAAATAAACAAAAAACAAATGTAAATTGCAAAATCACTTGAAATTCAAACTGACCGGACCCAACAAAGCAGACGATGCTCGGTCACTTGACAAAATTTACTGAAAGAAATGATATACGCACTCGGTGATAAATGACTGAATTAGGTTACTTATGAGACGTAAAGTACGTTAAAAAGTGCATGGGCTTATGAATGCAAAGATTCAAATTAAAAGTTAAAATAACAGGTCATGGGTGACACTGTTGTTGTGACGGTTTCACAATTACGGGCCACTGAGGCGACCATTGAACTATTTAAAATGTAGATAGGCTCACGAAGGAATGGCTTATTTTTTAAAGTGTACTTTCGTAGAGGCTAAACAAAAATGAGATTTCTCTCACGCGGAGGTAAAACAAAAATATTCACGCTAAAGGACAAAAAGCAAAAACATCCTCTCTAAAAGACAATACAAAACAAGATATCCTAACTAAAGGAAATTAAATGGAACTACACGCAGTAAGTTACGTACGGTAGACAATTATGCACCTTTAGTTTAGGTTGTAAACAACAATTATGCACCCTTTAGTTATAGAGGTAAACAAGATCCGCCATCTCAGAACAAACACCTAGAATGAAATGGACTTTGTGAAATTAAGTTTCTACGTTACTTGTAAGAAGACGTAAAATTATATTGCTCCAATTCGCTCTGTATGACAAGGACACGTGTTGGGTATATGGGGAATGTTAGTTAGAAAAGTTACGGTTAGTTAGGGAAGGTAAACAACACAAAGGAAGGTAGACCAAGGTACAAAATGTTACAAATTAGATGTTAAATTAGCAAAATTAGTTGACAGAACGAGTACACTGGTGCTCTTGTTAAGCAGTAAACACGGGTGTCTGAACAACAAAAACCTTAGTTCAAGCAGTTTAGAACTTTCTGGCCATAAGCGTAATCCGCCACAACACGTGGGTGAACGGGTCTGAGACAAAGCGAAGTTCCTACAACAAATTCTAGTATTTTTGTAGAGAACATTCAAGCAACAATTAACAAGGTTAGGTAGTTCTTTCCTTAAACACGTGGTCGATACAAAAGGATCATAATCATTACAATTTCTCTTCCCATTCCCAATTAAAGTCTGGGCATTACACATTCGACAAACTGGGTGGTGCATGTGGGTAAGTGATATAGCGAGTTAATCAAGCTGATTAATTACATTAATGCTTCAAAAGTCAAAGGTAAAGGATCCGGTTCGAAGGACCTCTCTTGTGCAGAATAATATTTTAAATAAATGTTTGAGTGGGAACTTAGTCCATGCAAGTCTCCCTACGTCATTTACAAAAAGATCAACAGGGGAAGGTAATGAGCACTTACACCCTGCTAATAACTTTACTGATGCAGTTCCCTAACCGTCACTCTTAAGTACTAAAGGTGGAAATTTTACTCTGTCCAGAGGCCGGATAGCTCCACACGTGAAATTAGAAGTAATGTAATGGCCTACTCTAGCTTTGTCAGGTCTATAGTCATCTTCACTATTAGGCTCTGTTTCGACTCTGTCCCATTGACTCCAGTGAGATGCTGGGCAGGAATCTTACGTTAATGTAATTAGAGACACTAAAAATATGGGAGCAGTGATATAAAGTAAAGTTTAAAAGTTTAAAGATATGGATCTTCACCTTCAAAGCAGATGTTCAATAATAAGTAGCTCGCTAACTCACCATTTTTCAAGTTACTTGCTTCTTTTAAAATATCGGGTATATTGTCCCGAGATTAAATACTGTATTCATAATAGTCCCAATGAAATAAATGGATGAGTAGAAATACGACGAGGTTTAGTTAACGTAATCTTGATATATTTTAAAAATTTACATTAAATGAAACGGACATCTTAACAAACACAAAATTGGTATAAAAATAAAATGCAATGCAATAAAAAGCAATTCAAAATAATAAACAATGGTTGCTTAGACACGTGGTCTTCTGCAATGGTCAATAATCAAAATTGGGTTGGACACGTGGCCCATGTGACCCAGAGACTGTGCTAGTCTCAAAAGCAAAAAATTATATGAAAAAAATATATACACACAATCCCACAGCACACAGTCCGAAATATGTAATAGCCAGTTAACCTTATTAAGATGAAAGTTAATCTAAACTAAAAAATGGGGGAAAACTAAGTGGCCACTTTTGTACCTGTACTCCTTGGAATACAGTCCTTTGCCCTTAAATGCCTGTTGACCAGAACGTTGCACAGTTGCACTCTTAACTGGTTCGCCCCTAAAATTTTCACTTTGGCAGATAAGGTTTAACAGGCTCTTCATCTTCTCTATCTCTCCTACCGGCAGGACTCCAGTGTGAGTCAAGTTTTGGGAAGGGGGAGGAGGGTGAGCCAGAGGTGCACAGATTAACTGATATGCAGGTCAGTCGGTCATGATGGCTTTCGAAGGAATGGGCCGACCATAAGGTCGAGAGGGCTCAACCGGCTTCACCTTTCCAAACAAGTGACGGCCATGATGCGCAGGGTAATCCATTGGAGGTGCCATATCGGGACTTTAAGACAGGACAATATATTGTTGTAAGGAGTCCATAGGAGGCAGGATTTTGTACTAAATACTCAGAGAAATCTTGCTGCTCTAAGGGAGTTTATATATACAACAATTCTACCTATTCTGGCTTGCTAAAAATTAATAGTTCAAATGAGAAATAAGCAATGGTCTGGTGCGATGGGCAAACATCTTAAAATTAACAAACCTTAATAAGTATTGAGAAATAAAAGATACATTAAAGTTAGCTGCATTAGAAATTATATTCAAATCAGTTAATAATTTATCTCGACCCATGTAGTTTAAGGAAAGAACAAACATACGGCAGGGGTAATGCCTTTGCAGTGCGTATCTACGCTGTGACGTCACGACCATGCCGTACGCTATTATCAACAGATTTAGTAGATTTAAAATAGTCCTCCCAATGTTTTGATAATGAAAACTTAATGTAAGAGAGGACATGTCAGGAGTAGCTGCAGTATTATTAGGAGAGAGCCTAAAATACGAATGAAAGAAGAGTGTAGAAAAATTCTTCACAACATATATACATATATATATATATATATATATATATATATATATATATATATATATATATATATATATATATATATATATATATATATATGTATATAAATATATATATATATATATATATATATATATATATATATATATATATATATATATATATATATATATATATATATATATATATATGTGTGTGTGTGTGTGTGTGTGTGTTAATCATATTTCGAATAAGCCATATATTTTAGTACATTATAGTCTGGATTCTCTTAACGACCTCGGGATGAGAGCCCCCGGCGAAATCACTCCAAGACTATAGCAACTGACGGGCCGGGTTTTGAATCCTGGTCCAGGATTCTTTTATGACATTGACCTTACCACTTAGCCACGAAGAAAGATAAAAGTCAATGACAATTCTTCTGTACATATACTTGTCGAATTAAGGTTTTTTTTTGTATTTAGACGTGAAATCAGCCCATCATCACCATCGTAGCTAATATGTAGGTTTGTTACTTGGCTTTCGACTTAATGATAAATATTGCACATTTAAAAGTGTTTTTTTTTATATAAAAAAGCAAGCCATATATTTTGACACATTAAAGTCTGGTGTCCCCGAACGACCTCCGGATCAGAGCCCCATGCGAAACAACTCAAAGACTATATTTTCTGACCAGCTGGGTTTCAAACCCTGGTCCAGGATACTTGAATGACATTGACCTCACGGCATAGCCACAAAGAAAAATAAGTCAATAACAATTCTTCTTTACATATACTTGTCGAATTTAGTTTTATTTTTTATTTAGAATTGAAATCAACCCTTCTTCACCATCGTAGCTAATTGCTAGGTGTGTGACTTGGCATTCAATTAGTGATATACTATGCACATTTAAATGTGTTTTTCATATTTCAAATAAGCCATATATTTTAATACATTAAAATATGGTTGTTAAGAGAATGTTAAAGAGATCATAAATCTCACTGTATATACCACATACATCTACATTACTCTCCCCCCAAGCGATTCACTCTGGGAGGAGGTGCGCACTCCCCCTCTCTATTCTATGATATATATAGGACACATTGACCGGGAATAGGGCATAGCATGTAGTAAACAGAAATGCAACATAAAATATATACATAGAAATCACCCCCAAAAATAACTGACATCTTCCACAAAAATAAAGAAAAAAAAATAATTGAATATTACATGTAAAAATGTACACACTATAAGATAATTTCACTCATTTCTTCTTATGACCTCTGCAACTAAAATGCAGAATCATATCAATATCAGTATTACACAACGTCATCAATAACTTTCGTCTGGTTGCAGGCAATAAGGGCCTTTTGGGCAGAATAGGGTTAGGAATAGACATTTCTTTATTCCTCAATTTTACTTGCATGGCTATACGGCACAGTTTTGCAACACAACTCACCACCCTGTTCACCATTTTTAAAATCACTACTACACTTGCACTTTTAACTATCAATCAGTGGCCACTGGCCGTTTTCCTGAGAAAAGCATTTAGCTTCCCGCCCTTCTCTTATAACTCTAAGTATAAGGTATTCACATCTACACCTTCTCTAACTATGCCTTTCCTCGAGGCTGAACTTTAATCCCGTTACCACTTGTCCTTAGAGAACCGGCCTGGCCCCAGCAACCAGGAATTATATAAATACATAAATAATACAGCCTGTGTCTGATGGATCACACCTGACCTATTCAACCTCTCTCTGTTTGTTTTAGGTTCACTAAGCGGTATTTCATACATATTGCTACACTCAGTAAAATCGTCACAACACTTTACTTACATATTAAGCACCAACATAGGAACACATTGTTATCATCAAGTTTATTTAGAACACGCCAAAAGAAGAAATGAGGTCTGTTCAAACAACAACAACAGCAAAAAAAAAAAAAAAAAAAAAATCCTGCTCATGAAAATGAGGAATTTCGTGTATGCAGGGGTAAGGATGTATACTCTGATGGACACTTTTGAAAACTACTTCTTCCAGAACCACATGTATGTGTGCCTGATGATATTCAGACACTGTATAATTAATAATGCTTTGTATCACGGCTGTGTTAGATTTAACCCTCTTTTCTTGGTATGGAAACAAATATGCTGGCTGTAGTTTGTGTTTCCTAGGTTGTAATCAAATCGTTCCAAATCCACAGGATCACCCACAGATACTTTTACTGGTGTGGTTTTGAACCGACCATAATATTTTGAGCTGTGTTTTTCAGTAGCTCTTTTCAAAAACCTTTCAGTGGTTTTCATTACTCTCTTGAAGAGATTTAGCAAATAGACACGGTATTGCTCAATTGAATAATTTGGCACCTGTTCCAAATTAATCAGGACCGTATATGGTAACACAGGATCCTGTCCATGCACTAAAAAGAAAGGCGTGTCCCTTAGCGAGGTATTATATACAATACTCAAAGCTAGCTCAGCTGTAGGAAGCATGGCATGCCAATGAAGGGGGTCATCAGCCACTAAGTAACGTAAAATTTGTACCACTTCGCTATTATACGATTCCACTGAGCCATTAGCTGAAGGCCTATGTGCGGTCACGGAAAGTGTTCAATTTTCATTAAGTCTTGACCAATTTCACCACCTTATTTATAAACTTAAGACCATTATCAATTATGAAGATTTTTGACCAACCAAACCTAGTAATGAAAGAGCACAGCACCAGGGCTAATTAATTTGCTGATATATCCAACATTGCGTAAGTATGAGTGTAACGAGTAAATACATCCACAAATACACATATACACTTATGTTGACTTATACCAGTAGGAAATGGTCCTACCACATCCATATGCACCCTATAAAATTTAATAGGAGTCACAGGCCACTTTCTGACTTCCGGTACAGTGTTTTTATGTGTTTTGAAACAGTTACAAGTAGA
>NC_090731.1:77414414-77416914 GCF_036898095.1 Palaemon carinicauda | reverse complement strand
TGTTGACGACTTTTAAACTAAATTGTTTAGTAATTTGTTTGAATATCAATTGTTTCTCCTTATCGTTTCTTTCAAATTGTCAATTAGTAGTTCATTTCAAAGCACTTCAAGAAAATTTACTTTGAGCATCTACTAAATGTTCTTATATAGTTGAACTTTGGAAGCCCTCAACATGGCAACCTTTATTTCATCCGAAAAAAAGAAACGAAAGCTGTATGATGAAGAAAATTATATTTATGAAAACCATGCAGATAACAGTAGAAAAGACTAAACCCTACTGGCGTTGTGAACACTTTTATAAAGGTTGCCAGGCCAGAATACATAAAACTTTTATCTGTACTGATACAGAAGTCATTCTTTCACCTGGATCCCATAATCCCCCAGCAAGCAGAGCAAGCGTTAATACTCGAAAGGCAGTTTCTTTAATGAAGAGTGAGGTGATGAGAACAGGCACAGTGTCTATTCGTGAAGTGATAGCTAATGGTGTACTAAGTCTTGATGAAGAAGCACAGTCATAGTTGCAAACTATTTTTGGACTTACACGTAACATACGTACGTAACTGGAGGCAACATTCTTTAGGAATTACAGTCCTTCCAACTTCTAGGTTAGGATTGGAAATTCCTTCTACAGTGAAGTGCTTGGAAAATGGTTCTTTGTTTTTGGATTTCGATAGTGGTATTAACGACCAAGATAGCATTTTAGTTTTTTCATTTGTTTCCAATTTTCCACATTCTGAAGTAGCTGGCTGTGTTTTTCATTTTGGGCAATCTATTTGGCAAAAGATCTGTGTACTTGGTGAAAGTCATAGGTACAACACAGATGACAGTTTCCAGGTTAAGATAAAGTTCTTTTGGCCTTTAGCATTTTTGACCATTGAAGACGTTGTCAATGGATTTTTATCTGATGATGAAGTCATTCCTAACGAATTCATAGTTTATTTTGAAACAGCATAAATTGGAACAGTGAGGGGATGGGGTCATTGTCAAAGAAGAGAAACCCCACAGTTTCCGATTGAACTTTGGAATGTACGTGAATGAGTTCTAAATGACTTACCAAGATCAAATAATGCAGTCAAAGGTTTTCATAATGCATTGCAATCCTCAATAACATCAACCCATCCCAATTTTCGGCAACTGTGTAATTCCCTAAAAAAAGAGGAAGTATTATGCCAAACAAAAATGGCACATATTCGACTTGGAGACTCGAAATCCAAAAAGAAGACTTATCAAATTATTAATGCACGATTGAAAAATTTAGTTAAAAATTATGTCCATGAAAATTGTTTAGATTTTCTAAGAGCTATTGCTCGCAATTTGAAATAAATGTTCTTGGAATATTTCTTTTTAAATACTGTTTTTGATACAATTGCCATTTTCTTCTTCTTTTTTGATAAAATGTGAGAAAAATTTATTCATTCTTTAACCTTTTTATATCAATTTTATATAAATCTAATTTTCTTACCTCTAAGATGGTAGAATTTTCCGTGGTGGAATTTAACTATGGTGGAATTTACCTTGGTGGAATTTTCCGTGATGGAATTTTCCGTGGGGGAATTTACCTAGAACCGTTATGTGTGTGCATGAAACATGATGGAAAGGTAATAAAACTAAAGAGTTGTTCGATGGATATAAGCTATATTATACCGGAGCAAATATAAAAGGTATAAATGGAGTTGCCATAGTACAGCCTGGTGAGCTGAAAAATGCGGTGATAGAGGTGCATAGAAAGAATGACCGTATCATCAGATTGAAGATGAGTTATGGAGGAGAGATTCTGAATATTATAAGTGCATATGCACCACAAGTTGGTTGCACTGAAGATGAGAAGGGAAATTTCTGGAGAGACATGGATGGAGTAATGCAAGAACTGGAAGAACAGGAGAGGGTCATAGTGTGGTAAGATTTGAATGGCCATGTTGGAAGTGAGAATGAGGCAATTTGTCGGGTGCATGGGGGCCATGAGATTGGGGAGAGAAACCCAGAAGGAGAGAGTGTAGTTGACTTTGCTGTTTCATTTGACATGACAATAGTAAACACATTCTTTAAGAAGAAAAAGGAACACCTAATAACATATAGGAGTGGGGGAAGATGCTCCCAGATAGACTACTTCCTGTATAAAAGGATAAAGCTGGTGGATGCCAAGAACTGCAATGTTACGCCAGGTGACCATGAAGTCCCCCATCACAGACTGCTATGTATGGGCTTAGGTCTGAAAAGGGAAAGAAAAGCTAAAGCTAAAGGGATAAGGAAAATTAAATGGTACAAACTAGTGAGGGAAGGAGATAAGATGAGAAAGTTTAACATGATGGTTTTGGAGGATATTGATATAGGAATTGAAGATGTTCAAGAATGGTAGACATAAAATGCAGCAGTAATGAGAAAGCATGGAAAGGAGCTGCTAGGAGAGACATCTGGTATCATATTGGAAGAAAAGGAGAGTTGGTGGTGGAGTGAAGAAATTGAGAAAGTTGTCAAAGATAAGAAGGAGGCAAAGAAGAGA